>NW_006284711.1:54930-60958 GCF_000327345.1 Myotis davidii | reverse complement strand
TGGAATTATGTTTATTCATTCATCAGTTGATGGACATTTGGGTTGTTTCTACCTTTTGGCTATTGTGAATAATTGTTTGTGTGATTACCTGATTCAATTTTTTGGTGTTTCTTTTGGTTTTACTTCTACACAGGGGTGGAATTGCTAAACCCTATAATTAACCCCTGTTTACATTATCAATGAACTGCTAAACTTTATTCTACATATATATTTTATTGTTAATAGTATTATAGATATCTCCCATTCCACACACCCTTTGTCCCCCTCCTCCCAGCCTCTACCCACTCCCCCTATGGTATCCCCCCCTGCCATAGTATTTTTATTAATCTCCACTGGAGCACATGCTTAAAAAGAGGGAGAGAGGGAGGGAGGGAGGGAAGGAGGGATCTGAGAGAGAGATAGAGAGAGAGAGAGGAGAACATTGATGTGAGGAAACATCCATCGGTTGCCTTCTGTATGTGCCCACCCCCAGGATTGAACTTGCGACCCAGGCATGTGCCCTGACTGGGAATTGAACCAGCAACCTTTTTGGTGCACAGGACCCCACTCCACTAATTCTGGCTGAGCTATGGTATTTTTGACTTTAACATTCCACTCCCCTTAGCCAAAAGCAACCTCTCATCTATTTCTGTCTCTATAGATTTGCCTATGCTGGACACTTCATATAAATAGAATCACATATGTGGGCTTTTGTGGTTGGCTTTTTAAAATTTAGTATAATGTTTTTAAGGTTCATCATATGGTAGCATATATCAGCACTTTTTATTTTATTGTGGCTCAAAAACATTCCATTGTATGGACATTGCAATTATGTTTATTCATTCATCAGTTGATGGACATTTGGGTTGTTTCTACCTTTTGGCTATTGTGAATAATTGTTTGTGTGATTACCTGATTCAATTTTTTGGTGTTTCTTTTGGTTTTACTTCTACACAGGGGTGGAATTGCTAAACCCTATAATTAACCCCTGTTTACATTATCAATGAACTCTAATGACTAATGATGTTGAGCAACTTTTGATATTTTTGTTGCATCTTTGTATCTTTTTAAAAAATTGATTTCAGAGAGGAAGGGAGAGGGAGAGATAGAAACATCAATGATGAGAGAGAATCATTGATCAGTCGCCTCCTGCATGCCCCCTACTGGAGATTGAACCTGCAACCTGGACATGTGCCCTTGACTGGAATAGAACCCAGGACCCTCAGTCTGCAGCCCAACACTCTATCCACTGAGCCAAACCAGCTAGGGTGGTATCTTCTTTAGATAAATTTTTATTCAAACCCTTTGCCCATTTACATTTGAGATGTTTTTCTTGTTGAGTTGTAAGAATTCTTTATATATTCTAGGTAAAAATTCCTTATCAGATATATGAATTGAGAATTTTTCTCCCATTCTGTAGGGGTCTTTTCCTTTTTATTGATAGAGTCCTTTGAAGCATAAAATTTTTATTTTGATGATCTATAATTTATGTCTTTTATCTTTTATTGTCTGCTTTTGGTGTCATGTCTAAGATCCATTGCCAAAAATGTCACAAATAGTTACCCCTTAATTTTCTTTTAAGAGTATAAAGTTTTAACTTTTATGTTTAGTTTTTTGATCCATTTTTATTTTGTTTTAATATATGGTACTAGAGGTCTGGTGCACGAAATTCATGCATGGGGTGTGTGTGTCCCTCAGCCCAGCCTGCACCCTCTCCAATCTGGGTCCCCTCAAGGGATGTGCGATTGCCTGTTTAGGCCCGATCCCACCACATATCCCTCTCACAATCCAGGATTGTTGGCTCCCAACTGCTCGCCTGCCTCCCAGCCTGATCACCCCCTAACTACTCCCCTGCCAGCCTGATTGATGCCTAACTGCTCTCCCCTGCTGGCCCAATTGCCCATAATTGTCCTCCCCTGCAGGCCTGGTCACCCCCAACTGCCCTTCCCTGCAGGCCTGGTTGCCCCTAACAGCCCTCCCCTGCTGGCCTGGTCACCCCTAACCGCTTTCCCCTGCTGGCCTGGTTGCCCCCAACTGCCTTCCCCTGCAGGCCCGGTTCCCCCAACTGCCTTCCCCTGCAGGGCTGTTTCCCCCCTAACTGCCCTTGCTTTCAGGCCTGGTCCCTCCCAACTGCCCTCCCCTGCCAGCCTGATTGCCCACAACTACCTTCCCCTGCTGGCCATCTTGTGGCCACATGGGGGCAGCCATCTTATGTGTTGGAGTGATGGTCAATTTGCATATTACCTCTTTATTAGATAGGATAATGTATGAGTCCAACTTCATTTTTTTTGCATATGCCTACCCAGTTGTCCCAGAACTATTTTTAAAAACCTATTTTTCTCAAATTAATAAACTTAGAACACTTCTCAAAATTCAGTTGGCCTTAACCTGAATAGACATTTCTCTAGGCTTTCACTATTAAGTACGGTGTTAGCTATGGATTTTTCATAGATTTCCTTTAACACAGTGGTTCTCAACCTTCTGGCCCTTTGAATACAGTTCCTCATGTTGTGACCCAACCATAAAATTATTTTCGTTGCTACTTCAAAACTTTAATGTTGCTACTGTTATGAATTGTAATGTAAATATTTGATATGCAGGATGGTCTTAGGCGACCCCTGTGAAAGGGTCGTTCGACTGCCAAAGGGGCCGCGACTCACAGGTTGAGAACCGCTGCTTTAATGGGTGAGGAAATTCCCCTCTATCCTCTATTCTTAAGGTGTTGAGTGTTTCTATCACAAAAAAGGTGTTGCATTTTGTCAAATGCTTTTGTTGCATCTATTGAGATGATCATATGGTTTGTGTTTTTTATTCTATTGGTATAGTTTTATTACAAAACCTCACATTTCTGGGCTAACCCCCAGAATTTATGGTATATAATTCCTTTTATGTACTAAAGAATTGAGTTTGGCTAGTATTTTGTTAAGGATTAGTGCATCCATGTTCATAAGATATATTGGTCTGTAGCTTTCTTTCCCTGTGATACCTTTGGTTTTAGTATCCGGGTAATACTGGCCTTGTGCAATAAGTTTGGAAGTGTTCCCTCCTTTTCTAGTTTGTGAAAAGTTGGTGTTCTTTAAATATTTGGTAGTATTCATCACTGAAGTCATCTGGACCTGAGCTTTTCTTTGTTGGTAGTCTCTTTAAAAAATATTTTTATTGATTTCAGAGAAGAAGGGAGAGGGAGAGCGATATAGAAACATCAATGATGAGAGAGAATCATTGATCGGCTGCCTACTGTACACCCCCCACTGGGGATTGAGCCTGCAACCTGGGCATGTGCCTTGACCAGGGATTGAACCGTGACCTCTTGGTTCAACCACTGAGTCATGCTGGGCATGTGGGTAGTCTCTTGATTAATAATTTGATCTCTTTCTTGTTATAGGTTTATTCAGATTGTTTATTTTTGAGTCAGTTTCTATAGTTGTGTTTTTCTAGAAAATTGCCCATTTCATGTAAGTTATCTAGTTTATTGGCATACAGTTGTTCATAATACTACTTTAAAGGTTTTTATTTTTTTAATGTCAGTAGTAATCTCCCATTTTTCATTTCTGATGCTAGTAGTTTAAATCTTCTTTTGTCTTGGTTAATTTATTTAAATGTCTTAAAATTATTGTCTTGATTTCATTGATCTTCTCTGTTGTTTTTATTCATTATTTTATTAATTTCTTCCCTCATATGTATTATATGTTTCCTCCTTCTTTCTTTTAGTTTTGTTTGCTCTTTCTTCTCAGTGTGTTAAGGGGGGAAAGTTTGGCTATTGATTTGAGACCTTTGTTCTTTTTTTAAAAATATATTTTATTGATTTTAGAGAGGAAAGGAGAGGGGGAGAAACATCAATGATGAGAGAGAATCTTTGATTGGCTGTCTCCTGCATGCCCCCCACTGGGGATCGAGCCCGCAACCCATGCATGTGTCCTTGGCCGGAATCGAACCCAGGCCCCCCCAATCCGCAGGCCGACACTCTATCCATTGAGCTAAACCAGCTAGGGCTCTTTGTTCTTTTTAATGTAGACATTTATAGTCATTTCCCTCTGAGTGCTGCTTTTGCTACATCCATAAATTTTGGTATGCTTTCTCTTCATTTTATTTATATCAAAGTATTTCCTAATTGCCCTTCTGATTTCTTGTAGGACCCATGGGTTATTTAGGAGAGTATTTTTTAATTTCCACATAGTAGTGAGTTTCCCATTTTTCTTTATTATTGATTTCTAATTTCATTCCATTATGGTTGAAAGACATACTCTGTATTATTTCTATCCTGTCTATGAATTCTTCTACAATATATATCTTGATAAATATTATTATACAATGCACAGTTCTTTTTTTTAATTGTTTAAAGTATTACATATGTCTCCTTTTTCCCCTTATTGACCCTGCCCCTGCCACTCCCACCCTCGAGGGCAAGCCCACATTGCCTCAGTGTCTGTGTCCATTGGTTATGCTAATATGAATGCATACAAGTCCTTTAGTTGGTCTCTAACCCCCCGCCTCTCCCCTGCCATTTGTCTCTGGAACTATTTTTGTTCATCAGTTTATGTTGATCATTATATCCCACATATGAGTGAGATCATGTGATATTTATCTTTCTCTGACTGGCTTATTTTGCTTAGCATAATGCTCTCCAGTTCCATCCATGCTGTTGCAAATGGTAAAAGTTTCTTCTTTTTTATAGCAGTGTAGTATTCCATTGTGTAGATGTACCACAGTTTTTTAAGCCACTCATCTGCTGATGGGGACTTAGGCTGTTTCCAAATCTTACCTATGGTAAATTGTGCTGCTATGAATATAGGGATGCATATGTCCTTTCTGATTGGTATTTCTGGTTTCTTGGGATATATTCCCAGAAGTGGGATTACTGGGTCAAATGGGAGTTCCATTTTTAACTTTTTGAGGAAACTCCATACTGTTTTCCACAGTGGCTGCACCAGTCTGCATTCCCACTCCAGTGCACGAGGGTTCCTTTTTCTCCAATAATACAGTACACAGTTCTTTCAGAATTGAAAATTTTCAGAATTATTTTAAAAGACAAAGAAGAAACAAGACCCACCTATAATTAAACTCTCACATGCAATCATTGTTTACATTTTAGTGTCTAGTGTTCTACTGTGTCCGTGCATGTGCATCTGACTACTATTTCTTGAACAGTGCAATTACTTAAAGTATCAGACTCTGCTCTGGTTTATTCAAAGAAAGTCTAGTTAATAGATAAAGGCAAATCTGTTCAAGGATGTAATCCTGTTTCTTTAGTCACCCAAAAGATGGGGAAGGGGCCACTGATCTCACTGCTATAATGATGGCCTGTTTGTGTGAACTTGCCCTTGTGCAGCCATGGGGTTGGAAGTCTGAGCAAAGGGCATAGAAGGACTGGCTCCTGGTTGAGAAGCCTGGTATCTTTTACTCTCCTCATTGGTAGAGAAAATTATAATTGCTCCCGGTACATTTTATATTTTCATTGTGCTTCCCTTTTTCTTACAGCACTCTTCCCATTCCTTGGCCCAGTTTTTGAAGCATTTAATATTACTCTGTTTCCAAGAAGTGTGACTGAGTTTTTCAAAAAATCTGTAAAAAGAATGAAAGAAAACCGCCTCCAAGATAAACAAAAGGTAAAATCCTTTGGTGGTTACATGAGTGTGTTCATGTTTTGATAATTTATTGAGCTGGATACATATGATTTCTGCACTTCTTCTTTTTTCAGATAGATAAAGGACTATAGGTTTACAGGAGGAAAGTTCTAACATTTTATGGGGAATGAAGAAGGTGGAGGTTAGAAAAGGAAATAAAAGATGAGTCAGAGAGACATTGTCTAAAATGTAATATAATAATAGGCACAAAGGTCAGTATATCACTGCATGAATATTATTGAGATGAAAAGTTTTCCACTTCCTTTTAATAAATTGTCAAAGTCTAAAAAAATTACTGTTTAAAAATTATTTTCCTGGTATCATACTTCCCCAGATTTTAAATTGGCAAACACTCATCAATTCCAAGCCTCTTATTTTACACATTCTGCAGTGGAAGTTCCCATCAGGCCCCTGGGGGAGCCCTC
>NW_006284711.1:49582-54715 GCF_000327345.1 Myotis davidii | reverse complement strand
TGAGTGGTCGCTATGACACACACTGACCACCAGGAGGCAGACACTAAACGCAGGAGCTGCCCTCCTGGTGGTCAGTGTGCTCCCACAGCAGGAGCGCTGCTCAGCTGACCAAACCGTCCCGGCATCCCACCAGCCCTGTGGCAGCCACTCCCTCCCTCAGTAGTCCTGCAGGTCCAATCTCCAGAGAATGGGCCAGGCACCGATGGACCTGCTGGCACTTACGGCACTGCTGGCATGATCGGAAGTCGGCCTCGGGCACTGTGGCTGCTTTCCCTCCCTAGATGTTCTGCAAGGAAGAAATGATATTAAAGTGGCTGCCAGGTGACTCCCAACAACTGGTGTGAATGTCAGCAGGATGGATCCAGATCCTGGGCTGGCAAGGGCATTCCACCGCCTGCCCGGAGGGCCTATTGTGTCCCAGCCCCCTCCATCCCACTCAGGATGGGCGCCAGATGCAGGGCTTATGGCTGGCGAGTGCCGCTGTGACAGCATGAGCCTCTCCCAATTGGGACTGACTGGGTGCAAGCCTGTGGCAGGCGCAGCGGGGCTGGGGTGAGCAGGAACGGCAGGTGGTGTTGGACTGTGGGTTTCAGCCTGATCCCTGCAGGCCACCTCGAGGGACCCCACCCATGCACGAATTCGTGCACTGCGCCTCTAATATTGTAATAATTCTCTACGGTGACAGATGGGTACCGGAAATATTGGGGGAACACCTTGCAAAGTATATGATTATCTAACCACTATGCTATATGCTTGAAATTAATACAAAATAATATTGAATGTAAACTGTAATAGAAAAATAAAATTAAAAAAGAAATGAAGTAGCCATTTTAACAGGAAAGAAAGTTAGTACTGCACTCCTGATTTATTTCTGCTTTCACAAGTTGACTCTTTGACATTAAAATTTCTCCTTCTGCTTCCAGCACCGAGTGGATTTTCTTCAGCTGATGATTAACTCTCAGAATTCCAAAGAAACAGACTCCCATAAAGGTAAACAAGGTGTACTTCAGAGGGCCAGTGATGGGGAGGCTCAGAGGTAGTGGTGGTTCTGAAAATGTATAGGAAGATTTTCACGCAGACGTGAAGTTCTATCAAATTGAAAAAGACACATGCTCAGAATAAAGGTAGCCAGAGGCACTTTCTACGCACATGTGGGCACAGCTTTATTCAAAGCTTGAAGGGCACCATAAACAAGAATTTTATGCCCTGAGGTCAGTCAGTGTTCTGTGGATCACCTACATCAGAATCACTGGGAGCTTGTTTCCAATGTCTATTCTCTGGCCTCATCCAGCTACATGGAAATTTGCATTAAGAATGCATCACTTTAGGAAGCACATTGCCCCAGTATTGGTGACCTTCACTTGGAACCCTTGGTTAAATTGTGTTCACTAGCTTAATCTAGTATAAAGTTTTGCTTTTTATTTACTTGTTTGATGGTCAAATTCTCTCAGGTTTGTCCACTGGAGCCCTTTCAGAAGGCTCTGGGGTCCTATTTTCTTTCTTTATTTTTATTTTTTCAATATACTTTACTTTTTAGAGCAGTTCTATGTTTACAGCAAAATTGTGTGAAAGGAACAGATATTTCCCATAACCTTCTCCCCTCACCTATATTCAGCCTCCCTGACTATCAGAATCCCTAACAGCAGTGTACCATTTGTTAGTCAGTGAATCTACATTGAGACGATTATCATCCAAAGTGCATAGTTTAAATTAGGATTCACACTTGGTGTTGTACGTTCTACAGGTTTTAATCAATATATACTGTATATATAAATCCCTAATATACAAATAGACCAAACGGTGGAACAACCGAACAACTGGTCGCTATGACGTGCGCTGACCACCAGGGAGCACACACAGAACATGGCGGGCATTGGCTGTGGTGGGATGGTGGAGCAGGTGAGCGGGGGCACCAGACCAAGGCAGGGCGCTGGTCGCTGTCATCAGTGCAAGCCTCTGGTGGTTAGTGAAAATTCTTTGCTCTCTTGCGCCGCAGTCTTGCTGGGTGCCCGCACCTTCTGCCGGCACCGGCCCCGCTCACACCCACTGATGGCATGGAGCAATTGGGGCCAGCACCAGCAGCAGGTGTGAGTGGGGCCGGCACTGTCAGCGAGTGCCAGGAGTGGCTGTGAGGGGTGGCTGCTGGCCCTGATTGCCCCTCAGGGCTTCTCCACCTTCCCCTGCTCCCGAGGGGCGGTTGGGGCTGGCAGCTACCTCTCACACCCACTGCTGGTGCTCGCCCTGCTTGTACCCGCAGCCGGCACTGGAGTCGCTGCCTGCACCCACTGCTGGCGTTCGGTGCTGGTCCGGATCACTCGGCACTGTCAGTGGGTGCGAGCAGTGGCTGCAGGCCTGGATCACCCTTGAGGACTTCTCTATCTACCCTTGCTTCTGAGGGGCAATCAAGGCAGCAGCCACCGCTCGCACCTGCTGACAGTGCCGGCCCCGCTTGCACCTATTGCTGGCACTGGCCCCAATTGCTCCATGCCATCAGCGGGTGCGAGTGGGGCTGGTGCCATCAATGCATGGGAATGGTGGTGGTGGGAGTGGGGCTGCTGGCAGATGGGGGACTGGGGGCCTTGGAGGATGGGCCGAGACCCACCCCTGTGCCCACCACATCCTTGCGGCCCACAGTTCCTTTCAAGGTGCACTGGACCCCTAGTAAATTTATAATGACACTAGAGGCCCAGTGCACAAATTCATGCATGGGTGGGGTCCCTCGGGGTGGCCTGAGGGGATTGGGCTGATACATGCAGTCCAATGCCACCTGCTGCTCCCACTCATCCCGCTCCCACTCATCCCAGCCCTGCTGTGCCTGCTGCGGGCTTGCGCCCAGTCAGTCCCAATCAGGAGAGGCTCATGCCACTGCAGCGGTACTCACCAGCTGTGAGCCCTGCGTCTGACACCCGTCCTAAGGTGGGTGGGGAGGGCAGGATGCAATTGGCCCTCCAGGTGCGTGGTGGGTCGCCCATGGCCTGGGATCCCGATCCGTCCCACTGACATGCCCAAAGCCGACTTCCAGGAGGCTGGCAGCGCAGCTGGGATCATGCTGGCAGCGCTGGTCCGTCCGTGCCTGGCCCGTTCTCCGAAGATTGGACCTGCAGGACTATTGAGGGAGTGAGTGGCTGCTGCTGGGCTGGTGGGCCACCTGGACAGTGTGCTCCCACTGTGGTAGTGCACTGACCACCGGGGGCAGCTCCTGCATTGAGCGTTTGCCCCTTGGGGGTCAGTGAGCATCATAGCGATCAGTCGTTTGGTAATTCAGTCACTTAGGCATATATATATTTGTCCACCATTAGAGTATAGAGAATGTCCTGTATCTTTTTCACCTATCATTTTCTGAGTACTTCCTTGCTTTCTGATGCAAGGCATTCCAAATTTCTCTCTATTTCCCCTGATCAGCCTGGAGCCAGCCATTTCACCAAGGAATTCTGGTTTATCTTAGTGAGAAATGGTACTTAGAAACCAAAATCCGATCTAGGAGTGCTCATTGCTCCTAGGGTTTCCTTACTTTTAGATTGTCTCAGTGGATAAAGCTAAGAACATCAAATATATTTACAGAGGTCTCATAAACATAAATATTTCTATATTCACCCATAATTAGTGATGTAAACATATTTTCTCTCAAAAAGAAACATCCAAGTATTATCGTTTATTCCTATGATATAAATACTTCCATCATGTTAATTTCAAACTACTAATGGCTTGACAACCATCTCACAAAATTTCTGAATGTTTAATAATTGGTTCTAAAGAACAGGGATGAGATGACTCCAGCACAGCACTGTAAATATATCCATATCTATGTATACATGTCTTTCTTTCTCCCTATCTATCTAGTCTAATACAACCTTCTGTGATGAAAGAGAACATAATCTATATCAATAGAGTTACCACTAGGCACATGTGGCTATTACACATTTGACATGTAAGCAATGCAACTGAAAACTGAATCTTATATTTAATTTTAATTAATTAAAATGTAAATAAGCACATGTAGCTAGTGGCTACCTATTGGGCAGCACAGCTCTAAATTTTGGATATCATGGGGTATATCCTAACTGGGGGAAGGAATTTGATAGTTGAATTTACCCCCAACAGCATCATAAAAATAATGTTTGAAAAATCAGAACTCGGTAGACCTTTCTTGTTTTTAGATGTGAATTACATATTTGTGGGAATTAGCATGTTTATTTCAGTGCTCTAAGTATCAAAAGGCCCTAATTCATTCCCACACAAATAGATTAGATCTTAACCATGCTTATTCTCTTAGGAGAAAATAAAAAAGGAGGCCACTATTAGTTTGAATAGACTCTTCCTCCCCTCTCCCTTTCTTCCTCTTCTGGAATGCCCATTATTCTAACATTGCTTTTTCTGCTGCATAATTCTTTCCTCCATCTCCATGGCTCTGTTTTCTATGCATGCTTCATTTTCAGGATTTCTGATTGGTTCTTTTTAAAACTTTCAATCTCTTTGGTAACCTACTCATTTTGTTCATTCATTTGTTTTCTGAGTGCATTGAATTGCCTGTCTGCATTTTCTTGCATTTTGTTGAGTATTTACAGAACTGCAATCATGAAATCTCTGTCATTTACATCACATATTTCCATGTGTTCCAACTTGCTTTTTGGGGATTTTTCATTTTCTTTCAATCATCCTTGTTTCCGTAGTTATTCGTGGTATTTGTTGTTCTCCTTTGCCTACACATTTATATCTGTTGATATTAATGACTTATAACAGCTTCCTCTGAAGAGGTCTTTCTACTGTTTTCCAGTAGATAGCACTGAATCACAAGATTTTTTACCTCTGTGAGCCAGATTTGACCTCTAGGGCTTTTATAATACAGTACAGCCTTGCTGCTTGGAGGTGGGGTTTGTTTTCCCTCACTGTAATGGTGACCCCTGACCTCCATGGGGTTCCCTCCAAGCATTCAACCTGGGGATCAGTCACAGAGGAAATGGTGGTTCTACAGCAATAACTCTTGGTTTATAGATAATGTGCTCCTTGGCTATATTCCAAAGGCAATAGGATGCGAGTTTTGGGAGTCTGAGCATTGGCAGGACTCTGTGCTTCCATTTCTTTCTCTGAAACACCACCATCGGGCCCAGTAGTGGAGAGCCACAGCTCTCCCTT
>NW_006284711.1:42779-49239 GCF_000327345.1 Myotis davidii | reverse complement strand
GTTTTTTTTTGGCCTGGGCGAGTCTATTTTGAAGAAGTAATGTTAATATTTGGCTCTGTTGACTAATGAGTTTGCCAACCTCTGGTGTAGACCTTTGGAAAAACTGGATTAAGACTTTTTTTCCTTTTTCTGGATCTGCAGTATACACATCAGAGTACAACTCCCCCTAGTTTGATCTGAATTTCCATTTTTTTCTTCTAACAGTTTGGCATTTCATATGGATTTTTCATAATCCAAACTGATGATTTACATTGACCTTTCTTTTCCTTTTAGCTATGACCGATCTGGAGCTTGTCGCCCAATCTATTATCTTTATTTTTGCTGGCTATGAAACCACTAGTACTTCCCTTTCCTTCTTTATGTATCTTATGGCCATTCACCCTGATGTGCAGCAGAAACTGCAAGAGGAGATCGAGGTAACATTTCCCAATAAGGTAAGTGGATGATACCTGCAGAGGGAGGGAGGAAGTGAAACCTTAACAAGAATGCCTCCTCACCATTTCATAGGATAATTTTTGCAAAGAGCATAAGCATCAGTTCTTTATCTATGCTATTTAGGAAGGATGTAAAGTGATGAAAACAAAGAAATATAGGTAATGTGTACTTTTCACAGATTATAAGATCTTGGACAAAGTGCTTTTCCTGGCATAGCAGTTATCTGTTATCACAATAATGTCAAATGGAAAAAAAAAACCCCTCAGTGGCAATTAACAATAAACATTGATTGCTCAAGTGTCTGGATAATTATCTGTGTTGATATTGACTGGACTTGCTTTAGTCTGGCTCTTGGCTGATCTAGGCTGGCCTTGGCTAAGAGGCTGGGTGAATCAGCTTCACACAGGATCCACATATCTCCCATAGTCCAGACAAGAAGCCTGGGTATGTTCTTCTCAGGCAATGGCAGAGGGAAAGACCAATAAGCCCAATCATATGGGTGCCTTTCAGAACTCTGCTTGCATCACACTTAGCCAACATTCCATTGATTTAAAGCATGCACCATGGCCAACCCCAGCATCAAAATAGGATGGCACAAAGTTAGATGACTAAGGGCACGGACACACACAATGGTGGAGAACAGGTCCAAATAGTGTAATATACCAACCACCCTGGGTAAATATTCCAGACTAGAAGAAGCCTGACATACAGGAAAGAGCGTAGGGTAGGGAATAGAAGATAGACATTTGATTCCAGACTATGGTTTTGGACAGGTCATATGACCTTTCTGAGTCATAGGTCTTTCAGATATAAGGAAGATTTTAGAACCTATGTAATTAGAGATTATCTTTCTTCTCATGGAAAACTCACATTGGCATTCTTTTGATAGCAATAAGATGGAAAGGTCACTAAGACACAGAGACTAGCTAAATCATTGTGTTCTGCTTTTTTTTTTTTTAGTAATAATTAAAACACTATAACTAAACATTTGCTCCTTACTATATATGTCTATTCTAAAAATCTTGTATTTATAAATGAATTTAATCTTAACAAATTCTGTATTAACCAGGATAGGCTAGGTCGTGCCTTGGTAACAGATTGGTCCTGAAATCTAAATGGCTTTACATAGCAAAAGTTTACTTCTCATATTTGTACATAGAACATGGATTGTTAGAGGAGGGTAGGAATGGGAGTCTCTGCTCCACATAGTTACTCAGAAATATAAGCTAAAAAGGCCCCACTTTCTCTTTTTTTTTAAAAAAATATTTTTATTGATTTCAGGTGGAAGGGAGAGGGAGAGAGAGAGAGAGAGAGAGAGAGAGAGAGCCATCAATGACGAGAGAGAATCATTGATTGGCTGCCTCCTGCATGTTCCCTACTGGGAATCAAGCCCACAACCTGGGCATGTGCCCTTGACCGGAATTGAACCTAGGATCTTTCAGTCCACAGGCTGATGCTCTATCCACTGAGCCAAACCAGCTAGGGCAAGGCCCCACTTTCTCGTAGATGCACTTTCTGGAACACAAGGCCTTCATCTTGGTTGGGGAATAAAGAAATAGAGTGTTCCTCACTGGATTTTCAAGTGTTTTGACTTCCAATGAACATACATCACCTCAGCTCACAGCCCATTCTCAAAGCTGGTTCCCCCTAGCTTTAAGTGGGCTGGGAGATGTGGAGACTACGTGGGTATTGGGTGAGCAGTGATATCTCTGCCAAACAACTCTATGAAGTGTCAACTCTAAATATCTCCATGTAACATATCAGAAAACTGAGGTACTGAGAGGTGAAATAATTTTCATACACTATGAATTTATATTAGTTCACACAAACACTCCATCCATGCTTTTGTTCCGGCCCTCCGGTCCAGTTTAAGAACCCATTGTGGCCCTCGAGTCAAAAAGTTTGCCCACCCCTGCACTAGCCAAACCCTGAACCTCTACAGTATTGCCTCTTCAACATAACACCAAGTGATACCCACATATTGCCCACACTGTTTTCAGATATCTGACAAAACTGGAACTCTTTGTGGTAGGAAGAGACTGGCCTCTGGGGCTGGCGAGGCTTGTATGAGATCTTCACAGCTTACAGTCAAACCCTGAACAACAACTAGGAGACTGTTCCAGCAAGGCAGCATGAGGCTGAGTGGGGTTCCACCTCTTCATAACTTCTGCTAGAATGAAATTGTGTGCCTGGTAGCTAGCATCCCATCATACTCTTCATGTACCCAATCTGGTTTAGAAAGAAACCTATTTCTCATCAAGTTATTTATAACTTCTACATTATATAGTTGTTCTCTCCAAATCCTATATATAATCTAAAGGGTTGGCCCTAGCTGGTTTTGCTCAGTGGATAGAATGTCAGCCCGTAGACTGAAGGGTCCTGGGTTCAATTCCAGTCAAGGGCACATGCCCGGGTTGTGGGCTCGATCCCCAGTAGGGGTGTGCAGGAGGCATCCAATCAATGATTCTCTCTCATCATTGATGTTTCTATCTCTCTCTCCCTCTCCCTTCCTTTTTGAAATCAATAAAAAATATGTATATAAAAATATAGGATTTTTCAACTAAAAAACTTTATGTCAAATTGGGACTTTGCTTTTTTACTCATTCTCTTTCCTTGCTGCAGAAGTGTGGCCTCTCTTTTGAAAACAAAGTGACCTTAGCATATTCCATTTAAGAGTAGGGGTCATAGTCTATTAGTCACATGAGATTAAAAAAATCACTGTATGGTAAGGTGAGGGACTTCCGGTCCTGTTTAGGGTATTGTCCCCAACATCTCCCATAGTTATAACTACTCCATGTATCTCAATGGGCCGTTAAGCAGGTCAAAGGATATGATAGATATTAAAATGTCTGTAAGTCCTAAGGTCCTTTACTCAAATAAGTTATTCTTTGGTGCGCCTAACATTTCTATAAAACGACATAGACTGAGTTGAAAGTTGATCTCAAATCCCAGTTTATCAAAATCTGTTTCTTTCTTCCCAGGCAACTCCCACCTATGATGCCCTGGCACAGATGGAGTATCTTGACATGGTGATGAATGAATCCCTCAGACTATTCCCAATTGCTGGTAGAATTGAGCGGGTCTGTAAGAAGGATGTGGAAATCAATGGGGTGTTCATTCCCAAAGGGACAGTGGTGATGGTGCCAAATTTTATTCTTCACCGAGACTCTACGTACTGGCCAGACCCTGAGGAGTTCCGTCCTGAAAGGTACTGGACCCCTGGGAAAGGGAACCCACCCTCATCCAGGCCAGTTGGACATGTTCTGATGTCTTTTAGTATAGATGATGAACGTGTGGTTGTACAATCATTTGTATGCATACCTACTTATTTTTAGAAGTTTTTCTTATTACAAGAGTGATTATTATTTTACAGTTTCTAGATTAGATAAAAGAAAGTTGTATTTGTCTATAGTCCAAATACCTTAATATAGGTCTCATTAATAATGTGATGTATGTCATTATTGACATTTTCTATGCATATATAGATTTCTAAAAATTAGAATAATTGTATTTTATACTACTTTAACAGTAAACCATAAACTACATCCTATGTATAAAACACCATCTTATATAGGTATATATTTATCTGTCTGTGATTGTATACATATGCGATAATTTACTTAATCACTAATGATTTTAGAAATATAGGCTTTTTTTCTTTACGTTTTTCTGTGTTGTTCTCTTTAATCTGTGAATTTACCACCAATGTTCCTACATTCTATTTTTTTAAAACATTGGCTGCTGTTCCTTTAGCATAATTGGGAGAGCGCAGGCTGACAACCTGAGAGGTCCTCACTCCTGATGGTTTAAGCAGTCCCTTAAGGGTAGAGTTGAACACAGGTTCCCTAGTCTGTCTTTGGTTGCAGCCCTGGGCCAGCTTCTTCCTACTCTCAGTATTTGGTGACTTCCAAAGAGAAGCCATCTGCTCTCTAGACATTCTAAAACCCTCCTCTTTAGGGGTCGTGAGCATGTTCTGGGAATTCAGAGCCAAGTCTGGCTTTGGGCACAGCTTGAACTCTGGAAAGAGCTGATGCTTCCCATTTAGTGTATTGGTGAGCAAAATTGGAAAGAACTATTGAGGGCACTACCTTGGATCTAGACTTTTATTAACACAACTATACGATCCCTAATGGCATGGACCTTATCTCATTTGCCATGGTTTCCTTATTCTAGCATAGTGTCTACACACAGTACTTTTGAAGAAAGTTAGTTGACCAAGGCCTCTGTTTTCTGGAACAGGGGGCCTCTGTGGTTTCTCCAAGCTCAGCAGTTTCCCTCCTTGTAGCTTCATGAACATGAAATCGGGACCTTTTCTGTACTTCATTTTTAATTCTATTTATTGGGGTAACACTGATTAATATTATAATAATTTCAGTTGTACAACTTTATAATATAACCTCTGTAGATTTTATTATGTGATTACTATCAAAGTCTAGACTTCTCCAGTCACCTTGTATTTGATCTCTTGTACCCTCTTCATCTTCCTTATACCTTTCTTCCCCTCTGGTAACCACCATTCTGTTGTGTGTATCTATGATTTCATTTTTTGTTTATTTGTTGCTTTTGTTTTATATCCCATGTATGACTGAAATCATGTGGTTCATATCCTTTTCTGTTTAATTTATTTCACTTAACATAATACATTCAAGATCCATCCATGTTGTTACAATTGGCAATAATTCATCTTTTTATGGCTGAGTATTATTCCATTGTATATATGTACCATATCTTCTTTATCCAATTATCTGTTGTAGAACACTTGTTTGTTTTCATGTCTTGACTATTATAAATAATATGTTAATGAATACAGGGGTATGTGTATCTTTATGAATAAGTGTGTTCAAATTACAAAAATTTCACGTATATATCCAGAAGAGAGATTGCTGGGTCTTATGGTAACTCTTTTCTTAATTTTTTTGTGGAACCTCCATACTGTTTTCCATAGTGGCTACACCAGTTTATATTTGCACCAGCAGTGTGTTAGAGCTTTCTTTTTCCACATCCTCTACAATATTTATTTCTTGTCCTAACAAAAGAGCTGGTATTGTAATTTTTATTTGCATTTCCCTTATAGTTAGCGGTGGTAAGCATTTTTTCACATATCTGTTAGTCATCTTGTACTTTGCTTCATTCAGTCATCAAAGAGTAAGTGCTGACCATGTGTCAGAAAGTGGGCCAGGCTGTGAAAAATCCATGTTTTAAAAAATATACAAAAGTATATGTGTATTTAACATATAGAGAAACGTTTCCTATATACAAGTCTATAAAATACTTATAATGCATCTCTATGTGGACCTCCCTGCCTTACAGCAATCATGTCCACCCATGTCCACTGCCCCATCCATATGCCATCAATACCACCCTCCTAATTTCCACATTATCTTAAGGCATAGCATCTGTAAATATTTTCAATGTTCCCCAAAATATAAGAACTCTTAAAAAATACATAACCACAATGCCATGATCACTTTTCCAAAATACATATTTTTCCTTAAAATAACAAAACATTGAGGAGTCAAATTTGAATAAAGCATAGATCTACCCTTCAGAGAATTTATAGCCTAGTGCAGTGGTTGGCAAACTGTGGCTAGCGAGCCACATGTGGCTCTTTGGCCCCTTGAGTGTGGCTCTTCCACAAAATACCATGTGCGGGTGCTCACGTACAGTGCAAAGTTGACTTAAAACTTTAATTAAAGTTGCCCTGACCGGTTTGGCTCAGTGGATAGAGCGTCGGCCTGCGGACTCAAGGGTCCCAGGTTCGATTCTGGTCAAGGGCATGTACCTTGGTTGCGGGCACATACCCAGTGGGGAGTGTACAGGAGGCAGCTGATCGATATTTCTCTCTCATCGATGTTTCTAACCCTCTATTCTTCTCCCTTCCTCTCTATAAAAAATCAATAAAATATATTTAAAAAAAACTTTAAATAAAGTTTATTAAATTATTTTAGGGAACATTGTGGAGTGAAAGAAGATGTAGTGTCGAGGATAGAGAAAGGTATGTTGAGATGGTTTGGAACTATAGAGA
>NW_006284711.1:39008-42680 GCF_000327345.1 Myotis davidii | reverse complement strand
GGCTCTTTGGCCCCTTGAGTGTGGCTCTTCCTAAGTCTTAGGAGTACCCTAATTAAGTTCATAACAATGTACCTACTTATATAGTTTAAGTTTAAAAAATTTGGCTCTCAAAAGAAATTTCAATCGTTGTACTGTTGATATTTGGCTCTGTTGACTAATGAGTTTGCCGACCACTGGCCTTGTGAAAGAGATACATAAGGAAACCAGTGATCATATGAGAGTAGAGGAGCATCATATGCCAATGTAAGTCATCTGATTTAAGCTATTCAATGAGAGAGAGAGGAACAGAAGGGGAGAGGTCAGAGGAGGGGAGGGGAAAGAAGGGAAGGTAAGGAAAAGATAATTAATAGGAAGTATTATTCCTGCTTCCTTCCTCCATAAGCATGTGATAAGCATGAGTTTGATGGAGGGAGAAACCTTCTTTTCCTTCATTTCCTTCTTGCCTTTAGAGTGTGAACATTTCAACATCCTGAATGTAATTTAGTGTTTAAAAATAAATTTTCTTTTAAACAGCATTCATCTTTTTTCTTCAATGAAACTGAAAGCTCCTAAAGAGTAAGGGGAGTGGAAATGATCTCTAGCTTATATTTCTCACAGCAAAATAACCAGAGCAGGATCTCACGACTAGCCCACTGGAGTATCCTATATACTAGAACCCCAAACATGTAGTTCTTGTGGTGTTTATGTTTTATTAATTGTTTTAATCTACTGTTGTGGAACCAGGTTCAATAAGAAGAACCAGGACAGTATAAATCCTTACACATACATGCCCTTTGGAAGTGGACCCCGAAACTGCATTGGCATGAGGTTTGCTATCATGAACATGAAACTTGCTATCGTCAGACTTCTGCAGAACTTCTCCTTCAAACCTTGCAAAGAAACACAGGTCAGATACTTAACATGTTACCACTCTGTCAAAATAATGCTTTATTGGGAAATTTGTAAAAACTGATGGGTGTGTGTGTGTATGTATGTGTATACATACATACATACACACACACACACACTATATGCATGTGTATGTATGAATGTGCTCACTTATCCTATGTAATATGCAAATTGACCACCACTCCAACACACAAGATGGCCACCCCCATGAGGTCAAAGATGGCTGCCCCCATGTGGAACCAAGGTGGGTGCCACAAGATGGCTGGCAGGGGAGGGCAGTTAGGGGTGATCGGGCTGGCAGGGGAGGAGTTAGGCGTTGATCAGGCTGGCAGGGGAGTGGTTAGGAGGGGATCAGGCTGGCAGGCAGAAGCAGTTAGGGGACAGCAGACAGGCAGGCAATGAGTGGTTGGGAGCCAGCAGTCCTGGATTGTGAGAGGGATGTCCCAGATTGGAGAGGGGGTAGGCTGGGCTGAGGCGCGCGCACACACACACACACACACACCCCTGTGCACGAATTTTGTGCACCGGCCCTCTAGTTGTTTAATAATTTATTCTCTAAGCTAGAGGTTCTATTTGGAATCATCTGTAAGATCCCGTTAGTCTGGAGTGCTAAGTCTGTGTTTTTATAAATATCTAACATAAAGGCCATCTAGAGTCAATGTAGTTAGTGTGACATGATGATGTAGAGTCCTTTGAGAAAAGTTTAAATTTAGTTTCAAGTCCACTGGAAGGGAAGTGCTGTGTACAGTCCTGAAGTATAGTGATAACTGAATCATGACTTTCAAATACTGTTCTTTTCCACTAGAACTAACAGAAGTTCTTGTGTTAGTTGTGGTTCTCAACCACTGGCTGTATAACAAAATAAGTGGAGAGTTATGAAAAATCTTGATGCCTAAGTTATCTCAGATACTAAAATAATTTATCTTTTGTGGCTTTAAAAGCTCCCCCTTTGACTCTCATGTGCAGTCAAGGTTGAGAATCACTGATGAAAGCATTTCTGCCTGATTTCCAGGGCCATCCTGGCTTCTTGACCCCTCCTTCTGGGAGCCCTGCTGTGATCAAACTAGGCTCCTTTTACATCTAATAAGAACTCTATGATGGCCCTAACTGGTTTGGCTCAGTGGATAGAGTGTTGGCCTGCGGACTCAGGGGTCCCAGGTTCGATTCCGATCAGGGGCATGTACCTTGGTTGCGGGCACATCCCCAGTGCAGGGTGTGCAGGAGGCAGCTGATTGATGTTTCTGGCTCTCTATCTCTCTCCCTTCCTCTCTGTAAAAAATCAATAAAATATATATTAAAACAAAAACCTTCCAGAAGTCTTCCCCATCTAGTCCTTTTTCTTCTGCCATGTTATTGTTACTGCAGGCTGGTATCTCCACTTGTACCACTTAACCTAATACTTTTTCATTAAACTATCCAGTTTGGTTCTTTATATACGTAAGAATGTCTTTAATTCTAGCACCTCATTTTATTCTTTCATAAATTCCCAAAGGTGCCTTGTAGTCATGTAGGAAATGTTTACAGAGTGATTTGCAGTTGATTTGGAGCTCTTGGATACAAATTTTAATCAATTTAATTTGAAACAATTTAACAATGTGCATTACATGTATATGCCTTGAAGTGAAATTACAAAATAGGAAGGTTTTACATTAATAGGTAGATATGGAATCTCTTCTCTGAAGAACATGCAGAGTAGTTGCCATTGATTCATATCAAGCAAGGCTCTATAATAAGGCTTATTTCTAGGACTCGTGTGTTTATTATGTAGCTCCTTTCCTTAAGTCAGCTTTTTCAGAGAAGAGGAGAATAGAGATAGTTTTCAACATATTTGTGGCTTTAGGCAGCTGTGTAAGGAGTCCTGTAAGTATATACACACGAGGGACTCAGCTCTGAGAGGAAATGGGTCTCTGCCCCAGGTGGGGCAGACACTCCCTGAAAACTTCCAGTCTTCTATTGCTGGTGCTTCTCACTCTCCATGACAATTTTCTTGCCCTTCAGTGAACTGAGATCAGAAGGTTACTGTGTTGGAGGCTCCCCCAATACTGAAGAAGTGACTGGGTGAAAATTGAGCTAAAAAATTAGTCAAAGGAATGTATAGGTTTTCAGAAGTTCACTATTTACACTACACTTGGGATCTAGGAGGTGTTAGAAAACAGGCACAATGCTTCACAAAGACCTTCTTCCATCATGAAACTGGAAGGTTTCCACTGGTAGAGGTGGTTGGGCTTTAGAAGTTGAGGCTGGTCCATACAATTAAAACATGTAAAATGTACTCAGGATTAATTTGCAAATTTCAACATGCATGAAATGAACTCTACCTGGCTTTTCCAAATATTTTCCCATAATGCCTAAGATTCTGGTTTAAATTTTTAAAACACATCCTTTTAATTTAAAATTTAAAACAGCCCTAACTGGTTTGGCTCAGTGGATAGAGTGTCGGCCTGCAGACTGAAGGGTCCCAGGTTCGATTCTGGTCAAGGGCATGTACCTTGGTTGCGGGCACATCTCCAGTGGGGGGTGTGCAGTAAAAACCAAGCAAACATAGTTTTGTTTTTGGCCTGGTATAGATTAGGTGCTATATAAAGGGTGTCCCAAAATTCACGCAAGATTTGAATTTTGCGTGAGAATTAACAACAACCACAAATAAAAGCCTAATTTTACTTGGTTTATTGAATCAGATTATAATATCTGTTGCCCTTTGATTTCAATCCCTTCAATTTGATAAGCATTACCAAGTACCAATTATGGCCCAGGAGCAGGGACAATGAACCAATGAAGAGACCA
>NW_006284711.1:30924-38159 GCF_000327345.1 Myotis davidii | reverse complement strand
GGCTCAGTGGTTGAGCACTGACCTATGAACCAGGAGGTTCACAGTTCCATTGCCAATCAGGGCACCTGCCCAGGTTGTGGGCTTGATCCCTGGTGTGGGGTGTGCAGGAGGCAGCCGATGAATGATTCTCTCTCATCACTGATGTTTCTATCTCTCTATCCTTCTCCCTTCCTCTCTGAAATCAATAAAATTTAAAAAAGAAAGAAAATCAGGCTTCTCACTATCAGAGAAGGATTGTCACTGATTTTGAAAGAGAGAAAACGGAATGAGCCCTGTGGACATAGAGATTGGAATGGAATGTATTGGGCAAATTCATGCTTTCCTATATAGATAGATGATAGCTAGGTAGATAGATGTTTGTGTATGTACATGCCTGTATATACACACATATAAAGGGGTAGGGTCCCAGCTGCTGTCATGATGGGAGGGTAAAGTTGACCACTGCCAGTAGTATGTGATGATGGAGATGGAAGGCTCTTTCTGAATTCATTAACCAGATCTGCCACTTACAAGTGGGGTGACCCAGTTATTTAATCTTGACGAACCTCAGAATCCTCATCTATGAAGCAGAGATAATAATAGCACCTACCTCAGGGATGGAGAACGTCTGGCCCACAGGCACTCTAAGGCCTGCAAAATCATTTGGTCTGGGCCTGGCAAGGCATTAGGGGAGAGTTACTTAAATATTTGACCAAGTATAGCAGGCTATTTTTTATTTATTTATGGGCTCTCTATTCTGTTCATTTATTTTGATTTTTTAAAATTCTTTATTGTTGAAAGTTTTACATATGTCTCTTTTTTCCTGCATTGACCTCTTCCTGCCTGCTCCTGCTCCCCAACACATGCCCCTACCCCACTATTGTCTGTATCCATTGATCCTGTTCATATGCATGGATTCAAGTTCTGTGGTTGATCTCTTACCCACCCCACCCTCCCCTGCCTTCTCTCTGAGGTTTGACAGTCTATTCAATGCTTCTATGTCTCTGGATCTATTTTTGTTCATCAATTTATATTGTTTATTATATTCCACAAATGAGTGATATGTGATATTTATCTTTCTCCATATGGCTTATTTCTCTTAAATGCTCTCCAGATCCATCCATGGTGTTGCAAATGTTAAGATTTCTTTATTTTTTTTATAGCAGCATAGTATTCAATTCTATAGATGTACCAGTTTTTTAATCCATTCATCTGCTGATGGGCACTTAGGCTGTTTCCAAATCTTAGCAATTGTAAATTGTGCTGCTATGAACATAGGGGTGCATATATTCTGATTTCTTGGGATATACTCCTAGAAGTGGAATTACTGGGTCAAATGGGAGTTCCATTTTTAATTTTTTGAGGAAACTCCATACTGTTCTCCACAGTGGCCGCACCAGCCTGCATTCCCACCAGCAGTGCACAAGGGTTCCTTTTTCTCCACATCCTTGCCAGCACTTGTCATTGGTTGATTTGTTGATGATAGTCATTATGACAATAGCAGGCTAATTTTTAAGTTGATACTTTTGTATGGCCCATGAATGATGTTATAAATATCCAAATGGCCCTTGGCAGGAAAAAGGTTCCCCACCCCTGACCTACTTCATGGGGTAATTGCGAGGATTATAGAAGTTAATACAGATGAGACTCAGAATGATTCCAAGCACATGATGAACAAACAACTGTGCTGGCAATGTTAAGAGTCATACTGATGTGAAGAGGTGGATTTTCTGTAAGCACACTTTACTATTTTTTTCTGGACTTATGACCTTTCTGACATCTGTCCTATTACCTGCATTGTCCCTTTTTTGGCCCACCCAGCAGTCCCCATTCTGTGGGCACATTGGTGTATTGGTGGACTATCCTTTTCTGTTTTCTCTATTTTTGTGGACTTATGGCAGTAACAGAACATTCTAGGTCAGGGGTCTTCAAACCTTTTAAACGGGGGGCCAGCTCACTGTCCCTCAGACTGTTGGAGGGCCGGACTATAGTTTAAAAAAAAAAACTATGAACAAATTCCTATGCAGACTGCACATATCTTATTTTGAAGTAAAAAAACAAAATGGGAATAAATACAATATTTGTATTTGCATGTGGCCCGTGGGCCATAGTTTGAGGACCCCTGTTCTCGGTCTTAATGTCTTCTGGTTTTGTTGACATGACTTTAGGTTACGTGCCAAAAGCAGGCACTGGGCTTACAGCCAGCTGTGAGAGGTTTCAATGGTCCCTTGGCCCTGGCCACATTTGCTGAAAGTTTGACCTTCCCTTTTTCAGTGACTTGCAGATGGTTTACATAATTATCATATGACTTTCCTGTTATGACATAAGAAACTGGTACTAATGATTAATTAAACTGGACTATTTACACAGTGATATTACCTCTGTACTCCATCTTATGTCATGGGCTGGCACGGCCGTGGCATACTCAGCCCCACATTGGGTGCCTTATGTGCTGTGCCAGCTCAGCCAGGTTTGGTGAGCCCAAGTGGGGGCAGTGAAGGATTGAGAAAAGACAGACAAGAGAATGAAAGCTGGTTCTCGGCGGGATGCTGCCCTCTCTGATGGAGAGAGACAGTGCCACGGACTACAAGCCATGTCTTTTATTTTATAGCCAGATTCCACAAGGCAAAGTAAGGGCGTGGTCAAGATGTTTACAACATTCTCATGGGTTTCGATTCTACTCAATTACATGCACCTGAACTCTATCAAGCCCACATCACTCAGACATGTGGGGCCACGTGTTTAGACAGTAGGTTCAAACTTACAACTATAGCTATTGGCTCTAATTGTGCTGGAAGGGCTCTGCCCTCCAAGCTGGGACTTGCACGTGGCCATGAGAGGACTGTGCCCTCTCATTAGTCCGAGGCTGGAACCTGTCCAGACACTGTAGCCACTATCCACAATCTTATTAAATTTGAGGGTGGTTGTACAAAGCGGAGATGATTTCTTCATTCAGATACTCATTCAAAACCTCCATGCCAGGTATAGAACTCTCAGGCTCCAGGAATATAGAAGTGAATAAATCATGGTTTCTACCCAAGATGATTTCATAATTTAATTGTAGAGATAGAAACATAATTATTGTACAATCATTGAGCCCCTACACCCTTTTTCTGGCCTATGGGGAAAGGAGACTAGATCTGTATTAGTCTGCTAGGGCTGCTGTAGCAAAGTACAATAGACTGGTGGCTTAAACAGCAGAAATTAATTTTCTCACAGTTATGGAGGCTGGAAGTCCAAAATCAAAGTGTCAGCAGGGTTGGTTCCTACTGAAGCCTCTCTCCTTGGCTGCCAGATGGCCATGTTCTCCCTGTGTCTTCACATGGTCTTCCCTCTGTACCTGTTTGTGTCTGAATCTCCTTTTCTCATAAGGATACCAGTCATATTAAATTGGGACTCACCCATATGCTCTCATTTAAAGTTAATTAGCACTTTAGAAGCCCAGTCTCCAACTACACAGGAACATTTTGAAGTGCTGGAGGTTAGGATTTCCACATATGAATTTTGGGGGTGGGGGACACAATGCAGCCTATAACAGGATCTGAGGGGAGCCTCTGGGCCTGCACATGGATGTCACAGGAAGGCTAAGAGGAATCTCATACACAGAGCAGTGAATATGCTCTCTCATTAAGGTTGGGTGGAGGGTGGGGCTAGGCCCATGATGCCAGTTAGAAGGCTCTAGGTTAGCAAGGGAAACTCTCAGGCCTCATAGAACCATCAATGCAACAGTAGACCCTTGAAGACCGTCTGCAGAGCCAGGACAAGGAAAATATATTGCCTGCAAGACTTTTGCGGTGGGGCAGGGTCTCAGGGAGTCATCAGGTGGAGCCAGTAGAGTTCATCTGGCTAAAGCAGATTAAGATTTACTGTGTGTAAAGGCTCTGCACAAGAACGCTGGCTCCTGTTGGGTGCATGGGGTGATGGTCTGAGGCCCACTTTTCCATTCCCACAGTTCATATCCCCAAATATCCCAATTTCATTCTGAGAGGAGCAAGGAAAGAGGGAGTTAGCAAGGCCAAACTTAGAGAAGTTTATACCCAAATGAAACCAAGAAGTTGTTTTATGGAAACAAAATTTCTTCCACCCCAGTTTTACCCCAGGTAGGGACTCATGGGGATGATGATCTCATTTATGAAAAGTTAAAAAGCTACATATTCTTTGAGCATCTGTGTGCATTCAAAAGTGCTATGTCTCTTATTTCTACAGTTAGGTACCATAACAACTGATTCACAAAGATGAAATAGAGTAGAAGATTCAAGATGGCAGCTGAGGTGAAAACTTACACTAACCTCTTCCCATGACCACATAAAAATTACAACCAACTTATAGAACAATAAACTGGATAACCATCTGGGGACTAACTGAAAGACACAAAGAATCCATGCCTAGACCAGTTGGAGGGCAGAGATGCCAGAAATGGGCTGGCCTCACACCCACATGCAGCAGTTGAGAATCTGGAGGGGTATCTCAGCTGCAGAGGTCCCTCATGAGGAGCAAGAGGCCCCCACTAGATGTCCGACTCCCCACCCTCCAGTACCAGTGCTAGAAAAGGGAGCCCACCAAACATCTAGCTGTGAAAATCAGTGGGGATTCAGTCCAACCGGGTGAGACGGTAGGTCGCAGAAAACTTAGGCATCTTCTTAAGGGTTACACACAAAATCTCGCTCGAAGGCACTTACCTTGGGCTCCGGCAGAGTGATGGCAGCTACGGAGAGTGTCTGGGGTCATACAGGAAGACTCTGAGTTGTGTGGCTTTAGGGTGAGGGACATTTTCCCATGCACCCAACAGGAGCCAGCGTTCTTGTGCAGAGCTTTCTTTACACACAGTCAAATCCTAATCTGCTTTAGCCGGATGAACTCTACTGGCTCCACCTGATGACTCCCTGAGACCCTGCCCCACCGCAAAAGTCCACAGGCCCCATGAAGGTGGTGACTCTCCTTGGTGTACCCTGAGGCTTTTGCTAAGTAGCCTCAGACCCAGGACTGGTGCTGAGTTCAATCCATAAAACCTGTTGAACACCACTCCCCACTTTCTGGTGACTCACTGAGATCCTGCCTCATACAACTGACATACCACCCGAGGCGCTTTCAGTGGCTGAGCCCAGTGGGCAGCCAGCATGTTGTGGTGGGTCTCGGGTAGACTTGGGCCTCTTACTGACTTGTCCCTGGCCTGGCGTTTATGGCAGCCCGCTTTGGAATGTAGCATGGCCCCTCTCACATTCACCTCAGTGCAGCATAGGCAGCTACCAACCATGGGGTGTTTTGCAGCTCCTAACAGGAAGCCAGGGCTGATCACAGGCAGTCTGACATTACCCAGCACTAGAGTCCATTTAAAAAAAGTTCAGAAACAATACACTTGGTGGCTGATTTCAGACCACAACAGAGCTTGACCTGATTAGCTCCAAAAGTAATAAACCCAAAGGGAGGTCTCGAGGATTAGACCCAGCTGGGGCAGATTCTGCTTCCTGGATCAGCCTCCACACAGCAGCTTGTGATCAGGGCCAATCCTCATAATCAGCCAGGCTGAGGGTCAACTCCACCCACAGATGTGCCAACAGCAATCAAGACTTAACTATGATAGTAAAAGACTTACATAACCCACACAAGGAATAAACCTGGAGCACCCAGCTCAGGGGATCATGGAGACTGTGCCACTGAGCATCACCGAACATCTACAGCATCAGGCCACTCTGCCCAGACTGGGAGCATAGCTCTACCTAACACACAGAAACAAACACAGAGAAGCAACCAAAAAGGGAAGCAAAAGACACATGCCCCCAAATGAAAGAACAAGAGAAATCTCCAGGAGAAATAATGAAATAAAACTGTGGCAAGCAATCCACCAAATACAGAGTCCAAAGCAACAGTTATAAGAATGTTGAAGGAACTTAGGGGAAGAGTAGATGAACTCACTGAGAACTTAAAAATGAGAGAGTAAGCATAAAATGCCATTAGGAAACTATAAAAAAGAAGCAGTCAGAAACGAAGACTATCATATTTGAAATGATGAGTAAGTACACTAGAAGGAATCAAAAGCAGGTTAGATGAAGCAGAGGATCAAATCAGCAAGTTGGAAGACAAGGTAGCACAAAACACCCAATCAGAACAGCAGATAGAAAAAAAATTAGAAATACTTTAAGGCATCTCTGGGGCAACATTAACCATAACAACACCCACCTCATAGGGGCATTGAAGGAAAAGAGAGAGAGAGAGCAAAGGACTGAGAAACTATTTGAAGAAATAATGATTGAAACGTGTTTAACTTGGAATTCCAGCCCATCCCTACTTTGCAATAATCAGCCAATGGTCTCTCTGTTCCAGTCTCAGATCTCCTTCCCGTGTCTCCCTTAGATCAGGCAGGGGAGACTTCCATATCCTACCCAGGCAGGGGCTACAGCCATTGGCAGCAGGAAACAGTTACTGAAAATAGATCATCCTCCCTCATCAACCCTAAAAGATTTTAGGGATAGAAGTCTCTGAGGAGGGAATATGGCAGGATAGTAAAAAACTAGGAAAATTACTGGGCAAGTAGAATGGGGAAACGGAGACAAGAAAATTAGGCAAGGCCAAAGAGTTTGGGCAATTTACAGCCAGCTTGTCAGTCTCAAGACCTTCCCTTCCCTTCCCTAACCAAGAGCACTGGAGAGCAAATGATTCACACCCTACTCCCTAACCAGAAAATACGTAGCTTAAATCACCCTGGAGTGGGAAAGGAGAACAGAGACCCAATTAATGCCATGTGTGCCAGCTAAACAGGTGAAGTTGGGGAACAAATAACAAAACCCTCTTTAAAGCCAGCCAGACCTGATTTAAAAGTAGAACAGTAAACAGACCAAAGAATTATGAAGAAACTCCCCTATACACTCATTTTCATGCATCAGTATATTAAAAATGCACCTGGAAAGATGATGACTATTTAACTGAAACCCTCCCCTAAGATTCTCACCTGCAAAACACACACACACACACACACACACGAATAAAAAGCGCCCAGGACAAAGTCTCAATGTGGCTTGCTCTGGAGCACACCCATGCCCCTCCGGGCATGAACTTTTTATTTCTAAGGGTCCCCATGAGACTTACAACCAGGGGAGCAATGGGCAGCATCAACTCATCCTGGCTTAACCCCCTGAACTAGCTCCAAAGCCCCCTTTTTCTCTGACTTCCCAGTGAGCCAAAGCAGCCCAGCCTAAGTACATTTTTGCTGTGGCCAATAAATTCTTGCTTGCTTTTCTACACCTTGTCTCTTGAGTGAA
>NW_006284711.1:11611-12920 GCF_000327345.1 Myotis davidii | reverse complement strand
TTGATCTGTTCACACTGGATGGCTATTGTGTTGGCTGTTGTCATTTTTTTATTTGACAATCTAAGGGAAAAAAGGTCAGAGCCCCTGACTAAACAGTCAGGTATTGATGTTTTAAAAATTATCGTGGCACACCAAGAATTGCTGGGATAGAGGGAAGCATGAATAAACCAGAGGTCTTTACTGCAAGAATCTACCTCAAAAATGTTTTTACTTATGGTTTTTAAAAACCACATTATTTTTTTTTTTTAATATATTTTATTGATTTTTTACAGAGAGGAAGGGAGAGAAATAGAGAGTTAGAAACATCGATGAGAGAGAAACATCGATCAGCTGCCTCCTGCACATCTCCCACTGGGGATGTGCCCGCAACCCAGGTACATGCCCTTGACTGGAATCGAACCTGGGACCTTTCAGTCCGCAGGCCGACGCTCTATCCACTGAGCCAAACCGGTTTCGGCCCGTGCTCTAGGTAGCCTTTTCTTGACTCCTCTTGGATAGCTTTGAAACATCAGTGTATTAGGCAGTCCAAGTTGGGGTTTTTTTTTTTAAAAAAAAAAAACTAAACCAAAAGCAGAGTTATATGAAATTACTAGAAAAAAGATGATTTGACAAAATTATTTTAAAATTAAATTAACTGAATGGCCCTGGCTGGTTTGGCGCAGTGGATAAGGCATTGGCCTGTGGACTGAAGTGTCCCGGGTTCGATTCTGGTCAAGGGCACATGCCTGGGTGGTGAGCTCTATCCCCAGTAGGGGGTGTGCAGGAGGCAGTCAATCAATGATTCTTATTATTGATATTTCTCACTCTCCCTCTCTCTTCCTCTCTGAAATAAATAAAAAATAAATATTTTTAAAATTAACTGAAAGGAATGTCCTAGGTGACACATGGACTGTTAATTTTGGCAGAGCCTTTGCGATTAATACAGCCTTAATGCTTCGCCCAGGGCCTAACCCTTAGACAGAAAGCTATGAGCCCATGTTTATTGGGCCAGCGGGCAGAGTCTTCTGTGCAGGCTGCTCTCTGCCTCAGATTTTCTTTCCTGAAAGAGAGGCTTGATTCTCAGATGCTCATTCTCCCAGGTGAGGTCTCAATGCCTTTATCAGTCTAAGAACTTTCCCAACTGAAAAGACAATAATTTCCTGTCTACCTTTCCCAGATCAATTCCTTATGGCTGTACCCCAAGACCCACATTTCTGGGACCTTCCTTTGCATAATTAAAATATCAAATATCTGAAACTTAGCAACAGGAAGATGTGTTTTTTTAATTACAGAAGTGAAAACACAGAGAAACTATTTTAATTTGCTCTGT
>NW_006284711.1:6850-11301 GCF_000327345.1 Myotis davidii | reverse complement strand
CAAAACAAAGATGCCTTAGTCGTGTTTAAACCTGCTAGACTAACAGTGGTCTCTGGAGTCTTAAACTTCCTAATGCTGCTGGGGCCCATGGGATAAATGAAAAGGATGCTTGGCCAGGAGGTCAGAGTGTGCAGGGCACTCTCACTCTCCCTCAGCCTCACTTCCGGAGTCTATGGAGGTAATAATCTGGGGTTATGAAATTCTAGAGACAACACGTGTACAACAAAAACCCTTTAAAAAGACAAGGAGTTACTTAGTATCATAGACAAGGGTAAGCCGAGTGTCAACACGACTTGGAGAAAATTCAAGAGTGATTTTAAATTCTGCGTTTCAAACATCTCCATTTTCTCTCTGTTCCCCAAGACGCCTCTGCATAAGAGCTTCCTTCCATCTGCCCGTGAAAGACAATAAGCCTAATTCCGGGGGATTTGAGTAATACTGGTCCCAGTTACATTTGGGTTAATACTCTAATTTTGTTTCTCCTTGCAGGGTTTTGGGACTTTTGACATGGACTGTTTTAAAAAGTATGGAAACATGTGGGGGTGAGTATTCGGGAAAATCTCCTTGGATAGACACGGTTTTGACTGGGGACCCCATGGCATGCAGGACAATCTCAGCCCAGAGCCTCTGTGATAAAGCCACCTCCAAAAAGCTTTTGGAGGCTTGTCCTCTAGGACCCCAGATGTCACCACGTGTCCAGGCTGCATTCAGAATCAAGATGGGGAGTTGCAGGTTACCATTCTCTCAAGACTTTAATGGCCTAGGGACTCCTGGCATCACTTCCTGTCCAGTTTCTCATTATTCCCCTCGTCTCCACTTTTCGTCCCTTAGGTCTCTTTTAATTGAATGAAATGCATTATTTCAGACCCTTCTTCTTTCAGACTTTTAAAAAAATCCTAACCTGAGGATATGTTTTTATTGATTTTAAAGGAGAAAGAGAAAGAGGGAGAGAGAGAGAGAAAGAGAGAGAGATGTTAGAGAGAAACATTGATTGGTTGTCTCCTGCACATGTCCTGACCACAAATCAAACCCACAACCTTTGGTTGTAGAGGACAACACTCCAACCAACTGAGCCACCTAGCCAGGGCAGATCCTTCTAAACTATATTCATAAATGTCTTTCATAATCTCTTACGCACATGATTGACTATTAATTAAAATCCAAAATTCTTCATTTTAAATTTGATTTGTTATATCCTTTTGAAAAAGGTCTGTGGGTCTAGGTCAGTGGTCGGCAAACTGCAGCCCCTTGAGTGTGGCTCTTCCACAAAATACCACATGTGGGCGTGCACGTAAAGTGTGATTGAAACTTCGTGGCCACACTCAAGGGGCCCAAGAGCCGCATGTGGCTCGCAAGCCGCAGTTTGCCGACCACGGGCCTAGGTAAACAGAGTCCTCTTTGGATATTTCTCCCTCTTTCACAAGCATGTCATACACAGAAACTGCTAAAAATTCATTCTTTCTTTTCGCCTCCACAGGCTTCATCCCACTCCCCAGACACAAATACAACATCACATAGCAAAGACCTTTGAATCACATTGTTCTTCTGCCCACTGGGCTACACAAGCACACTGTGTTTCTAAAACACCTTTCCAGGGAAATCAAGTTAACTGTGGAAGACCGAGGCATTGTTTCTCAATATTTGCTGCCCCTCCTAAATGCTGCAGTAGCTGTGGTGAGAGCCGCAGGAGAGGTGTAACGTGGTGTTGTGTCCTAGAAGCAAAGGGGAGAAGGCTTTGCTTCTCAGTACTTTCTCATACTCTTCAAATCCTCAGAAACCATAAGGTTCTACTGAGTTGGCAGGGTCCAGAAAGGCTACATGGAGTAGAGGGAACACACAGCACTGGGTCACCACTGGCCCAGCTCCAACTGCCCTCCCAACATTGACCACCTGTGAGGTCTGCATGGAGTCACTTTCTTTGGAAAGAGGTTCTCGCGCTTGGGTGTGTATAAGCACCAGCTTGGAGAGTGTGTTAAACATACAGATTCTTGGGGTTTAGTCCCCAACAACACCGAATCCATAGTGTCAGGGCTGGGGCCCGAGAATCTGAATGTTGCCTGTATTGTAACCAACTCTAAGGCTGGTGTGAGGTCATAAATGTAGAGGGTTACCCAAAACCTTGTGTCTCTCCACCCAGGTGTTTTTGAAAAACATGATGGGGAGAAGGGAGTCATCCAAGAAATATAGTCAATCAGTCTGACCAATCTAAGTGCCACCGCAATTACTTATATCACTGCTTCCACACTAAATGTACTTGACACCCACTTACACCTTCTGAGCTTCAGAAGATTTTTTGGAAATGGGCAGCATTAAGTGCAGGGGTCCTCATCCATTTTTATATGGGTCACAAAACAGAAAGTCCTCTGAGGAGCCAAAGAAAGAATAGGTAAGACTTGTGGAAAACCGTCCATTATATTCTACTTAATGAAAATGATTTATAGTAAAAAATAAAATGCTAGAGGGCAGTGTTACTAAACTTATAGCAAACCTCATGTAATTCAACTTATAGTAAACCTGTTAGGAAATGGCCAGGTTAGGAAATATCACAGAAGGAGTCAGCTTGTGTGGTGTGTGTGTGTGTTAAAAGTGGCCCTGCTGCTGGCTGATGTCTCCTACATGGGGCCCGAGGCCCACTTGGGACCCACAGACAGAATAAATATAATGAAAAGAAAATATTTTTAAATGAGTAGTGCATGCTCCTTTATATGTTTTATTCTCTTTGTCCTTTGTTTTAAATATTTCTAAACTTGATTTTACCAACCAAGGACTTCTCTCTAATAGTTAAAATACTTCCTTTAAGCAATTGTAAACCAGTAAACACATTTTAGAAAATAGGGCAAAGAAATCACTCATATTTCTACTCTATTTTTTAGCATTCCAAGTCTTTTGTATTTGCAGACATATTTTCATGTATTTGTGATCAGTATGCCTACACTTTTCATCTAATACTATGTAATATGCATTTTTTATGTTTTTATATATCTTCAAAAGTATATTTTTAAGTAACTGGGTGTGTATTTTTTTTTTTCTGTTCTCAGATAATTTACTGGCCTTCATCTATTTACTAATTTAACTTTCTTTTTGAGAATTTGATAATGAAATAATTGAAACATACAAAAACTTATATAGACTGCTATAGAAAATTCCCACAAAGACACCACCTGAATAAATAAATTTGGCAATGTAACAGGATACAAAATTAATACCCAGAAATCTATGCCTTTTTATATACCAATAGTGAACTCACAGAAAGAGAAACTAAAAAAAAATCCCATTTACCATTACACCATAAAAGTTAAGAAACCTAGGAATAAACTTAACTAAGTAGGTAAAAGACCTGTACTCGGAAAACTACAGGACATTGAAAAAAGAGATAGAAGAAGACATAAACAACTGGAAGAACATACCATGTTCATGGATTGGCAGAATCAACATCATTAAAATGTCCATACTACCCAAAGCAATCTACAGATTCAATGCAATCCCCATTAAAATACCAATGGTATATTTCAAAGACGTAAAACAAACTCCAAAAATTCATCTGGAATAAAAAAGACACCCCGAATAGCCACAGCAATCCTGAGAAAGAAGAACAAAGTTTGTGCAGCAAGAACATTAAATTTTTTAATATTTTAATATATATATAATTGATTTCAAGGAGGAAGGGAGAGAGAGAGAAAGATAGAAACATCAATAACTTTTTAAAATCATGGATTGGCTGCCTGCTGCTGGGACCGTGTGCTCTGACCAGGAATTGAACTGTGGCCTCTGGGATTCATAGGTTGACGCTCAACCACTGAGCCACACCACCTGGGCTGTCCTGTTCATTTTAATCAGCTCTTTTCCCCCAATTTAGGTTCTATGATGGTCGGCAGCCTGTGTTGGCGATCACGGATCCAGACATGATCAAAGCAATCCTAGTGAAAGAATGTTATTCTGTCTTCACAAATCGGCGGGTAGGTATTCATTCCTTTTAAAACTAAATTGTTATTTATTTTTAATATTGAAAAAATAATAAACAGGAAGTTGTCAGAAAATATATCCATGTAGGTCCCATGTCATGTACCCTTCATTCTGTTTCTCCCAATAGTGATGTCTTATATAACTATAGCACAACATCAGAGCAGGTATTTCACATTGGTGCTATCCAGAGCTTATTCAGATTTTGGCAGTTTTATCTGCACTCATTTGGGGGTGTGTGTTGCTTATAGAATTTTATCATACATATAGATTTATGTAACTACCACCACAATGAAGACAGAACTGTTCCATCACCATAAGTCTTCCTCTTATTATTCTTTTATCGTCACAGTGTGCAGCTTGCCTTTTCCTTTATGAGAATCCTTAGCAGTGCAAACAATTTTTTTAATTGATGAAGCCAATTTATCAATTTTTCCTTTTATGGGTTGCCTTTTTGTGCCCAAGTTCAAAAACTCTTCTCATAGCCCTAG
>NW_006284711.1:4217-6471 GCF_000327345.1 Myotis davidii | reverse complement strand
CCCAAGTCCCCTAGCAATATGTATCTTGAGAGGAAGTGGACTGTAGGACTTGTTGGAAACAAGGGCAGGTCCTATTTAGGAGGGGCTGGGCTGGAGCAGATTACAAGCGAGTTTGGGTTTGTTAATCTCTCCAAAAGTGCATGGTTTGGGCCTTCAGGCAGCGACCCTGATACTAAGCACTCACCGAACAGCTGCAGGGAACTGGGCTGGTACTATGCACAAGCCCAGCCACGTATGCCAGTGTTGGCTGCTGGAGTAGATCCCATGACTCAGGGTGGTAGCACAACTCGGGGCAGCTCTAGTGAGCGTGGAGGGCGGTAAGGCAGGGCTCAGGATGCTAGAATCTGCAAGTGTGAAATCCTGTGCAACTATGAGCAGCAAAACCAGCAGGGTGTTCACAGAGGCTGTGCTGGCTATTGGTTTCCTCAGCAGCTGTTGAGGGCTGGTGGGGTCTTCTGCAGAGCAGGACATGGGAAATCATGACTAGCAGTTCCTACTCTTCTTTGTTCTTTGCTGTCACTAGATTGTTCATTTAAGCCAGCAGAGTGGGCATAATGATCCCAAAGCAGGCCATTTGTACAGCGCCCTGAAAGAGTAGAGAAAATTGGCACTTGCCCTGTTGTTCTTCCACAGCAAGGGCAAGTCTCTCAGGCTGCGGAGTTCCCTCCTGGCACCGAGCAGTGCTGCCCTGGGGGGTGACATGATGCAGGCAAAAGGAAACTATTCTCCCTACCCATTCTGTTCAGTTTTTCTCAGGGTTGTTTTGTGTGTGTTTTTCTCCACTTGGTGGCTGAAGATTCTTGAGTGAAGTACTGAACTCTCCTAGACCTATTTTTGTGTGTGGATAGCTGTCTAATTGTTCTTTGTGGGGCAACGGAAGCTGGAGTCTCTGACGTTGCCATCTTAGTGATGTTACTCCAGGCTTTCATTAGTAAATGTGATGTTACTGTAGATGCTCTTTATCAAGTTGAGAAACTTTCTCTCTTCCTAGTTGGTGAGTTGTTTTTTTTGTCCTGAATGTGTAATGGAGATATACATTTTTAAACCAAACATAGTGTTAAAAGATGGAAGTAATTTTCATGTAGGGTGGCTTGATAGGTCAGTCCCAGCCTGAGAAATAGAATTATCTCTTCCTTGTCCTTCTTCTATCCTTGGTGGAAAAATATAAGGATTTCCATGTAATTTTATTATTTTTAATAATAACAAAGAGATTCCTAATCTTTTAAGTATTAACTACAGTGTGGCCTTGACTTACGAGTTTAATTCGTTCCAAGACTGAGCTCGTTAAGGAGCTCGTTAAGGACCTCATTAACTCAAATTACTCTGTCAACTCAAAGAAAAAATTGGCCGAGAAACAGCTGGTATCTCAAAAAACTCGTTAGCCGGGACACTCGTAAGTCAAGGCCCCACTGTACTTTTAAAAAAACCCACCATATCAGGACATTCTATTTTTCAGGTTGCCTATGTTGTATATATAAGTAAAAAACAACTGGTCTGAGGCAATATACGATTTGCCAAAGTTATCTGGCTAACAGTAAAGAATCCCTTTCTATTCTGCACAGCCCAGGAGGATATACTAGGACTATTCCTATGTATTCCCCTGAAAAAGCCGTTTCCCTAACACATGGGTCCTTTGCACTGAAAAATATGATTGGAATAAAGGCTGGAAACCACATCAGGTGGCTGGATGTCTCCTGAACCTTCATGAGATGCTAGGCGTTGGGGATAAGTATGTATTGAGTATCTAGCATAGGGCCTGCTACTAAGTAGACAGTCACTAAATATTTGTTGAATAATTGATGTCCGCTTAACAAATTTTCTTCAATTGTTGAAAACTCCAAAACTTATACAGGGCAAAATGTCTTTTGCTTTTAATTCTAGCCTTTTCCTGCAGTGGGGTTTATGAAAAGTGCCATCTCTATAGCTGAGGATGAAACTTGGAAGAGAATAAGAACATTGCTGTCTCCAACCTTCACCAGTGGAAAGCTCAGAGAGGTAAGAGTATAAGAGGATACTTAACTTGAAACTTAAAGAATGCATCTGGGGACAGGTAGAAAGTAAGATCATTTCTTTCCAAGGATAGCCTGCTGAATGTGAGCTTCCTAATAATGGTTTTTTATCTTTATGTCCTAGAAGTGACAATATAAGATTCATTATAAGATATCACTTACTGCTCCATGCTTGAGAAAGCCAGGTCTTCTAGTACTTGAGTCTTCCCACTTAACTGCGGGTGTTGTTGTGTTTTGGGTCTTTA
>NW_006284711.1:2637-3732 GCF_000327345.1 Myotis davidii | reverse complement strand
GAAAATGAAATATTTCACCTTCACACCACTTCTCCTTTCTTTATTCTCAAATTAAAAAGGTCCTGTATAGACTATGGGTAGGGTTAGCATGTCATTTATTGTCTAGATTAAGATATGTTTAACTATGCAGGAACAACACAGGTAAAGTGGGACTGATCTGGGGAAACTGGGGCCATATGATCACTTACCTATGGGATTCCCCCAAATTGATTTTGGGGTAATTTTTTAATTATTTCTTATAACAGAGACATTCTTAGTTCTTACATTTTACAGAAATGAGTCTGCTTTCAAGGCAACTTGAGACAACTCAGACCAGGGTGCTGCTGTTCTGTCAGGTGCTGAAGCGGAATCAGCTCTGAGTATAGACACTGTGGTGAGGCAAGACCCTTGTCAATGTCACCTTTCTTGACTCCACTGGGAGGAGTCATTACCTACCCTTGGTCCTGCTTACGCACAGTATGGCTACTATTGTCCAGGCTCAAAACACACTACTGTAATTTGCCTGATTATGGGTCTCCTTCCCTCTGACTGACCTCCTATTGCTCACAGGAGGGTCTAACTTGCCTTGGTGTCCCCAGAACCCAGCACAGGGCCAGTTGCATGACTGGCATCTAATAAACACCTCATGACTGACTGTGACAGGAACATAGATTCTTTAGATGATCCAGCCGATAGTTTTGACAGTTGTGTGGCTCTTTACCTGTCTTTGCCTGGGCATATGAATTTACATGTTCTTTGTGTTGTGTGTGCTGGTTAAAGATAGTAAGGAGGTGCTGACCTTAATTTTCTGTGTCTTTATTTCTCTACTCAGCATGTTTGGGGCCTACAGCATGGATGTGATTACTGGCACATCATTTGGAGTGAACATTGATTCCCTGAACAACCCACAAGATCCCTTTGTGGAAAATATCAAGAAGCTCTTAAAATTTAATTTCCTTGATCCATTCATTCTCTGCCTAAGTATGTGGACTACTGTATTTTTTTTCTTTCTCCCTCATGTCCTCCCTCCTTTCACAACCTCTTCTCTCTCTCTCTCCCTCTCTCTCTCTCTCTCTCTCTCTCTCTCTCCTCATTTGAGATATCATTTACGTACTA
>NW_006284711.1:0-785 GCF_000327345.1 Myotis davidii | reverse complement strand
CTGGAAATTGTCCATTTTATCTAAGTTCTCTTATTTATTGGCATACAGTTGTTTATAATATCCCCTTATAGTTTTTTAATTTTTTAATGTCAGTAATAATCTCACCCTTTTCATTTCTGATGCCAGAAGTTTGGATCTTTATTTTTTTCTTGGTCAATTTATCTAAATACCTTCAAAGAATCATCTTTTGATTTCATTAATCTTCCCTATTGTTTTTTATTCTTTATTGTATTAGTTTCTTTCTTATCTCTATCATTGCTTCCTCCTGCTTGCTTTTGGTTTTGTTTGCTCTTTTTTTCAGTGTGTTAAGGAGAAATGTTTGGTTATTGATTTGAAATCTTTGTTCTCTTTAAATGTAGACATTTATAGCCATAAATTTCTCTCTGAGTGCTGCTTTTGCTACATCCATAAATTTTGGCATGCTTTCTCTTAATTGTTATTTATCTCAAAGTATTTCCTAATTGCCCTTTAGATTTTTGTAGGACCCATGGATTATTTAGAAGGGTATTTTTAAATTTCCACATAGCAGTGAGTTTCACAATTATCTTTGTTATTAATTTCTAATTTCATTCCATTATGGTTGAAAGACATACTCTGTATTATTTCTATCCTAGCTACAAATTCATTTTTTCAAAATATACTTTTCTTAATATTTATATTATTATAAAATGCATATTTCCTATAAAATTTTCAGAATTGTTTTAAAGGACAAAGAAGAAGCAAGACTCGCCTATAATTAAATTCTCAGATAAAATCATTGTTGACATTTTAGTGTCTAGAGTTCC
>NW_006284710.1:0-1420 GCF_000327345.1 Myotis davidii | reverse complement strand
AAGGCTAATATGCAAATCAACCAAATGGCAGGATCATCGGTTGCTATGATGTGCACTGACCAGCAGGGGGCATATGCTCAATGCAGGAGCTGACCTCTGGTGTTCCATGTCCTCCCCCAGATCCCTCCCGCCTCCATGGCAGTGCTAAGGACCCCTCGGGGGATTTCCGACTGACAGCTTAGGAGAGCGATCCTACACTGGTATTTGGACGTCCCCCGAGGAGTCCTGGACTTCGATAGGGCAAAGGCTGGGCTGAGTGACTCCCCTCAGTGCACAAATGTCATCCACTGGGCCTCTAGTTTATAATAATTAAGAGGAATGTCTCTAAAATTCTCCGTGAAATAACAAAGGTGTCATGAAAAAAGGTGCTTAGGACATCATTATAAACAATTTAACCTGCCTCTTTATCCAATAGTACAAGTTGTCCTTAATTTATGTTTGGAAAAATAGAGCTGATTTAAATAATCTAAACTATAGATTGTAACATAGTTGAAATTAACATGGTGCTTACTCTGTGCCAGGCACTTTTTAAAATATTTATTTCAGAGAGAAAGGGAGAGGGAGAGAGAGAATCATCAATGATGAGAAACATTAATTATTGATAGACTGCCTCCTGCCCGCTCCACACTGTGAATTGAGCCCACAAACTGGGAATCGAACTGTGACCTCCTGACTGGGAATCAAACCGTGAACTCCTGGTTTATAGGTCGATGCTCAACCACTGAGCCAGGCCGGCTGGACTGTGCCAGGCACTTCTCTATCTCTTTTTAAAAAATATGTTCCTGTTGATTTTCAGAGACAGAGGAAGGGAAAAGAGAGAGTAGAAACATGGATGGGCTGCCTCCTGCATGCCTCCTACCGTAATGGAGCCCACAATTCAGGCATGTGTCCTGACTGGGAATCAAACCAGCGACCTCTTAGTGCATGGGATGATGTTCAATACACTGAGCCATACCACCCAGGCTATGCCAGGCACTTCTAACCATTTTTATATTAGTTAACGCAATTCTTCTTCACACCAATACTGTGAACTAGACACTGTGATTTGACCCATTTTATAGATAAGTCAATAGAGGCACCGAGTTTAAATAAATGCCCAAAGGGGCACAGCTAGTGAGTAGCAGAGCTGGGATTCAAATCAAGGGAGTCATTCTCCAGAGCTTGCACTCTTTTATTGTCAGCTTTTTATACTAAGGTTAATGTTTTCACTTCTTTTTGAAATACATTTCACATACCTTTAAAGGGTTCTCACAATAATTACAGAGTGGCACAGTTATCACCACAATTATTTCACAATGATTTCAGATCCCAAAAGGAAACCTCATGCCCTAGTTGGTTTGGTTTAATGGACAGAGTGGTGGCCTGCGGACTGAAGGGTTTCAGATTGGATCCAGTCAAGGGCATGTGCCTCGGTTGCAGG
>NW_006284709.1:0-201 GCF_000327345.1 Myotis davidii | reverse complement strand
CTCCTTCCCTTCCCCCAGCTGGCCCCGACCCCTGGACGAACTCCCCGAGGAACTCCTGGTCGAGGGGACAATTTGCATACTACGCTTTTATTATATAGGAGTTTCATGCCTATGGTTTTTTAACTTTACAATGGTGTGAAAGCAATATGTAGTCAGAAGAAACTGGTGGGCTAAGCTGTGATGGTCAGTAGAGTTGAAAAG
>NW_006284708.1:9529-10682 GCF_000327345.1 Myotis davidii | reverse complement strand
CAGTGGGGGGCAGGTGGGGTAAGGTCTGAAGGTGGGGTAGGAACCGGGTGGAGGGGAGCTTTTGGGGGGGGGAAAAGAGGAACAATGTAATAATCTGAACAATAAAGATTTATTTTTAAAAAGAGTCAGAGCCAGGATTTGAACCCAGATGGTTGTAGAGTCTCTGATCTTAACCCTGCCACTGTGGCACCATGATATGTCCTGGAACAAGAATGCCCTGCAGACAGGAAGCTGGCCTGTCTTGCCCCTCATGTATCTCCAGCCCTAGAAGAGTGCCTTACCCATAGGAGATGTTCCATAAGCATTTGTAAAATGAAAGAATTCCCAGTTGGGAGCCTGTAAGCAGAGACTGCTGTTGGATATGTGCTCATCAAGTACTGTTTGCACAAAAGAGTCTCAGAGGAGAGTGACTCCTCTGAGGTCCCCTAAGGTGTGGTGTGGCCAGAACCACTGCCCTCGTCTAATTAGATGAGTTAAGTGCCTACAGGCTCTGCCACTAGGAGAGTCTCTCCTTCGGTGGTGTGCAGTACAGGGCATGGTGACGTCCTGTCCAGGAAGAAGGGCCAGGCTCCAGGGAGGCAGTGCCCAGGGAGGGTGCAGGCAGGGCAACCTGTCATGCCCTGGTCTGATCGAGGCCAATGCCCATGTCCTAGACATCATGAGAGACACTGAAGGCAGCACTGTGACAATACTGAGCTTGGACGCAGAAAGAAGATAGACCATGGATTGTGGTTAGAGAGACCCAGGCTCAAATCCCAGCTCCTGCATCCTTGAGTATAGAATCAGGGAGACCACCTGCTGGGAAAGCTCATCATACAGACTGATGACAGTGTGAATGGTGCAAGCAGACCCTTCCCCTTTTAACTCCTGCAAGACCTGACCCCAGGCCTCATCCCCAGGAAGGCTGCCTCCTCCACCTCCAGCCAGGAATGGATTTCCCAGAGAGAGGCTGGGGCACTGGTAGGGTGTGGGCATGCCTCAAATAGGTCACTTTCCAGCTGGTCACTTTTTCCCACTGTTGCTGACCCAGAGACATCTGGAAAACTGGCTTGCCTAAGGAGGAGGAGAGGTGAAATGGAGGGCAGCGAGGAAAAGGCCTTGCCCCTGTTGTACCTCCCACCTCCCAGGGCTCCAGTCTTGTGTGGGGGTACAC
>NW_006284708.1:8616-8870 GCF_000327345.1 Myotis davidii | reverse complement strand
CTCTAGCACCCAACCTTCTCAAATTTAGTAACCACACAAAGAAAAGAATTACTTCAAGTAGTTTTCAAAACAGAAATATGATTCTATATTCCTAATGGGGTAAAATATAAGGTTAAAAAAAAACACACTGCAAGTAAATCTTAAAACCTTACTTAGTAGATTTATGTTAGCAGTAGACTTCTGGCTGTAGTAAACTATTTGTATCAGACCAATCCTCTTGCCAACAACTATTAGAAGGGCTTGAGTGAGGGGGC
>NW_006284708.1:5685-8543 GCF_000327345.1 Myotis davidii | reverse complement strand
CCAAGAAAGAAGGGCAGTGGAAAATGACAGAAAAAATCAGAAGATAATAGAATAACACCTTCAAAGTGCTTAAAGAAAATAACTGTCACCCAGAATTCTACACCCAGCAAAGATATCCTTCAAAGAATGAAAGTGAAATGAAGACATTTTCAGACAAAAACTTAGACTACCAGAAACATCACAACCAGATCTATACCAGAAGGAAAAGGAAAACCAGAAGGAGAATGATCCCAAGGTGTAGGCATGAAAATGCAAGAATAATGGAAGGGCAGTGGGCTAAAAGAGTAAATATGCAATGACTGTATTAAAAAAATAAAAAGTTTTATAGGGTTTCAAATATACATAGAAATAAAATACAGGTAAAAGTAGTACAAGAGGCAGGAGGGGACAAGTGGGTTTAAAGTGTCCAAAGTTCATTGCATTGTTTGGGAAATGAGAACTATACTAATTTGCACTAGAGTTTAATAATCTCTAAGTAACCAATGAAAGGAATGTAATAGAATGTATAATGAGCGTTCTAATAGGGCATAAAAATGAAATGATAAAAATACTTAATATAAAATAACATAGGAAAAGAGAGAAAAGGAGCAGAGTAGAAATAATACATAGAAAAAAAGATTAGCCCTAACCAGTTTGGCTCAGTAGAAGATAAATATGGCATATTTAAACCCAAATATATCAATAAATTCATTTAACAGACTAAGTACTGCAAATAAAAGATAAAGATTGACCCAGCCAGTGTGGCTCAGTGGTTGAGCATCCAACCATGAACCAGGATGTTGAGGTTTGATTCTGGTAAGGGCACATGCCTGGGCTGCAGGCTCTATCCCCAATAGGGAATGTGCAGGAGGCAGCCAATCAAGGATTCTCTCTCATCATTGATGTTTCTATCCCTCCCTCCCTCTCCCTTTTTTCTCTCTGAAATCATCAAAAACATATTTTAAAAAAGGTAAAGATAGTCCAAATGGATGAATAAAAAACAAAACTCAAGTATATGCTATTATCCTAATTACACAGTTATAGGAAGTTGAAAAGGAAAAGAGTTAGAGATGCCAACAATAACCAAAAGAAGGAAGGAGAAGATGCCTTGTCCTGGTGCCAGACAATTTATGTCCCTGGATCCTTTCACGTTGTTGCCCCAGCGCTGGAGCTCAGAGGGAATGAGCCTAAGTCCAGATAGAGGTCACAGGGAGTTCTCTTCTCAGCACTGCAACCCTGGGCTTGGGGCGTGGTATTGGACTCTGGTTTAAAAACATACTACATGTGGGTGTCAGACCATCCCATTCTGTACCTCACCCCTCCTACCAGTGTCAATGTGCTTTTTTCTTCTTCTTTTAAAAAAAATATATTTCTTTATTGATTTCAGGGAGGAAGGGAGAAGGAGAGATAGAAACATCAATGATGAGAATCCTTGATTGGCTGCCTCCTGCACGCCCTCTACTGGGGATCGAGCCCGAAACCCAGGCATGTGTCCTTGGCCAAAATCGAACCAGGGACTCTCCAGTCTGTAGGCTGACACCCTATCCACTGAGCCAAAGAAGCTAGCGTGAGAATTCCCAGAGGATTCCTGGGTACAGTAAAGTTTGAAAAGCCCTGAAACAGTCCTTCTTAACCACCTGACTTCAGAGGACTCGTCACCAGATCTCACCTTTGCCCCACTTGAGCTCCTCCTTCCTAGGATGCCAGGATTTAAGACAAAATGAGGAACTCACTACATTTGCTCTTTCTCCAAAGGGAGTGGTTTTTACCTTCTTCTTTGCAGGCATGAACCTGAAGAGTCTTCTCTGTTTACCCTACCCTGTACTCCTCCCCATCTTCCCAGACTCAGCTGCCATCTTCAGACACAGCCTTCATTACACCTATTTATTAACACCAAGGCTCCATACTTGAATTCAAGTAAAGACAGGAGGCAGAATCAATGTCTTAGTGGGATTTAAAAAAAAAACACTTTTTCTTTAAAGAAATAAGTTAGCTCCTGGTTTCTCCCTAAATTGCCGTAACACAGAGATGTGTTGAGATGGTATTAAAATAGAATCTTATTTTAGACAATAAAAAAAAAAATGTCTGGCTTTATTCAGGAAGTGGTGGAACCAAGGTCAGAAAAGAGAAGGAAGGGGAAGATAATGACTTAGAGATGATGAGTTAGGTTTTATGGAATTGATTTAGCACATAGATACTCAAGTGGAGATATTTTTAGTCCATTGGGACTATATTCTAGAGCTAGAGTGAAAGATCCAGGTTGGTGATATGTTGATTTGAGAGCTATTAATATTAAAATGATAGCTGCATCCATGAAGGGTAAAAACATTCCCTGGTGAAGTGCAGAGACAGAAGACCAAAGTATAAACCCTGTGGGTAAAGCTAGGATGAGGGCTTTGGAGGAGAAACATATCAGTGATAATGAAAGGAGAAATAATAAAGAAGAAAATATCAAAGTATTATTGCCATGTAATTCAAGAAAAAACACAAATTTAAAATAGCAATATTAATTTTTAAGAGTAGGAGATGCCAAAATACTAGTAAATGAGATGAACAGTGAAAGTACTAGTGAGTTTACTAAGGAAGCGAGCACTGTTGGCCTGTGAAAAGTGGGGCAAAAGGCACATAACCCAACCCTGAGAAGCCTTCGCCAGTCTCTTCTCATATCTTTGAATGTTTATTAGTTTTCTTCACAAAGGAAATATATGTTTTTAGTATTCTAATATCATATTGCAATCTACTGTCTTGTAATAACTGACTCAAAAATCTCAGTATTAATGTCTCAGGAATTATGGGGAGATGAGGAAAATCTAGAATCTAAAATCTAATTCCCATGAAATATTCTAATTCTGGGTTAAAAATATGATAGGAAGTAAGTA
>NW_006284708.1:0-4111 GCF_000327345.1 Myotis davidii | reverse complement strand
TTCTTCTCCAAAACCAAAGTCTTTGGTTTAGGGGAAGGTTGCTTTGAGAAGTCGAAAAATTCTAAAAAAAGAAACACAAGGGAATGCAACAATTGTTTTGGATTTTAAAAGATAAAATAGTATTTAGCTATTAGCTATTTCTCCCTTTCTTTCTCCTTTCCTCTGTTCCTCCCTCCCTACCTTCTTTCCTTCCTTTTTCTTTTATAGTTGCCATGCTGTATATTATATTTCTAGGACTTATTAATCTTATAATTGGAAGTGTGTACCTTTTGACCACTTTCACCCATTTTGCCCACCTCGCACCACCCCACCTCTGGCAACCACCAATCTATTCTCTCTCTGAATTCAGGTTTTTTAGATACCACATATTAGACCTACTATACATTATTTGTCTTTCTCCGTCTGAAATTTCATTTAGCATAATGCCCTCAATGTCCATCCATGCTGGTGCAAATGGTAGGATTTCCTTTTTTATGACTGAATAATATTCCATCATCTATGCAGGATTAGGCAAAAGTAGGTTTACAGTCACTCATATGGAAAATCTATACATATAAAAGCCTAAACAACTGTTAAACCTGACGACCAGCTGGTAGCTCTGACATGTACTGACCATCAGGGGGCAGGTCCTCAATGCAGGAGCTTCCCCCTGGTGGTCAGTGTGCTCCCACAGCTAAGCTCCCACAGCCAAACTCCCATGGCCCCAATCACCGGGCAGGTCGAGGGACTCCACCTGTGCATGAATTTGTGCACCAGGCCTCTAGTAATACAATAATTTACAAGTAGTCATACAAGAATAAACTCAGTTTCACATGCTCACAACTATAAACCTACTTTTGCTCCACCCTGTATATACCACATCTTCTTTATCCATTTATTTTGCCAATGGACAGTATGTTGTTGCCATGTCTTGGCTATTTCAATGATGCTTCAATGAACATGGGGAATATCTTTTAGAGATATCTTTTAGAGATAATGATTTCATTTCCTTCAGATAAATACCCAAAAGTGTAACTACTGGATCATGTGTTAGTTATATTTTTAATTTTTTAAGGAAACTCCTACTATTTCCCATAGTGGCTGTACCAGTTTACATTCCCAGTGCACAAGGATTCCCTTTTCTCCCCATTTTTGTCAACACTTCTTTTTTGTCTTTTCCATAATAGCATTCTAATATGTGTGAAGTGATATCTCATTATTATTTTCCTTTGCATTTCCCTGGTGATTATTAATGCTAAGCACCTTTTCATGTACCTGTTGGCCAATTGTATATCTTCTTTGGAAAAAAATATGTCTATTCATATCCTCTGTGCATTTTAAAATTGGATTGTTTGGGTTTTTTCTATTGAGTTGTATGAGTTCTTTATATATTTTTTATATTAACCCCTAATCAAGTATACAAATATTTTCTCCCATTCAGTAGAAAAATATTGATGGTTTTCTTTGCTCTACAGAAGCTTTTTTGTTTGATATATTCCCACTTGTTTATTTTTGCTTTTGCTGTGTGTGTTTTTGGTATCAAATCCAAAAAATTATTGTCAAGACTGATGTTAAGAAGCTTACCCTTTATGTTTTCTTTTCGACGTTTTATGGTTTCAGGTCTTATATTCAAGTCTTTAATCTATTTTTGAGGGGAATTTTGTGTGTGGTGTAAGATAGCGGCCAGTTTCATTCTTTTGCATGGCTGTCCAGCTTTCCCAACATCATTTATTTTAGCACTAGAGGCCTGGTGCTCAAATCCACGCACAGGTGGGATGCCTTGGCCTGGCCAGCGATCAGGCCCATTGTGGCCTTCTCGTCCAGTCCTGATCAGGGCCAATCGGGGCCAATTTGGGCCAGCCCCCGTGGGGGAGAGGCCACGGGATGTTGGCTGGCCAGAGGGGGCGACCGCGGGAGGTTGGCCTTGGGAGCACACTGACCACCAGGGAGCAGCTCCTGTGTTGAGCATCTGCCCCCAGTGGTCAGTGCATTCATAGTGAATGGTCGACCAGCCATTCAGTTGACCAGTCATAATGGTCACTTAGGCTTTTATTTATATAGATATGTGCTACTGAGGTAGGTGCCCAACACTATTTATTAAAGAGACTACCCTTTCCCCAATGTATATGCTAGGCTCTTTTGTTATCAATTAGTTGACCATCTATGTATGGGTTTCTTTTTGGAATCTCTATTCTCTTCCATTGATCCATGTTTCTGTTTTTACACCAATACCCTACTGCAGAGGTCCTCAAACTTTTTAAACAGGGGGCCAGTTCACTGTCCCTCAGACATTCCACACATGCGCACTGTGGGCCCGGGACGAGTCGGCTGCTAAGCAGGACAGGCAGCAGCAGCAAAAACACCCGACGGGCCGGATGAATGTTTTCGGTGGGCCGCATGTGGCCCTGTAATATACTTGCAAATCAGGAATTGTGATGCCTCTACCTTTTTTATTCTTTCACAAAATTGCTTTTGCTATTTGGGGTCTTTTGTGGTTCTACACAAACTTTATAATTGTTTGTTGTGTTTCTGAGAAAATTCCATTAGAATTTTGATAGGGATTGCACTGAAGCTGTAGATTGCTTTAGGAAGAATGGGTAGTTTAACAATGTTAATTCTTACAATACATGAGCACATAATATCTTTGCATTTATTTTGTCTTCTTCAATTTCTTTTATCAGTGTGTCTTATCAGTTTTACCTTCTTGGTTAAATGTATTCATAGATATCTTCAACTTTTTGATACAGTTGTAAATGGGATTTTTTTCTTTCTGATAATTTATTAAAGATTAGCCAATTCAAGGCAGAGAGAAAAAGACAAATACCATAAGATCTCACTTACAGTGCGAGCTGGTTTGGCTCAGTGAATGGATCATGGGCCTGAGGACCGAAGGGTTCTGGGTTCAATTCTGGTCAAGGGCACATGCCCGGGTTGTGGGCTCGATCCCCAGTAGGGGGTGTGCAGGAGGCAGCCGATCCATGATTCTCTCTTATCATAGGTATTTCTCTCTCTCTCTCTCTCCCTCTCCCTTCCTCTCTGAAATCAATAAAATTTTTTTTTTTTTTTAAAAATCTCACTTACATGTAGAAACTAAAAAAACAACTCACACTCGTAGAAAAAGAGATCAGATTTATGGTTACCATAGGTGGATTGGGGGAAGGGGAAATTGAAAAAAGAGGTCAAATGTACAAACCTCCAGTTACAAGATAAATAATGACCAAGGATATAATGTATAGCATGATGACTATAGTTAACACAACCTATATGATATATATGAAAGCTGTTAATTCTAAGAGTTCTCATCACAAGGAAATAAAATCATTTTGCTTTCTCTTTTTAAGACATGTATGAGATGATGGATACTAACTAAACATACTGCAGTAACATATGTAAAGTCAAACCATTATGCAGTACACCTTAAACCAGGGGTGGGCAAACTTTTTGACTCGAGGGCCACAATGGGTTCTTAAACTGGACCGGAGGGCCGGAACAAAAGCATGGATGGAGTGTTTGTGTGAACTATTATAAATTCAAAGTAAACATCATTACATAAAAGGGTATGGTCTTTTTTTTCAATAGTTTTATTCATTTCAAACGGGCCGGATCCAGCCCGTGAGCCATACTTTGCCCATGGCTGCCTTAAACAGTGACATATCTATACTAATAAAAGACAAACATGCAAATTGACATGCCTTAAGCCACACCCACCAGCCAATCAGAGCAACTATATGCAAATTAACCCAACCAAGATGGTGGCCAGAAGCCATGGAGCTGGAGCAAGCAGGAGGCTTGGTTGCCCAATGATGGAGGAAGCCAAGCTTCCCGCTTGCCATGGTCTGGCTCTGAGCTCCACTCAAAGCCACAAAGTTTCAGTTATAGAAGCTAAATAAATCCCAGATACCTGATTTCAGCTGACTGTGGCCACGGAGCTGGAGCGAGTAGGAAGCTGGGTTGCCCCTGGCAATAGAGGAAGCTGGCCAGTTCTGAGCTCCTCTCAAGGCTACAAAGTTTCAATTATAGAATGTAAATAAATCCCAGAATTAAAAAAAGAAAAAAGAAAAAAAATGAGAGGCTGGGAGCTTCTGTTGCTGGGAGCGCATGGCCAGCCTGAAAACTGCCCTCAACCCCTCAC
>NW_006284707.1:6012-7281 GCF_000327345.1 Myotis davidii | reverse complement strand
TACATGATCCAGAAGGAATTTCCAAGCAATTTCTCTTTTCATACTCTCCCCTCAAGCCCAAAACACACTCTCAGCAAGATCTGGCCATTGCCACTACTCAGCTTCATTACAATCAACCCCCCACAGAGGGGATTGCAGTTTCCCAAAGCCCCAAACTGCCCTTGTCATGTCTTTTACATTGGAGTGCTGTCCCCTGGAGCCCCACCGCCTCTCCCATTCTTTTGGTTGTTCTATAGCACTTAGGGCAGCAGTTCACAACTGTGGGTTGCAATCCCTTTGGTGGTCGAACGACCCTTTCACAGGGGTTGCCTAAGACCATCCTGCATATCAGATATTTACATTATGATTCATAACAGTAGCAACATCACAGTTATGAAGTAGCAATGAAAATAATTTTACGGTTGGGTCACAACATGAGGAACTGTATTTAAAGGGCCAGAAGGTTGAGAACCACTGACTTAGGGGATACCTCGACACCTTCATTATATGTCTGCGGTTCCTACTGTCATCCTGTGGGTGGGTAGGTCCTGCTTATGTTGGTGCCCATTACTAACACAGGGCATTTCAGAGGACAGAGGCTCAGTAAATGTCTGGAGAATATATGAACCACTGAGCAGAGGTCGTCTTTATTCAGATGAAATGCTTCCATTTTCTTGAATGAACCAAGCAAATCCTAGGATCCTTATGTAGTCCCTTTCATAGAATGACAGCTGAGAAGGGATATTAAGTAAGAATTAATAAGCTTTACTTTTATTTCTCTATTTCTTGACTCCATCGATTATACTGCTCAGTTCTTTGACATTTTCATGAAAATCTTGTTCTAATGCCATGTTATCTATCTGAGAATCACAAACTAAGCTGAAAAGCATCCCATACTGTGTTACACAATAACACAACTCTTACTTTCAAACTGGATAGTACAAACACATGTATGGTCAATATCATTCACAAAATTAGGTTCTGAAGCTTATGGAACCTTCTAGGAAAAGAGACACATTTGAAAATTCCGAAAGGAAACAAGGATACATTTCTCAATCATCACAGGAACCCAAAGATGCTACAGCCCTTATTTCCCCAAATAACCCTGGGCCTCACTACCTAGAACATTGACTGTCCTCTTCTCAAACAGACTAAAGAATTGATGCCCCATCATGTCAGACATGGGCCTGAAGTGTGCCTGACTGGATAAGGGCCTGATGGCTGTTTTCAGGCTGGCCACACACCCTTTAGGGTGGGGGGTCCCCACTGGGGTGCCTGGCCAGTCTGGAC
>NW_006284707.1:1984-4692 GCF_000327345.1 Myotis davidii | reverse complement strand
GGGGATCCCCTCCATGCTCACTCAGAGTTTTCACCGGTCCACTCCAGGACCTTCCCCTCCCCTTATGCTGGCCTGAAATAAAACACTCAGAACAAGGCTACACACCCCTGAGACTAGCCAGAAGGATTTGGGGTGGCCCCACATCTGGCAACACCTGCCCAGAGTCTAACACGTGTCACCAAGGAACCATAACTATACTCTATTGAGTCCATCTGTCCTGGGATGATGTCCCACTCAGTCCTTACCTTGTCACCCTGCGGCAACTGAAAAAACTCCATGTGTTGTCCTGAGGTTGCCGTCCTAAAGGAAAGGTCTCACCTCCATAGATAATTGAGGTGAAAGTGAGGGGAGCCAGTGCACCCACTGATTCCAGGTCTCCCCACTCCTGACCAATAAGGCTTGGCAGGCCTGGGATCCTGGTGTCAGAGATCCCCTCATTCTTCACTGTGACTACCCTGTCAACTTGTGGGATCCTGCCTCAGCTGACCTTTGTCCAGGCCCCAAGACAAAGCCCTCCTGGAAAGCACCAATCTGGGAATGAGAAGGGGCTCAGCTCAGCCTGACAGCCTCGCACAGGGTTTCTAGGGCTCAGAGTAGGGGCAGGCTGGATTTGTGTTGGGTCCTGTCTTCTTTTTGGGGTTTGGAGTACAACCACTCCTCCTTTGGGGACCTCAACTTAACTTTGGCAACACCCAGGACTCTTGTCACTGTTGAGTGGATACCCCTCCTCATATGACCAGACTTCGTCCACTCAGACCAAGGTCCTCACCTACCTGAGAGCCCCAAGAGACAAATTAGGAGGCACCACATTGCACAGACTCCAAGGGAAGCCTCAGGTGGCTACCATCTCCCCTAAATGCCACCACAACCGCCCCGCATCCCACCCCAGCGGAATCCCTAACATTATCTCAAAATGCTGGCAGCAGGGACTGGGCCCTCTGTCCTGGTTGCATTCCCGGTGCCCCTGTAGGCTATTCATTTTCACTCCTATCAGGGCCTGCCCCACCTCCATGCCTCGTACTTGGGATACTCTATCTCGCCCCCTTACAGAAAGACCCCACCTCACCGAAGGCTCCCCAATTTCCCACCCATGATAGAAAGGAGTGTGCCTCTTAGGTCCACTGTTGTTCCTTTCAGGGTTGAGGACTGGGGACAGCTGGCCTTTGTACCACCCCTCCTTTCTGAGAAGGGGGTGTGCCTTGAGGCTTCACGGATGATCAGCACTTTCGCACCAGGAAGATCCTGGGACTAGTCCCTCTGCTGATCTCAGGTTATCTCTGAGACCTAGGTCCTCACATCCCCAAAATCCCCCCATCCACATCCATGTGGCAAGAACAGGAGTTGGCAACATCCAGTCCTTTCTGCCAGGGTCTTCCCGGGTCTGAGAACAGGCAAGCTAGACACTGTAACGTTCCTCCCCTTTGGAGTGGGGAAGCTGCACACCTTCCCCCCTCTCAGGTGGACCTTTTCTTGAGATCTGCCAGATCCTGGGACTCTGCTATGCTGACCAGATGTGGGCCCTTCTACTGATATGCAATTGGCCCTCAAGCCTCACTGCCCTGAGAGCCCAAGGCAGAAGGAAGGGTGCACCACCTGAGGCTACCCCTGCCTATGGACTTCAGGGATGACAGAGGCAGGGCTGCTTTCAATGGGAACACTGTCTGTGGTGCAAATACCCTCAGAGAACTGGAGGCATCCACATTTTTTCTCCCTCAGGGTCCTCAACCTCACCGCAGTACGGGCTGCCCCACCCTCACTCGCCTGAAGACCTGCTCCTTCTATCACCCCACCCCACCCCATGTCTCTCAGACCCAATGCAGAAATCACAAAGCACAATGCATGAGCTCACCCCTCCCCCACCCCAGGAGGCCTGCCCGATGGACACTGTTCTGGGGTCCAGGCCCCCCAATCTCCCTCAGGGTCCCCACAGTGACTCCAGGCAGGTCACGGACTCCCTCTGCCAACCTGAGACGCCGCTGTGACACACGGAGCCGCCCGAGGGTCTCAGACCCAGAGGAACCGGAGGACCCGGAATTCAGGCCTCGCCTCTTGTGGTCACCCCGCGCCTTGGGGCTCCAGGGACTGACTGCTCTGGTCCAGAGTCACCTTGTCCCCCCACGGCCTCACCGTGAGGCCTGCAGGTCCTGAGACCCTCCCTCTGTGAACCGGGAGGCCGGACCCCCACACGGAGGCCCTCACCGCCAAGACCCCAGGGCAGGCCTGTGGGCCTCACTCCCCAGGGCTCCCGGCAGGGGCTGAACTAGCTCCCGGAGACCTTCCTCTGGTCCTCACCCTAATTCCAGGCAGAGCCTGGGCCCCGCCGACCTGAGATTGCACCTCCTCAGCGCCTGTCCTGCCGCCCTTCCCCCCATTCTCTGAAGAGGTGGGCGAGGGGGGCAGGAAGTAGTTCTCAGTAAGACGCCCCACGGAGGACTCTCAGTGCTGACAGGAGGGCCACCCTGGGTCCCTAAAGCTGACAGGAGCACCAGGAGATGGATGCTCTAGTGCCCTCAGTGCTGAAGCCAGTGGACCCCAAAGTCCTCACCCAGGAGGGCCTGACACCCCTTGCAGAGATCGCTGCAGTACCATCACTGATGTTGTAGGGTGCCCTCTTGCTCCCAGGATTTGGAGGAGCAGTAGAGAAGCCAGTCTGGGTGAGGGGCTGAGGGCCATTTTCAGGCTGGCCAAGCACCCTGGTGGCGTAAGTA
>NW_006284707.1:0-1773 GCF_000327345.1 Myotis davidii | reverse complement strand
TTCATTAGTATAGGATGGAACATATGCATTTATGTGTTTATTTCTATATGATATACTATCCCAGGTATTTTACAAGAGAATACTTACTCTTAACATACATGATTTATTCTGCTACTCGCTATTCTAATTAGTCTGTTCTTTACATACTACTCAGATAATAATTTTTGAAAAGCAAGCACTAACCCACCAAGATGGTTGTCAGGTGGTTATTAGCATAGACTCTGAATAACATACCTCAACTGTCCCAGCTTTCCCAAGGCACTGGTATTCCCCCAAGCTTTCTGGCATTTGTGGTCTGAATGCCCCACATTTGCGCCAAGATATACAGCATAAGTTTAAAATCCTTCTTCATACCTTCGCTGTCATCTGTGTCACACAGCCTATAGCCCCTCCCAACTTCCCTTCTTCCCCTACTCCCACCCCAGACAGAAGTGCCAGCTCATCGCAATTTTCAGTCTCAAATTTTGTTGTTCGGATACTATGGTTCATATTGTGTTTGTTTTAAGAGTTATTTTTTTACAACGCTTTTAGATGGCAGAGAAAAATAAATATGATGGTATACAGATATCCTAGTAAGTCCTTACTCCCCCACATGTATAATGCCCCTCCGCCATTATCAATGTCCTCAACCAGAGTGGTACATTTTTAACAATAGATGTGCCTACACAATACAGCATCTTCACAATAGATGTGCCTACACAGATACAGCATCATCAACTTGATGTAAATACTTATGGAGTTGCTGAATCATATGTTAAAATTATGCTTACTATTCTAATAAACTGCCCAAACAGCTTCCAATGCGGCTGTACTATTTCACTTTCCCACAGGTAATGAATGCAAGTTCGTGCCATTCCATATACTTGACAGCATTTGGTGTTGTCACTGTACCAAATATTGGCCATTGTCATAAGTGTTTATTCATTGGATGTGTGTGACATTATTAAGAGACAGCTCAAACCTTCAGATGATAAGTGTTTATTTATTGGGTGTGTCTGACATTAAGAGACTCCTCAAACCTTCAGATGGCTGTTGTCAACTGCGGAAAAGGCACAAGTAAGCCTTTTGAGAGTTTTACCCAAAGCATCTTGAGCCTCCATAGCCATGTGAGACAATTACTTATTAGAACTCTATGTTTCCATGGTTGGTTTCAGTTTCTCAAAGAAGGGAGAATCACCCACACTCCCTGACACTCTTGTCCTCCTGATCAGGGTTTGCCTTTTGTATTAGGGAAGGAGAAGGTATCGCTGGATTCCGGGAGGCCCAGGCAGATGGAGAAAATGGGGGAAAACTCAAGCACTCCCATCTTCACTCTATTACCCTGCACTCAGGGACCTTCATCACTTGACAGCTCCACATGAATTGCTCCCAAGTCCTAGTTGCCCCCCTCCCCTCCTGCCCACCCATGACCCTATACTCATTGCAAGTGCCCATGATCCAAACAAGCTCCCCACTTCCACTCTCTGCATCAAAAGTATGCCTGAAGGACTCTATGAGAAAAGCAGCCAAGACAGCACATTCATCTTGCATGTTTAAAAAATTTATCTGACTAGTGGGTGCAGAAGAGAGTGAGAAACCCATAGGAGGGTCAAAGAGACCCACAGGGAATCTGCTGTCATCATCCAGAGGGATGGTAGTTTTATAGGGGCTCTTGGGACACTCTGGACTTGGACTGGAAATGGAGGTAGACTGGAAGAACTGGAACCTGTGGAGGGAAAGACAACAGGAAGAGAGGCCCCGCCACCAGGTCTCTGACTTGACTTGGCAGGGGTG
>NW_006284706.1:12862-13664 GCF_000327345.1 Myotis davidii | reverse complement strand
TCTCTCTCTCTCTCTCTCTCTCCATCTCCTCCCCCTCCCCTCTCTCCCCCTGTCCCCCCTCAGCTGGCTCAGGGCCCTATGACCGCATCCCCAAAGACGAACGGTATCATTACCTACCTCTTCCTCACTGAATACACGCTCACTTCCTGTCCCGTTCCCTTTCAAATCACTCCAGATGGCCGTGTGCTGGGGGTAAGTCCCTTCCGTTTAATCTTTCCTACCGGCAACCATGGTCCAATTCCTTCTTTTAAATTTTAATTTCACCTTCCTCTGCGCCCCGAAATGCGGTTTTCCATTCAGCACATAGATCCGTGTCCCTATGTAAACACGACAGAGGCGAATAATAAGCCGATAGGGGAACACTCACCTTTTTCCAGGAGGATCCTGCCATCTTAGATTATAAAAGCCTCGTATGCAAATTGTCCCCTTTCGACCGGGAGTTTGACCGGGAGTTCGACCAGGGGGCGGGGCCAGCCAGCCAGCTGCCCACAGTCCCTCCTCCCTACCAGCCCAGCTCCATCGGCCCGATTGCGGCCAGCTGGCCGGACCCCTCCCTTGCACGAATTCGTGCACCGGGCCTCTGTTCAATAAAATAAAATAATCGACCTCTGGGATGGGTCAGAGCTCACCATTGTTGATCAGCACGTGGAGAGGCAATTTCTTCTCCTTGAACTTGAGGACGAATTCCCGGATGGAACGCATGGACGCCAGGTCGCAGTAGGAGAACTCCACTGGAAGAGACGAGAACGCCCGGTTATCTTCCCAGCATCCCCAGGGGCTAGGCCAGTGGTTCTCAACCTTC
>NW_006284706.1:8462-12514 GCF_000327345.1 Myotis davidii | reverse complement strand
TTATAGGTATAAACACACTTTTAATAATTATAAAGGCAGTGTTTATTAAAATACATTTTATTTTCAAAATTGAGCTATCAGCTGTTAAAGTGTATATACATTTTGGGGGGACATCCATACTTGAATATTGAAACTAAAAGGAAAATGGAGTGGGAAGTGTGAGCTCATAATTTTTCATCCTGGGTAGAGGTAACGAGGCATGGGAGAATAGATAATAAAGACAGATTAGAAAAAATAAACTCCAGAATCCACTTCATCCCACATCAATCCTTTAGTTCTATAGCACAATTATAATTTAAATGCTTTTTTTTCCTCTTTATGTTCTATGTGATTAAGGTGCTAATGAAAGTAAAATTTTAAAGCTATAGGAAACAAGGTTGGGAATGAGGTAACCTTTTCATTAATTTTATTAAACTTTCTTCTATGTTTAAGACACTACAAAGTAGGTGGTTCAAGTTGGATATATCCATTTTAAATTCCTTTTTTAACTGAAGTATACAAACATTTTTTAAAACATATTTTATTGATTTTTTTCACCGAGAGGAAGAGAGAGAGAGAGAGTTAGAAACATCGATGCCAGAGAAACATCTATCAGCTGCCTCCGGCACATCCCCCACTGGGGATGTGCCCGCCACCCAGGTCCATGCCCTTGACCAGGAATCGAACCCGGGACCCTTCAGTCCGCAGGCCGACGCTCTATCCACTGAGCCACACCAGTCAGGGCTACACTTGTTTTTCTTCATATCGACTTTTTTTTTATTTTTCAGATAAATTCAGTGCAGGTGCGTCTTAGATACATACATAATTTTCCATAACACGTTCTCTTAGAGGCCGTAGACATGGATGGAGGAGAGAGAGGAAGAGCAATTTCGATGCCTCGGCCTTAGCTCTCCCGGCCTTCGGAGATCCGACCAGCGTTTTGGTTTCATCCACAGACGCTTGCGAATCTCTGTTCTCCGTGATGAGTTCTGTTAGGTCTCGTCAGAGGAGGAGCCGGACGGATGACAGTAGTAGCTCGTGCCTATCTCTGAAGGTCACGGAATAGAAACCTGATGTAGAATCTCCGTCATCAGCGATGCAGCCGCTAAAGTCCCACCGATACCATCAGACGGAGCCATCGAGTTTTCTGTCGGACTGTCAGTGTAGATGTATACGCTAAAAGATAAATGTATCTGTCATCGTCCTGGACTGTGTTTTTTGTCGCGCGAATGAATTTTATTATTTCTTCCAGGTTCTTCACAGACGGACACACCTTAAGAGATAGCAAGTCGGCATTACATGGTCTCAAAAAATTGCCCTAACTGGTGTGGCTCAGTGGATAGAGCGTCGGCCTGCGGACTGAAAGGTCCCAGGTTCGATTCTGGTCAAGGGCATGTACCTGGGTTGCGGGCACATCCCCAATAGGAGATGTGCAGGAGGCAGCTGATCGATGTTTCTCTCTCATCGACGTTTCTAACAGACACCCAAGGAATGCATACAAGAGACACCCAAGGAATGCATACAAGAGACACCCAAGGAATGCATACAAGAGACACCCAAGGAATGCATACAAGAGACACCCAAGGAATGCATACAAGAGACACCCAAGGAATGCATACAAGAGACACCCAAGGAATGCATACAAGAGACACCCAAGGAATGCATACAAGAGACACCCAAGGAATGCATACAAGAGACACCCAAGGAATGCATACAAGAGACACCCAAGGAATGCATACAAGAGACACCCAAGGAATGCATACAAGAGACACCCAAGGAATGCATACAAGAGACACCCAAGGAATGCATACAAGAGACACCCAAGGAATGCATACAAGAGACACCCAAGGAATGCATACAAGAGACACCCAAGGAATGCATACAAGAGACACCCAAGGAATGCATACAAGAGACACCCAAGGAATGCATACAAGAGACACCCAAGGAATGCATACAAGAGACACCCAAGGAATGCATACAAGAGACACCCAAGGAATGCATACAAGAGACACCCAAGGAATGCATACAAGAGACACCCAAGGAATGCATACAAGAGACACCCAAGGAATGCATACAAGAGACACCCAAGGAATGCATACAAGAGACACCCAAGGAATGCATACAAGAGACACCCAAGGAATGCATACAAGAGACACCCAAGGAATGCATACAAGAGACACCCAAGGAATGCATACAAGAGACACCCAAGGAATGCATACAAGAGACACCCAAGGAATGCATACAAGAGACACCCAAGGAATGCATACAAGAGACACCCAAGGAATGCATACAAGAGACACCCAAGGAATGCATACAAGAGACACCCAAGGAATGCATACAAGAGACACCCAAGGAATGCATACAAGAGACACCCAAGGAATGCATACAAGAGACACCCAAGGAATGCATACAAGAGACACCCAAGGAATGCATACAAGAGACACCCAAGGAATGCATACAAGAGACACCCAAGGAATGCATACAAGAGACACCCAAGGAATGCATACAAGAGACACCCAAGGAATGCATACAAGAGACACCCAAGGAATGCATACAAGAGACACCCAAGGAATGCATACAAGAGACACCCAAGGAATGCATACAAGAGACACCCAAGGAATGCATACAAGAGACACCCAAGGAATGCATACAAGAGACACCCAAGGAATGCATACAAGAGACACCCAAGGAATGCATACAAGAGACACCCAAGGAATGCATACAAGAGACACCCAAGGAATGCATACAAGAGACACCCAATGAATGCATACAAGAGACACCCAAGGAATGCATACAAGAGACACCCAAGGAATGCATACAAGAGACACCCAAGGAATGCATACAAGAGACACCCAAGGAATGCATACAAGAGACACCCAAGGAATGCATACAAGAGACACCCAAGGAATGCATACAAGAGACACCCAAGGAATGCATACAAGAGACAACCAATGAGTGCATACATCAGACAATGAATGCATGAATGAGGCACCCAATGAATGCATACAAGAGGCACCCCGGGGTGCCCACCTGTAGGCCAGGCTAGGCACCCCTGTGTCCTGGTGAGACTGGAGCTCATGGGCCATTCCTCCATGTGCCATGAGGGCCGAACTAAATCCATCTGACATCGAGCAGTCGATCTTAATTAGATATCTCAATCGCTAACGTAATGGACAGAGTGCGGCCGAAAAATCGATGCGTCAGGTACCTCATGAACCTTCTAATTGCTCAGCAGGCCATCTATCACGGCCCAGGACGCCGCCCGCATGCCTAATGAACCGGGCGAGACTCGCTAAAGATGTCAATTGACGCCGGGTAAGTGAGTTAGGACAGCTTCGCTCTCTGTGCGTGAGCTGGGCGGGTCGGTGCGGCTGAGGGATTTTTTTAAATTGATTTTCATGGAGAGAGAGAGAGAGAAAGAGAGAGAGAGAGAGAGATGAGAAACATTAATTTGTTGTCCCACTCATTCATGCATTCATTGTCTGATGTATGCATTCATTGGGTACCTCTTGTATTCATTCACTGGGTGCCTCATTCATGCATTGAATAGGTGCCTCTTGTATGCATTCATTCGTTGTCTCTTGTATGCATTCATTGGGGGCCTCTTGTATGCATTCATTGGGGGCCCTTTGTCTGCATTCATTGGGGGCCTCATGTATGCATTCATTGGTTGCCTTTTGTATGCTTTCACTGGGTCCCTCATGTATGCATTCATTGGTTGTCTCTCGTATGCATTCATTGGTTACCTGTTGTATGCATTTATTGGGTGTATCTTGTATGCATTCATGGGTGTGCATTCATTGGTTGCCTTTTGTATGCTTTCACTGGGTCCCTCATGTATGCATTCATTGGTTGTCTCTCGTATGCATTCATTGGTTACCTGTTGTATGCATTTATTGGGTGTATCTTGTATGCATTCATGGATGTCTCATTCCTGCATTCATTGGGTGCCTCATGTATGCATTCATTGGGTGCCTCATTCATGCATTCATTGGTTGCCTCATGTATGCATTCATTGGGGGCCTCATTCATGCATTCATTGGGCGCCTCATTCATGCATTCCTTGGGTGCCT
>NW_006284706.1:5965-7226 GCF_000327345.1 Myotis davidii | reverse complement strand
CCCACCTCCCCACCCCCCCAGCCCGGGCAAATCAATACCAGATGGTCCCCTGGTTCTATATCTTAACGAGCACAGATTCCGATTAACCCGGAATTTGTCGTCCAGCCGAATTAGTTTGATTTAGCTCCGTCTCAACCACTAAAGCCAAATGGAACAATTACAGGTGGGGGGTTGGGGGGCGGAGGAGAGGAAGGGGGAGCAATTCGGACCACATGTGTGAGTCTTATTTGTCCTGGAGACAGAAACATCCAGGAGAATTAATGTTGATTGCCCCCTCCCCGTCGGCGGGCGACCCTTTGGGAAATACTCACACTCACACACACGCACACGCACACACACGCCCACACACGCATGCATCCGTGATGTCATCGGTTGCACGCAATTCCCCGGCTCTCTCTCGACACGAGGGGCCGAGACGAACGTGTAGGCCCCTGTCCGACCAACCCCAAGCCGTTCTGCCCATTGACCTTGTGTGCGGGGACCAGGGGAGAGAATTTTTAAAAAATATATATCTATGTTATAAAAGGCCAGTGACCGTAACTCCGTAACGCTCTAACGACCAAACGACCGGTTACCAGGAGGTGCATGGATGGGTCCCGCAGTGGTGCGGCGGGTCCGGGGTCTCACACGATGTCGTGGGCTGGGCCTCTAGTCTATAATAATAAAAGAGTAATATGCTAATTAGGCCAGACAGCCCAACATCCTTCGAGATGACCTTCCAGATGAAGCCGGTGCTGTGAGGGCCGAGCCCTTTGCATGAATTTCCTGCACCGGGCCTCTCGTCTGTAGATATTTCGTTGCCCCGGCCGGTGTGGCTCAGTGGATAGAGTGTTGGTCTGCGATATATATATATTTCATTGATTTCAGAGAGGAAGAGAGACAAAGAGAGAGAGAGAGACATCTGTGATGAGAGAGAATCATGGACCGGCTGCCTCCTGCTCGCCCCCTACTGGGATTGAGCCTGCAACCCCGCATGTGCCCTGACTGGGAATCGAACTGGGACTTCATGATACATAGGTCAACACCCAATCCCTGAGCCACGCTGGTTGGGCAGGAGTTATTTTCTTTGTGGACCAAACACACAGATCTCTGAGCGGTGACCTTCATTCCTTAGGTAGGGTCCGTGAGCCTCAGTTTAGAAATGGGATCTAATAACATACATAGGTCACACAGAGTTAATGTGTCATGATTACACTTGCGCAAGTCAATGTTGATTTTTAAATTGCCAGTGCATGTCATATGTACTGGCCGGTTGGTCAGA
>NW_006284706.1:4020-5632 GCF_000327345.1 Myotis davidii | reverse complement strand
TCGCCCCTAACTGTTCTCCCGTGCCGGCCTGATCACCCCCAACTGCTCTCCCCTGCCGGCCTGATCACCCCCAACTGCTCTCCCATGCCGGCCTGATCGCCCCTAACTGCCCTCCCATGCCGGCCTGATCAACCCTAACTGCCTTCCCCTGCCGGCCTGATCGCCCCTAACCATCTCTGCCTCAGCCCCCACCACCGTGGCTTTGTCCGGAAGACGTCTGGTCAACCCGGTCTAATTAGCATATTCCCCTTTTATTAGAGTAGATAATTAGCAAGTAGCATTATGAACCCCTCAGGTCGGCAATGCAACGATTGGACGTGGGTATGTATTGCGACAAGCTGTCCACAATGTGCTTGGCTAACACCTTCATCCGCTCACATACCATTTTTATTATCTATCTATCTATCTATCTATCTATCTATCTATCTATATCTATTTGTATTGATTTCAGAGAGAGGAAGGGAGAGTAGAGAAAAAGAGAGAGGAAAAGAGAGAGAGAGAGAGAGAGAGAGAGAGAGAGAGAGAGAGAGAGAGCAACATCAATGTGAGAGAGAAGGAGGAACCTGCAAATGAGGTACATGCCCTTGACCAAAATCAAACCCGGGACCCTTCGGTCTGCAGGCCAACGTGCTATCCACTGAGCCACACCGGCTGGGGCCACAACATTTTCTTTTGCTTTCCGGCCGTTTTTGGCTTTTGATTAAAAAAAAAAATCATTTTTACTTTTATTGGGGGGGAAATATTATCTTTTATTTGAAACAGTCCTTTGCGGATTAGCGATGGTTTTGGGAATGGAATGCGTTTCCCATCTGTTCCTCGGTCGCCCTTTAATTTAGAATATATTTTGTGACCCGGTGGAGTCTTATGGGTTTTTTTTATTATTATTCTTCATTTTTTTTTTAATGGAAGGAATTAGAAAAAAAATTCCTTTGTTACTTCATCAATCCTGCGTGGATTTGTCTTTTCATCTCCTGGTGTCTCTCTGTTTTCATTTTTATTTTTTTAATTTTTTTTTTTTTTGGTGCTTTTATGGAAGGGTTTTTATTGCCTGCTAATGCACGTCCGGGCTCGTCGCGGCCCCTCAAGAAACTGCTTGGCGTTTTTTCACCATTTGATTCTCACTGGGGACAAAAAAAAAATAATAATTTTGCAAGGACTCGACCGTTTCCCAACCGAAAAAAATAAAAAATTAATAATAACCCCAGAGCGGAAAAGCCCATATTTTATTTATTTAGTTATTTTTTTTTTTTTACTGGGGGCCTGGTGCACGAAATTCACGCACCGGTAGGGTCCCAAGGCCTGGCTGGCCATCAGGGCCCTTCCTTCCTTCTGCGCTGCCCCCTGGTGGTCAGTGCACGTCATAGCGAGCAGCCCGTCTCCCGGGCGAACTCCCACGGGGACAACTTGCCTATTAGGCTTTTATATATGTAGATAGATTTTTAAAAATGAATTCACGCACGGGCAGGGTCCCTAGGCCTGGCTGGCCATCAGGGCCCTTCCTTCCTTCTGCGCTGCCCCCTGGTGGTCAGTGCACGTCATAGCGAGCGGCCGGTCTCCCGGGCGAACTCCCGCGGGGACAACTTGCCTATTAGGCTTTTATACATGTAGATAG
>NW_006284706.1:0-2533 GCF_000327345.1 Myotis davidii | reverse complement strand
TGAAAGGGTCAGTGGGGTAGGCAGGGGGTGGGGTCTGGACGCTGACAATCCTCCTCCCCGTCCCCCTATTCAAGGGGCAGGAGGGGGGCAGGGTGTCAGGTCTGAGTCGAGGAAGAGAAGGCGGCCCATTTGCATAAGAAAGATCTTTGCACAAAAGACCAACTGGTCGCTGCAGGGTGCCCGCGGGGCCTTTGTCCTCCTCACAAAGGCTGAGGGGCCCCCAGGGAGGAGGCCCTGGGACTGCAAAGGTCCCAGAGAATCCCCTGGGTTGGAGCAGACAACCCCCCATCCCCCCCAAAAAAACACTCAAAAACCCCACTTGGCTGGCCAGCCGTTCATCAGTAATTCCTGCAAGAATCCGCCTTCCTTCCCCCATTCCCACCCCTCACCCCCTAACCCGGCTGCCGGCACCGGCTTTTCCCTGGCACCTGGGACTGGGGATCCCCTCGCAGCCCCCCCTCACCCCCACCCCGCTTCGTCCGGAAGGTCGTCCGGAAGGTCGCCCGGAAGGACTTCCGGTCTAATGAGCATAATCGCTGTTATTATAAAGGGTGTCCCAAAATTCACGCAAGATTTGAATTCTGCGTGAGCATTAACAACAACAAAACATAAATAAAAGCCTAATTTTACTGGATTTATTGAATCAGTTTTATTGAATCGGATTCTAATATCTGTGGCCCTTGGATGTCAATCAATCCCTTCGATTCGATCAGCATCGCCAAGGACCCATGACGGCCCAGGAGCAGGGACCAGGAAGACCAATGGAGACCGCGGTTTGCGTCTGTGCCAGCAAAACCGGGGAGGCCATGGACCCGATGGGCTGTTCCATCCATAAACCCTAGACTGTGTCCTTTAGGAATCCATAAAAAAATTACAATTTGTAATGATACACCTGTGTTTTCTACCAAATTTACTTCTTGCGTGAATTTTGGGACACCCTATATAATGGACGCGTCAGAGACGAAAGAAAATGAGTAAAATGCATATGGAAATAATATGTAAATTGATTCATAAATAAGCGATCACAATGTGATGTAGCAGCCACAAAGCCATGATATGAAAACGACATGGATACAAACAATGACTGATAAATAGATTAAATTTATTCCTTTAAAAAAAAAAATTCATTGTCTAAACCAGCGGTTCTCAACCTGTGGGTCGCGGCCCCTTTCACAGGGGTCGCCTGAGACCATCGGAAAACACATCTATGATCACATATTGATTTTGTGATTGATCACTGTGCTTTTGTGATGTTCAATGTGTCACCATGAAAATCCATCCTGCAGATCAGATGTTTCCATGAGGATTCTTCACAGCAGCCACATGACGGCGATGATGTAGCCACTAGAATAATGTTATGGTCGGGGGTCCCCACGGCGTGAGGAGCTGTATTCAGGGGTCGCGGTCTTAGGGAGGTTGGGAACCACTGTGATATATAGATGATAGATAGATAAATACATAGATACATAGATGATGATAGGTTGATAAGTAGATGATAGGTCGGTAGATAGGTGATAGATAGATAGATGATAGGTAGGTAGATAGGGGATAGATAGATAGATAGATAGGTGATAGATAGAAAGATGATAGGTAGGTAGATAGGGGATAGATAGATAGATAGGTAGATAGATAGATAGATAGGTGATAGGTAGATAGATAGATAGATAGATAGATATAATAGATGATAGATAGATAGATAGGTGATAGATAGATACGTAGATAGATAGGTAGATAGAGATAGAATTGCTAGATAGATAGATAAATAGATAGATAGATAGATAGATGATAGATAGATAGAAGAAAAAGATAGATGGATAATACGTAGATGAGAGCTGATGGATGGATAGATAGATGATAGATATAGAGAGATAGATATAATAGATAGATAGATAGATAGATGATATAGATAGATAGATAGATAGATAGATAGATAGATAGATAGATAGATAGAAGATAGATAGAGATAGATAGATGGATAATAGGTAGATGAGAGCTGATGGATGGATAGATAGATGATAGATGATAGATATAGAGAGATAGATATACTTGGATGGATAGATAGATAGATAGATAGACAGATAGATAGAAGGATCCCAAGGTCCAGAGATGCAGAGAGAGGCGACAAAAAGGACGGCCCCTGCTAATAAGGCAGGTTTCTCGGCCTCACATACTGACATCTGGTGCCGGATGATTCTCTGATAAGCTGGTTTTTCGACATTTTGAACAGCTGTCCGGGACCTGTCAGGTGTCCGTGGACAGCGCGCCTGGCGAGTCATTAATGTCATTGTCGCCGACGCCGTGTCAGGCTGGGCCGGTACCGACTCAGATTTATACGCTCAGTGTGTAGGTGTGTGTCTTTTTGCCCAAAGTGATGTAAACAAATCAGGAACAGAACCAAGTTCCAGGGAATAAAGGGAAGGAAAAAAGGAAAGAAAAAAGGGAAGGAGGGAAGGAGAAAGGGAGAGATGGAGGAAGGGAGGGAGGGAGGGAGGAAGGGATAGGTGGGATGGATGGATGGATGGATGGATGGATG
>NW_006284705.1:0-406 GCF_000327345.1 Myotis davidii | reverse complement strand
ATTCCTCTTCCTTGTTTGGGATTTGGAGGTGTCCAGTTGAGGCCCTGCTGTGAAGCAATGCAAGCTGCTGTGGGGCCTTGGGCCTTCTTTTGGATGTTCTGGGTCTCTCTGACCCAGCTGCAGTTTGTTAGGTAATTTTAGATTGCCAAGGGCCAGGCCATTCATATGCAAAAGCCTCTGCAAACAGCTTGGGTGGGGTGGGGTCTCAGAGAATCAACAGGGTGGAGAAAACAGCTATGGCTAATCCTCAGCCATGCCCTAAGAGGCCCCGGGTCTCAGTGTCCCGCAGTAATTGCTGCAAGCAGCTCTGAGAGAAAGCTGCCCTTGAGTTCCACCCCATGACAGACAGTCCGATTTCTCCCTGTATGAGTTCGGGTCCCCAGAGACTCTCCCGGAACTGGAGTTC
>NW_006284704.1:0-362 GCF_000327345.1 Myotis davidii | reverse complement strand
GAGCGTCTGCCCCTTGGTGGTCAGTGAGCATCACCGCTACCAATTGGAGTCAGGGAGGTTAGGGGGTGATCAGGCAGGCAGGCAGGTGAGCGGTTAGGAGCCAGCGGTCCCGGATTGCGAGAGGGATGTCCGGCTGCTGGCTTAGACACGGTCCCTACACTGGCAGTCAGACATCCCCTGAGGGGTCCTGGATGACAGAAGGTGCAGGCCGGGCTGAGGGACCCCTCTCCCCATGCACGAATTTCGTGCACTGGGCCTCTCATGTATAAACACAGACGTAACCCACCTGCCATCATCTCAAATCATTGACGTTCCACTTCCCGGCCATGGTCGACCATTTGGCTCAAATAAACTCACAAAAA
>NW_006284703.1:0-448 GCF_000327345.1 Myotis davidii | reverse complement strand
TAGTATTCCATGGTGTAAATGTACCACTGTTTTATTTATTTTTTATCCACTCATCTACTGATGGGCACTTGTGCTATTTCCACATCTTAGCTATTGTAAATACGGCTGCTATGAACATAGGGGTGCATATGTTCTTTCTTATTGGTGTTTCAGGTTTCCTAGGATATATTCCTAGTTCCATTTTTACTTTTTTGAGGAAACGCCACACTGTTTTTCATAGTGGCTGTACCTGTCTGCATTCCCACCAGCAGTGTATTAGAGTTCCTTTTTCTCCATATCCTCACCAGTACTTGTTGTTTGTTGATTTATTGATGGTAGCCATTCTGGCAGGTATAAGGTGGTACCTTATTATCATTTTAATTTGCATCTCTGATGATTCGTGACATTGAGCAACTTTCCATATGTCTCTTGGCCATTTGTATGCCCACTTTGGAGAAGTGTCTATTTA
>NW_006284702.1:0-603 GCF_000327345.1 Myotis davidii | reverse complement strand
GGATGGAAAAAGGTTTTTCAGGCGAATGGAAATAAAAAAAAAAGCCATGGTAGCAATACTTATACTTGACAAATTAGATCTCAAATTGAAGGACATAAAAATAGATAAAGAAGGCCATTTCATAATACTAAAGGGAGCAATCCAACAAGAAGAAATAACTCTAGTAAACATATACGCACCCAAAATAGGAGCACCCAAATACATAAGAAATCTTTTGGAGGAGATCAAGGGAGAGATTGACAACAATACACTCACAGTAGGAAACTTTAACACCCCATTATCAATATTAGGTGACTTTAACACCCCATTATCACCATTGGACAAATCCTCTAAACAAAAAATCAGCAAAGAGACATCAATCCTATATGACTCACTAGATCAGATGGAATTAATTGACCTCTTCAGAATATTTCACCCCAAAGCCACAGAATATACATTCTTCTCAAGTGCACATGGGTCATTTTCAAAGATAGACCATATACTGGGTCACAGACAAAGTTTCTTCAAATTGAAGAAAATAGAAATCATATGAAGCTTCTTCTCAGATCACAACGGCATAAAACTGGAAAACAACTACAATAAACACAATCCAAAAAAATCAAA
>NW_006284701.1:0-402 GCF_000327345.1 Myotis davidii | reverse complement strand
GCAGCAGAGACCCCGGCAGCTGCCCTGGGGAGGAAGGGCAAAGGCCCCTCCTCTGGGAGAACAGTGAGCAGGGCCTGCCAAAGTCCCACAGGCGCACACCTGCACTGGGCAGGGCTCCCCCTAGGAGGTTGCCTCACAGAAATCCTTGCACAATTGTTCGGAGATGTTTTTTCAAGACTACTGGTCAGAGAGCCCTGATGAAATAGCTGGGAATTGGAAAGAACACTAATGTCCATGGGGAGGGGTGAGATTCACCAATCCTGGTCCACATGGATGAGGGAAGCTGAGCAGCTGCTAAAGCGGGTGCAGGGGTCACAGATAAAGGCCTCAGGGGTCCTTTCACAGGGAAGACATGGACCAATGAATCTGCATCCAGGATCCCTCCTGTTAGACCCACCCATG
>NW_006284700.1:0-389 GCF_000327345.1 Myotis davidii | reverse complement strand
ACTGCAGCGGGAAGGCCGGGGAGGGTCGGGGGCAGGAGGTAGGGGGGTAAGAGACCAAGCAAAGGACTTCTATGCATGCATATAAGCATAACCAATGGACATAAGACACTGGGGGATAGGGGAGGCTATGGACTGTCAACGGCAGTGGGGGGAATTGACACATTTATAATACTCTTTGTAATACTTTAAGCAAAAAAAAAGAAAAGACTTCTCTCTTGCTTTTCTTACAAGCAATCTCAGAACCAAGCAATCTTGGAACCTAGCCAGCCTTTGTTTTAGCCTTTAAATATACCGCAGAACTTCAAAATTTTAATTTAATGCAGTGAATTTACAACTCAGGTAAGAGCAACTGATATACAGAAGTTTTTATTAGTTAAGTGGGCTGATTC
>NW_006284699.1:0-215 GCF_000327345.1 Myotis davidii | reverse complement strand
ATCCACTGAGCCAAACCAGTTTCGGCTTCTTTCTACTTTTAATTTTTAAAAAAATTATTGATTTGAGAGAGAGATTTGTTGTTCCACTTATTTATGCATCCATTGGCTGATTCCTTTAAAAAAATCTTTATTTTGAAAGTATTACATACGTCCCCCTTTTCCCCCCATTGAGCTCTTCAAGCCTCCCCCCTCCCCCTCTGCAGGCCTTCACCTCC
>NW_006284698.1:0-206 GCF_000327345.1 Myotis davidii | reverse complement strand
TTCATTTAGCTCCTAACGAGAGTCCCCCAAAGCGAGTGGTCCTTGCCAGTTATTCCAATCCAGGGTCATGCCACTGGCTTAGACAGTTTATTTTTATTACCCCAGAATACTGGTTTTCCTCTCAAGGTAAACACTTACTACCCAAGCTCATGAAGATTGATGCACCAACTAAGTGTTGATTTATTTTACAATATGAAGTACAACTA
>NW_006284697.1:0-3489 GCF_000327345.1 Myotis davidii | reverse complement strand
TGTTTACCTATGTCACCATCTTGGTTTCTCCCCAAAATGTCTGATTCTTAATTATGATGTAGGGATTTTAGAAATAAATAAGGATGTTTCTCTGAGGATTCCAGACCAGTATGATATGCTGTGACTAGGTAGTTTTCTTCAAGTCACTCCCTCAAGTATTCAAACCTGCTAACTTTCAGGCTAAAGGACTGGAGGGAAGTGGAAAGAGCACACTCTTTGTAGTCAGCAGACTGCACCCAAAGCTGGGGATGAGGATGTTGATGAAGATGGCATGGTTAGGACTTTCCCTTAGTCCATGAGATGCATTTATTTGTCAACAGAAGATTAAAATTCTTTATAAAGAAAATGTATACTGTTGAACCTCAGAGGTAAGGCAGGGGAGAGTGGATGGGAAGTTATCAACCAATGAACTTGGGTGCATAACCTGTGGACACAGACAATGGGGTGGTGAGGGCCTGGGGCAGGGGAGCAGGCTAGAAGAGGAAAAAAGGAGGACCTATGTAATACTTTCAACAATAAAGATTTTTTAAAAATAAAGGAAATGTCTAAAGAAATAAGGCTGGCCCAGCTGATGTGGCTGAGTGGTTGAGCATTGACCAAAGAGCCAGGAGGTTACAGTTACATTGCAAGTCAGGGCACATGCCCAGGCTACGGGCTCAATCCCCAGTGGTGGGGTGTGCAGGAGGCAGCCTATCAATGATTCTCTTGGGTCAATTATGTTTCTATCTTTCCTCCTCCCTTCGTCTCTGTGAAGTCAATAAAAACATATTAAAAAATAAGGTTGAGGTAATAATTAGTTTTTCTTTCCAAAATGGATTTGGCTATGTTTCAAGGTGAGGATTAAATCACAGAAATATAGTGAATCAAGGTCAGGTAGAGGGAGGCTCTGGGGTTTAACTTTTCAAAGATGCCCTGAGTGTTTGTGTGCTATGGGTGCTCAATTGAAACACATTGGTCCCTGGCCGGTGATCTCAGTGGTTAGAGAATCAGCTTGTGCACTGACGGGTTTGGGTTCGATTTTCCGTGAAAGATATGTACTTGCTTTGCAAATTTGATCCCAGGCTCTGGTTGGGGGTGAGTGCAGAAGGCAACCAATTGATGTGTCTGTCTCACATTGTTTTTTCTCTCTTTCTCTTTCCTTACTTCCCCTCCCTCACTCCCTTCTATTCTCTCTGAAGAAATCAATGGGAAAAATAACCTGGGGTGAGGATTAACAACAACAACAAAAGAAACTCAGTGGGCTGCCATAGGCCTACCCTAGCAGAGTGAGTTGACTCAACCATCAGGTAGTGTGGATTGCTGGGCCAATTTTTAGAATGGAGGATGTGGCAGTAAACTTAGGGGTTATGCAGCTAACTAGTCAGTTCAGCAGTGATATCCTGCAGAATGTTTAGAGACCAGCAGGTGGCAGCCATCACAACAGGAAAAGCCTTTCTCAAGGAAAGGCCTTCTGAGTGATTAAGCATTATTTTTTCCAATAGAAACTACACACTTTCTAAACGTATGTTTAAATTGTCAGATTGAATTAACTTTAAACTGGATTGAGACTTTGATTTTTTTCTCCTGCTGACCATGAATGGGGGGTGGAGGGGAGGACATTACATTCCAGACTAAAATAAGGAGAGTAAAACTTTTCTTTAAATCATCTGATTTTTACTGTGCCCTTCTGCAAGGTCATTCAGATTTCTTCTTGGGTGAGCTTTTCAGAAGATGGAAGAGAAGACCAGAGATGTACATACTAATTTACCTTTTTCCTCTTCCTCTCTTTTTTCCCTTCCCTGTTTCCTTGTCTGTCTTTGAGTGTGGAAAGTTGAGAGGGAATTTAAACTTGTATCCATAGCCTATTTGTTCCTATGTGATTCTCCCTTCTCTCTTTGCCGGAGAATGCACTCATGACAGGAAGGTTTACAATAAATACTCCCATTTAGCAACCCTTTACTGAAGATTCAGTACATATGAGGCCCTATGGTAAATACAGGGCATATGAAGAAGGAAAGGCTGGCCTTCACCTCCACACAGGGTGCAGGGGAAATAGGCATTTAAATAAATGGTTGTTATAAAATAACCATTTAAAAAAAAGCAGAGACTTACTTTTATACTGATTCTTCTGAAGCCTATGTCTGTGAAGCCATCCCCGGCCCCCAGTCAGTTATGTTCTCTTCATCTTTGGCTCACAGTCTACCTTGCATTTCCATGTCACTTACCGTATTTTATTTTGTCCTGTGTTCATTTTTTCTACCAGCCTGTGTACATCTCAGGAACAAGATCTAGGTCTAATTCACTTTGTAAAGCTCTGGGTCCTGGAAAAATTCTAGATACACAGAAATGTTGAGTGTGAAACAGTGTCAATCTCAGCCTGTGCAAAGATATGTGTTCAAAGATGTTAATTGTAATGTAACTTATAATAGTGAACATGTAGGAACCTGGTTGCCACCTGGTAGAGATCCGTTTAAGTACAAATAAATGTATATTATATTTTTCCACATTAAAATGTTTTTCAATGAGTAAATGTTATTAAAAGCGATGGGCACACCATGCAGTGTGCAAATGATGTTTTACTTAGTTGTACACTTGAAACCTGTACCCCAATAAGTTCAATAAAAAATAAAACAACAACAACAAAGTAAAAAATCAGACAGAGGCTGAAAAGCAGGACCACAGGCTTTATTAGAGGAGAAAGACGAGCCAGGCTGTCTCGCAAGGGAAGGACAGCAACATGTGCAGGGGTGACACGCCTTTTGAGGAGCAGAATGGGAAAGGGTAGGGGCTTAGTGTACTCAGCGCACACTGATTGGTGGCTTACTGTGTGGTCCATATAGGACAAGAGTGAAAGGGCGAGGGCTATGCCCTCCATCTCACCCCAGATCCTCCATGTTGGGGCAGTCGCCATGTGCTCAGGAAAGTACCTTCTTCCCGGAAGCCGGGATTTCTTTAAACTAACCAATGACAATCAGGGAACATGCGCGCCATAGAGATGACCACATCCTGTGTAACAAGACCTGACTTGCGCCTGGCCAAATCTGTCCATCTGCCCTGTGTGAGCTCACTTCTGAAATCTGTAATCGTAATCGCCCGCATGGTCTAAGGTGGACGCACTGGGGGGGCCACGGGCGGGAGGAGTCGGGGGACGCCTCGATCCTCCATCTGAAGGGGTATAGCTTTGCTTCCGCAGAGTCGGAAGGTCTGTAGAAACCCCCTCAATCTGAGACAGGTGGGAGGAGGCGGGGGACGCCTCGATCCTCCATCTGAAGGGGGGCATTTTTGCTTCCGCGGAGTCGGAAGGTCTGTAGGAACCCCTCAATCTGAGAAAAGGCGGGTCGCTCCCGCTGGTTGGCGCGCAGCCATCGTCTACCTTTTGGTGTTTGCTTCCATGGAGTTGGAAGGCTGTACTTTCTTGGGCCCTTAGTTGTTTGTGTTTCCATTTTATTTTGTGGACTTGCTGGCCAGACGTTATGAGGACTAAGACTACTCCTTTGAGTATTGTGATTG
>NW_006284696.1:0-261 GCF_000327345.1 Myotis davidii | reverse complement strand
AGGCTTGAACAATGACAGAGCCTGCGATTAGAGTGGGCTGGGGGTCCCCTGGCCAGACCTAATGCCCCTCTGGCCTTGGCAAGGGTGGAGCCTGCAATCAGAGAGGGATGGGGGTCACCTGCCCAGGCCTAATGCTCTGGCCAGAGGCCTGAGGCCTGGGTAGGTGATCGCAGGAGGCTGGGGGTCCTCTGCCCAGGCCTAAAGCCCCGGCCAGAGATCTTAGGCCTAGGCAGGTGATCAGATTGGACTGGGGTTCCCCTA
>NW_006284695.1:0-461 GCF_000327345.1 Myotis davidii | reverse complement strand
GTGCACCCCTTTGTGGGCTTTGTGCATAGTCTTTTTGTAGTTAAGCCTGGTTTGTTGTAGGTATCACTGGGAGGAATTGACCTCCAGGCCAATTGGCTGTGAGAATCAGCTGTGTCTACAGTGGGAGAACTTCTGTTCTGGAGACACTCTTCTGGTGCAAGATTTGCTTCAGTGGGGCTTTGGTGCTCACTGAGTCTCCCCCCTGAGTGTGTCCCTTATGGATCACTAAGTAGGTGCTAATTTAGCCTATGCCTGAGGCTACCCAGCAGGAGAAATGTAGAGATCTGCAAATTCCTCTTTGTTTGGGGTTTGGAGGTACCTAGATGAGGCCCAGCTGTGAAGCAATGCAAGCTGCTGTGGGGTCATGGGCCTTCTTTTGGAAGTTCCAGGTCTCTATGACCCAAGTGCAGATTGTTAATTAATTTTCCGATTACAAAGGGCCAGGCCTTTCATATGCAAAA
>NW_006284694.1:0-663 GCF_000327345.1 Myotis davidii | reverse complement strand
AAAAACTCAAACACTTGGAAGCTGAATTGCATGGTACTAAGTAATGATTGGGTTACCAATGAGATCAAAGAAGAAATTAAAAACACCGTGGAAGCTAATGACAATAAAAGCACAACAATCCAAAATCTATGGGACATAATGAAAGCAGTCCTGAGAGGGAAGTTTATAGCTCTACAGGCCTACCTCAAAAAACAAGAAAAAAATGATAGTAAATCATCTAACTCAAAGAATTAGAAAGACAGCAACAAGAAAAGCCCAGAGTGAGCAGAAGGAAGGAGGTAATAAAGATGAGAGCAGAAATAAACGACATAGAGACCAAAAAAAGAATACAAAAGATCAATGAAACCAAGAGCTGGTTCTTTGAAAGGATCAACAAGATTTATGAGCCTCTAGCCAGGCTCACCAAGAAGCAAAGAGAGAGGACTCAAATAAACAAAATCAGAAATGAAAGAGGCAAAATAACAACAGACCCCACAGAAATTCAAAGAACTGTTAAAAAATACTATGGACAACTCTACTCCAACAAACTAGACAACCTGGAGGAAATGGACATGTCCCTAGAAAAATACAACATTCCAAAATTCAATCCAGAAGATTCTAAAAAATCTCAATAGGTCAATAACTATGAGGGAAATTGAAGCAGTCATCAAAAAGCTCCCATCA
>NW_006284693.1:0-424 GCF_000327345.1 Myotis davidii | reverse complement strand
TACACCTTAAGAGATATCAGGTAGGCGTAACATATTCTCAAGAAATTATGGTTGGCACGCAGAAGAATTTTGAGTCAGAGATTTTGCTGATTTTGGCACGCACTCACAAAAAGGTTGCCCACCCCTGCCCTAGGCAAATATATTAGTGAAAATATAGCTACATGAGACGTCTAAGATTTTACTGCCTATTTTTTCTTCTTGGATTTTTATGGTTTTGTGACTTACATTTAAGCTTTTAAAATCCATTTTGACTTTATTCTTGTGTATGGCGTAAGTTGCTGGTCTAATTTCATTTTTTTGCATGTACCTGTCCAATTTCCCCAACACTATTTATTTTTTTATTATTGATTTCAGAAAGAGAAGGGAGATGGGGAGAGAGATAGAAACATCCGTGCTGAAAGAGAATCATTGATTGGCTGCCTCC
>NW_006284692.1:0-466 GCF_000327345.1 Myotis davidii | reverse complement strand
GCCAAGCTCTTTTTCTGAATTATCTCACTGAACGCTCACACAGTAGGTGTGCGGTGTATTGTCTTCGTTTTATGGAGAAGGACCCTGAAACACGGAGAGGTTAAGATTACTGCAGGCCACACAGCTGGAGAGGTGGAGCTGGTAGTCACCCACACTGCTCGCTAGAGCTTTCCCTCCCCGGTCTGTAAGGGCAGAAGGAGTTGGGGAGGGGAGGAAAGGATCGGTCTGCAGCATTTGTTTCCTGTTCTCGTTTCTTTGATTTCAGTACAGGGTGGGGCAATAGATTTATAGTTGTTCGTATAGAAAATAATACAATAATTCATAAATAATAATACAAGAGCAAACTTTGTGTTTTGGGTTCTCACAATTATAAACCAACTTTTACCCCCACCCTGTACTACTTTATAAGCCCAGAGTTCAACTTCTGTTCTTGCCTCAAAGATAGTTTTATAGGATCCTTGAAAAT
>NW_006284691.1:0-255 GCF_000327345.1 Myotis davidii | reverse complement strand
CCTGCGAATTTCCCTCGTTAGGACGAACTGCAGTGAGACACCGAAGTGATCGGATGCAAGGGGAACCTCACTGGAAACACAATGTATTTGCAGCTTCCAGAATATTCTAGCTCAGTTTGACGGGAAGAGTGGGATCGCAGAATGAATAGGCTCACTTTTTAGTCTCCTTTACTTTTACCCGCTGCCTTTTTACAACTGAATATCAAGCTGGCATTTCAAAAGAAAAAGAAAAAGAAAAAAGAAAGAAAGAAAGAA
>NW_006284690.1:0-528 GCF_000327345.1 Myotis davidii | reverse complement strand
CGCCCAGCACAGGGTCTGGGGCCTATGGCAAGGAGGCCAGGGACACCCACTGAGAAATGAGTGAGGGGCAGGAGGGGGACCCACGCTGGGCTGGGGAGAAAGCTGTGGTGCGGGAAGGGTTGGCTGCTCACCTAGAGCCCTCATGCCACCGTCTTCCTTTTGGAGGCCGACCCCGGAGCCTTCCATCAGTCCCGAGGGGCCCACATCGATGGTCCCTGAAACGGGACACCACGTTCTGAGTTGAGACGCCTGAGCGATGGCCTTGATTTTTTGCCCCCTCTATCCCTGCTCCACCTCCACCACTCACCCAGTCCCGTCACCAGCTCTGATCCAAGCTGGGTGCTGTGTCGGGTGGTGCTCGCTCGGCCACCCCACGTGAGGCCCATGAGGGCGCCCCCTCATACCCTCCAGCCCCAGCCTTCAGGGGATGACAATGTCAGTTGACATCTTACCTGCAGCCTCCTGAGACGTGTCGCCACATCCGTAGCAAGATCACAACCCACAGAGATTGCGTGAGATGCTACATGT
>NW_006284689.1:0-455 GCF_000327345.1 Myotis davidii | reverse complement strand
ATTGTTATCTATAATAAAGACAGTTTTATTTTGGGTTTTTTTCCCAATTAGCATGACCTTTATTTAGTTGTCTTGCTTTTTGCACTGGATCTACCTTCTATATTATACTGACTACAAGTGGTGATAGCAGAAAAGTTTGCCTCAGTCTTAGAGGGAAAGCATTCATTCTTTCACCAGTAAGTTTGATGGTAGCTGTAGGCTTTTCTTAGATCCAATTCTCAGACTGGGTAAGTGTGTTCTATTCCTTGCTTCCTGATCATTTCTGTCATGAATAAGTGTTTGTCAAATATATTTTTGCATTAATTGAGCCAACTATTTTTTGGTTTTATTTTCATCTGAAAATATGGTGAATTACATTGATTGGATTTTGGAATGCTAAAGCAACTTTGTATTCCTTTTACATGCTCCACTTTGTCATGCTGTATCATTCTTTATACAAAATTGGGTTTAATTTG
>NW_006284688.1:0-237 GCF_000327345.1 Myotis davidii | reverse complement strand
TGAACCACGCAGGATGTGGAGGGAAACATTTACAACAATAATCCTTGGGTTATGTATATTTGATAGTCTTTTCAAGTTAAATTTCAAGACTTTAACTGAGAGATAGCTTTGGGACATTTCAAGGGCCCTGGAATGATTCAAGAACTTATTCTCTCCTCTTAAAAGATATATTTTAAACTACATTAGGCTGGTCTAATATACTCAAAATCACATAGAAAGCTTTATCAAATAAAAATT
>NW_006284687.1:1718-2492 GCF_000327345.1 Myotis davidii | reverse complement strand
TGTTGTTGTTGTTTTTGTTTTATTTCTTAGTGCACTTTATGAATTTAAGTGTATTTTTTTGCACTTTATGAAAATTTAAGTGTAATCCTATCTAATAAAAGAGAAAGATGGTAATTGGTGTATAACCGCTACCCTTCCCATTGGCTAATCAGGGTGATATGCAAATTAGTTGCCAGCCAAGATGGCGGTTTACCAGCCAACGAATATGGCGGTTAATTTGCATATGTAGCCACAATGCTGGGAGGCGAAAGGGATTGGAAACCCAGGCGGCAGGCAAGAGGTGGGGGCGGGCAAAGGTGATGGTGATCCCTGATTGCATTGTGGTTTGGGGGCAGAGAGAGCCCTGGTGCAGGCCAGCTGGCACCCCTGGGGACCTCCCCAGGCTGGGGATGCCAGCTGGCTTGCTTCTCCGTGAACGCCATGGCATCGGAGGCAGAGAGCCCCGGCTGCCCTGCTTCCCCATTGTGGTTTGGGGGCAGAGAGAGCCCTGGTGCAGGCCAGCTGGCACCCCTGGGGACCTCCCCAGGCTGGGGATGCCAGCTGGCTTGCTTCTCCGTGAACGCCATGGCATCGGAGGCAGAGAGCCCCGGCTGCCCTGCTTCCCGGTGATCGCCATGGCGATTGGGGGAGAGAGAGCCACAGCGCAGGCCAGTTGGCACCCCCGGATCCCCTAGGGCCGTGGGTACTGGCTGGCCTGTTGGCCCGTGATCACCATGGCGACTGGAGGGAGAGAGAGCCAGGGGCAGGGCAGGCGGCACCGCCAGAACCCCGGGG
>NW_006284687.1:0-917 GCF_000327345.1 Myotis davidii | reverse complement strand
GTGAGAAACATGTCCCCCAGATGCCTGAATCCGCCTCAAAAGGAAGACCCTACAGAAGACCCGGAGCAGGAAGATGGGGACTGAGACAGAAGGTCTGGGAAAAGCAGGGCTGCCCCACCTGCTCTCCGTCCCCCTCCCTGTGTGAAGCGCCTGCGCAGCCCTTGGACGGAGGCCTGGGAAGGAGTAAAGAACTGTGGCTGTGCCAGTGTCTGCGCTCGGCCTGCCGTCATGGATAAGCAGGAAACACATTTACGTGCCAGAATCTAAAACCCTCTTTATTGGTAACAGAGCAAATAACGCAAGACCAACACGTGTTTCTAAACAGGACTCTGTCTGGCTGCGTGTGAACCCAGATCGAAGGCCTGCTCTCCACCGAGGAGGCTGCAAAGGCTGCTCCTCTCTCCAACAAAGGCAACCTAGAGGTTTAAAGGGAAAAGGAGATATAAATAAAACAAAATAGCAAGAAGCTCTGAAGCCACTGCTGTCAAATCCTCCGCACGGTGGTGACGTCAGAGCCTGTCTCCCTGCACTTGGGCCTCAGACAGCCAAGCCGCTGACACCTGCCAAGCCGCTGACACCTGCCTCATCTACCCATGGCCACTTTCAACCTCCCACCCGCTCCTGGAGCCGGTAGGCTTGCAGATGGAGGCTTCTGTGTTAAAGCAACCCTGTTGGTGGAGCACAGACACATGTGGGCTTTTTGATGAGAACCCCTAGCATCTCTTCACAAACATGTTTTTAACTATTCTGAGATCACGTTCCCAGCCTTGGTGACTCTCAAATAGGCCTCAGCGATTCCACTTGCCCGATGTAAAGACTGACCCGGGTTTCACGGAGATGGACCCTCAGTCTGAAACAGACCAGGAGAAAAAAGCAGGGTCTTGTCGCAGCCCCATGGCAGTCAGTGCTGGGTCGGT
>NW_006284686.1:0-510 GCF_000327345.1 Myotis davidii | reverse complement strand
TGTCCCAATGATCCCTTAAAGTTTAAGGCTTAGCCAGTCCTCATTTTTAATTTTTTTCATCTCTAATTGTCTTCTGCTACCTTGTCTTCCAAAGAGTTTCAATCCTCTGCTTCATTCTGTTGCCTGTTTTCTATTGTATATTTCATTTCCGACATTGTATCCTTTATTTCTAACTTATTTTTTATTGCTTGTATGTTCTTTTTTTATGCTTGCTATGTCTTTATTGAAGTTCTTATTAATTTCATCCATTCTGCCTCTAGGTATATTTAAGATTCTCATAAGCATTTTTTAAAAATCTGTATCTAGTAGTATACTTGCCTCTACTTTACTGATTTATTTTTTGAAGGTGTCTGATGTACTTTAATGGGTGGCATTTTTCTTTGTCTACCGATTTTGGATGCCTCGGTGTATATATATCTATGTATTAGACTATTAGACACCCAATGTTGGTAGTGTGGCCTTCTGTAGTAGGAGACATGAGGGACCTAGTGGCAGAGTCTTCTATTTTTC
>NW_006284685.1:0-430 GCF_000327345.1 Myotis davidii | reverse complement strand
TGGGGATCTTGAAATCTGGGCATAACAAGAGGTTTTATAGGGGGTTGGGGTAGGGGGAAGAGAAAGGACTGTGGGCCCTACCGATTGGCCAGGCACAAGTCAGTGTCTTGTTACACAGGATGTGGTCATATCTATGGCGACTTCTGTTGATTGTCATTGGTTAGTTTAAAGAAGTCCTAGGTGTGTCTAGCAGAGGCTTGGCTTCCAGGAAGAAGCCTTGCTGAGCACATGGCCAAGGTAAGATGGAGGGCATAGCCCTTACCCTGGGGCAAGATGGAGGGTGTAGTCCTTAATCTGGGGCAAGGTGGAGGGCGTAGTCCTCGCCCTTTCAGAAAGAAGGACTTGAATAGACATATGGCAAAGAAAATACGCAAATGGACAGTAAACACATGAAAAGATGACCAATATCACTAATTATTTAAAAATGCAA
>NW_006284684.1:0-514 GCF_000327345.1 Myotis davidii | reverse complement strand
CAAATAAAAATGCTGTAATTCTTGTAGTCTGGGGTGCAGTTTGGCCTGTGCTCCGGCAGGGTGCTATAACTGTAGTCGCTGGCCTAGGAATTCGGGGCTGCAGTTCAGCCTCTGCTTCGGCAGGCTGCTGTAACTGTAGCCAGCTGGCCAGCTTGATAAAGGCTCTTAAATTTAAATTCTGACTCGGTGGTCTCTCTGGCTGAGTGAACCCATAACTTTTGGAGGTTCCAGCGAGATACCCACATCCCTGTGGGGAACCACTACCTAGGAGGCCTCCAGTCTCCGTTGCGGTTTCCACGGAGGTGGAGGAGGCTCCACCCAAAACTTTCCATTCGGAAACGTAGCAACCTGGACTCTCGAGAGAGGTAAGGAAGACCGGTTGTTAAACAGGATTTGGGACGTCCCATGGAAGGACCCATACGTAGGGCGGAATGCAGGGATATTCCTGGTCCTGATGCACTGCCATGATGGTGACCAGGGTTCTGGTTTGTGTGGCTTTAGGCTGCACAGGGTT
>NW_006284683.1:276-487 GCF_000327345.1 Myotis davidii | reverse complement strand
AGCAGGGCCCATCAGGGGGTTGGGGAGCTCCCAACTGTCAGGCACAGAGCAGGGCTGATCAGTAGGTTGTGCCACCTTCCCCTGTCACAAGGAGAGCAGGGCGGATAGGGAGGTTGTGGCCCTGCCCCCTGTCACACACAGAGCCACAGGGCAATCAGGGGGTTTGGGTGCTGCATCCTGTAACCCTGATCCCAGTGCCGGGAGGCCTATC
>NW_006284683.1:0-222 GCF_000327345.1 Myotis davidii | reverse complement strand
CAGGGGGTTGGGGCGCCACCACTCTCACACTCAGGGCAGGGCTGATGGGGAGGTTATGGCTCTACGCCATCACACACAGAGCAGGGCCCGTGGGGTGAGGGGTTGGGGTGCTACCCCCTGTCACACACAGAGCCGCAGTGGGATCAGGGGGTTTGGGCGCCGCCCCCTGTTACGCTGATCCCGGTGCCTGGAGACCTCATGGCTCTGCTGATCCCGGTGCTG
>NW_006284682.1:0-504 GCF_000327345.1 Myotis davidii | reverse complement strand
TCTGCACCAAGACCAGTGAGTCTCACAGATGACTTCTCAAGCCTATAATCTAACCCACAAGTCTGACTGCAACACCCCAGGCCACACCAAGGGTCACAGCAAAAATCCCGGTGAGTGTTTAGAGAAGTAACTATGTACCAGCCCCAGCCTCATCCTGTGTGAATTACTCTTCACCCTCCAATTCATCTCATGTCCACTCATCTTTTAAAGGCCTTGACCATTGCAAAGCCATTCTCTCTCCTCAACACTCTACATGACCACTCTGTCCCTTTGTGGTGTTATGACACCCACCTCCCACAAACAGGGGCCCCAGCGGGAAACCAGTCCTCAGAGTCACAATGTCCCTGTGAGCTACCACTACCATTATCATCCTGACCATGATTCCCTGTATTGAAGTGATCTACGGTCCTGGCTAATTGTGTCAGTTGATTGAGCATCAACCCAACTCTTACAGGTCACAGGTTTCAGCCTTGGTCAGTCAAATGCTAGGGTTGAGGCCTGGAT
>NW_006284681.1:0-465 GCF_000327345.1 Myotis davidii | reverse complement strand
AAATCAACTACAATAAAAACAATGAAAAAAATTTAAGCACATGGAGGCTAAATAGCCTGCTGATCAAACACCTGGAGTCTAAATAGCATGTTATGAAACAATGATTGGGTTACCAAACAGATCAAAGAATAAATAAAAAGCATCCTGGTAACAAACAACAATGAAAACACACAACAATTCAAATCCTATGGGACAGAGTGAAAGCAGTCCTGAGAGTAAAGTTCATAGCTTTACAGGCCTACCTCAAAAAAAAACAAGAAAAAATGGAAATAAATTAACACTGCAACTGAAAGAATGAGAAAGAGAGCAACAAGAAAAGCCCAGAGTAGCAGAAGGAAGAAAATAATAAAGATCAGAGTGGAAATAAACAACATATAGACCAATAAAAAAACCCCACAAAACAAACAAACAAAAAAAACTATACAAAAGATCAACAAACCAACAGCTGGTTCTTTGAAAGGATAA
>NW_006284680.1:3851-4211 GCF_000327345.1 Myotis davidii | reverse complement strand
GTTTCATGGACAATAGTCAGGATTCCAGGAGAACTTGGAGGAAGTAAGATAACAGAGAAGAAAGGAATTAGGGGGCAGGTGAGGATCCAGTAGAGCGGGTGAAGGGTCTCTCAGGATGCTGGCCCTCCATGTTGGAGAAGCAGACTCTCTGGGGGTGGGGCTCTGCAGGATGAGTAAGAATTTGGGGGATGGAGGAGGGAGGTACCTTGTGACAAATGCCTGCCCTGGGTGTGTCTGCAGATCCAGGTCTGAATCCCAGCCCCACACTTTCTGCTATTTTATTAAATTGATTTTTTTTTTTTATTGATTGCCTTTAGAGAGAGAGGGAGGGAGGGAGGGAAACATCCTTTTGTTTTCCCA
>NW_006284680.1:1816-2764 GCF_000327345.1 Myotis davidii | reverse complement strand
GCAGAACTCACCCCAACCCCTCCATGAGCCTCACCCCCTCCTGCCTGGACCCCTCCCTCTGAACCCGACCACAGATGGGCCTGGGTGCCTGTCACTCCTTGAGTCAATTATTAAGCAGAGACAGGGTTGAGTCCTATGAATATTTATTAGGATGGATTGCAGGCCAAATGGGAGAGAGCGCCTCTGGGACCAGGCTGTTATCTTTCCAAGATGACAGGAACTCTCTGAAATGGAGCCTGGACTGCATTCTGAGGTTAATCCCCATTATTAGGATGGATTGCAGGCCAAATGGGAGAGAGCGCCTCTGGGACCAGGCTGTTATCTTTCCAAGATGACAGGAACTCTCTGAAATGGAGCCTGGACTGCATTCTGAGGTTAATCCCCATGTCTCTGGGCAAACAGCTCTCAGCCAGGGTAGAATGTGCCTAATCTGAAGGGAACAGTCACAGTTAACAGACAGGGTTAATAGGAGAACATGGCTGGTCCCCACTGTTCTGTTTCTGCCCCACAGCTCCTCACTGAGGTTCCTCTCTCTTCCGCGCTGACCCCCCTCCCCACAGGCAGGCCACCACCCCAGACCCTGACTGTCCCTACCTCCTCCCATCCCTCTCCAGACCCCTCCTCACCGAAAGGCTTTCTGGGACCTCAGACCAGCACAGCCAGGGGTCTCAGGGACAGGAGCACTGCGGCCACGGAGAGATGGAGGCTGACCCCGGAGTTAGGGAAGCCCTTGCCGTTGATGGGGTCCTTGCCGAAGACCAAGGCCTCATTCTCTTTTCTGAGGAGGAGATGGGGACAACTCAGGAGGCGGCCAGGTCTGGCTGCACTGGTGCTGGGCTCGAAGCCCCTCAAAATCTCTTCTCCTTCCTCACCAGGTCACTGGGCAGGGGAGTGGCTGGGTGCCCCCCAGAGTTGGGTGACTGGGGGGACAAGGCTGGGCTCGAACTT
>NW_006284680.1:0-817 GCF_000327345.1 Myotis davidii | reverse complement strand
GTCCCCCCCCACCTCCAGGAATTTGGAGGCTCTCTTGGCCCAAAGCCTAGGAGAAATGTCCAGATCCCCTGGGCTATTGTCCAAGAAGAGTTAGACATCACCTCAAACCCAGAAGACAGTGCGATTTCTCAACCCAATTTAGATGTGCAGTGGGAGTTTCAAGGACCCCCATATCAAGACCCCGGTTAAAATGCTGCCTCTCATGAATCCAGTGGAAGTATCAAGAGCCCCTGCCTTGCCCTGGCCAGGTAGCTCAGTTGGTAAGATCGTCATCCCAATATGCCAAGGTTGTGGGATCTATTCCTGGTCAGGGCACATACTGAGAACCAACCAATGAATGCATCCATAAGTGGAACAACATTCAATGTTCCTCTCACTCTCACTCTTCCTCTCTCTCTATAATTAATTAAAAAAAAAAAAAAAGGTCCTGCCTTCTTCAGAGTCTGGTGGGGGTCCCCAACCCAACCCCCAGAGGGATTTCTGCTTCCCTAAGTCTGTGCCCAGGGGGAGTTCCCAGGTGCCCTAGACCAATGTCCTGGAGTTTGGAGATTCATCCACATTATACTGGGAATACTGAGGCCCCTTACTGGGGCTCTGGGGTCCCACACTGGCACCCCAGAGGGAGTTTAGAGCTCCCCAAAACCCTGATGGGGAAATTCAGGCTCCTCACGCAGGGGCCTAGGGGCAGTTTCAAGGTCTATCTAGATCTCCACCCAGACCCTGGGGCTCCCCAAGCACCCAGACCCTTGGCGTCCCCCAAGCACAGGGCCCTCTCTAGGAGGGTCAGTGACTTACCACAGTCTGGTTGCAAGTGGCA
>NW_006284679.1:0-307 GCF_000327345.1 Myotis davidii | reverse complement strand
GACTGAGCAAGAGGAGGCAGAGCTGCTGGGAAAACTCCAGCCACCAGAGCCCAGGTCCCGGGTGCACCTACGCAGGGCTGACACAGCTGGTGCAGCAGCAGCTGGTGCTCCTGGACACTGGGGACCTGGTGGCCTTGACCCCTGGACCCCTGCACCCTCTGTCTCTGGCCGCTGCTGCTGGACCCCAGCCTGGCGGTGAGGGAGAGGCGGCGGCACCTCAGTGGTCTCAGTGCTTTGGAGGCTTTGCGGTTTGCGAGGACATGGTGACTGCGGGTCCCATGACCCGGGTCGCACTGCTCCCAGAGGG
>NW_006284678.1:19433-20036 GCF_000327345.1 Myotis davidii | reverse complement strand
CTGGTGGTCAGTGCGCATCATAGCGAGTGGTCGATTTGCATATTAGCCTTTTTTTCCCCTCTGACTGGGGCCAAGGAAGTGCCCGTTTGCAGCCCTCAAGGCTCGGAGGCAGGGCGTCTAGCCTTTTATTATATAGGATTTTCCAGTTGTTTGTACCTGATTTGGGGGGGATGTAACTGATTTTAAATGTTGATTGGGGATTCACCAATCTGAATGAACTCTATTCTTAATTCTAACTTTGGTTCTCTAGGAAGCATAAATGTAACCTTCAAGTAATGACTATTATCTTAATTTCTAATACCTATATAATGCTTTTATTTTTTCTCTTTTACCTCATTGGCCAGGGCTCTGGGACAATATTGAATAGCAGTGCATCCCATAGTGTATAATTCTTTCAATATACAAGTTGATAATATTTTGTTGAAGATTTAAAAAAATGTTTTTATTATTGATTTTATAGAGAGGGAGGAAGGGAAAGGGAGAGAGAGGTAGAGAAACATCGATGTGAGAGAGTAACATTGATCAGCTTCCTCTTGCATACCCCCAACCAGTTAGTGATCAAGCCCACAACCTGGGGATCTGGAGAGTGACAGATACCAAGGC
>NW_006284678.1:0-311 GCF_000327345.1 Myotis davidii | reverse complement strand
AGGCTACTCTTTCAGACAAAAAGGCCAAGTGAATTCAGCCCAATGGGGCAAGCCAGAGAAAAGGGGCCTTGGAGACAGGTTCAGGGGGTTGGCCTGGGAGGAGCCCATTGCTGCCCTGGTTGCAAGTCTCCTGGGGACCCTTAGAGCTTAGGAGACGCAGGCCTGTGGAGAAGAAGAAGGGGAGAGGGGACGGGAAAGGCACAGGCATGCTCCTGGGGGGGAGAGTGAGCCCCAATTCTTTTTTGGATGCATTTCATTCCTTCTTGGATCATGACATTTTTATATTACACTAGAGGCCTGGTGCACAAGAT
>NW_006284677.1:0-459 GCF_000327345.1 Myotis davidii | reverse complement strand
AAGTTATAGGAAATATTAAAAATCTGCAAATAAAAGAATTATTCAATTATATTCTAAATTATTTTTCCTCTGGCTCTATTTTTGTTCTTCAATTTATGTTGTTTATTTATATTACACAAATGAGTGAGATCATGTGATATTTATCTTTCTCTGACTGGCTTATTTCGCTAAGCATAATGCTCTGCATTTCCATCCATGCTAATGTGAATGGTAAGAGTTCTTTCTTTTTTACAGCAGTGTACTATTCCATTGTGTAGACGTACCAGTTTTTTAATCCACTCATCTTATGATGGGCATTTAGGCTATTTCCAAATCTTAACTACTGTACATTGTGCTTCTATGAACCTAGGAGTGCATATGTCCTTTCTGAATGGTGTTTCTGATTTTTGGAATATTTTCCAAGAAGTGGGATTACTGGGTCAAATGGTTCCATTTGTAACTTTTTGAGGAAACTCCATA
>NW_006284676.1:0-355 GCF_000327345.1 Myotis davidii | reverse complement strand
TTTCAATATTTATTCTTTTTCAGCATTGCTTATCTATTCTCATTCCTATAGATTTCCATATAAATTTTCAAATCAGCTTATCAACTTTTATTTTATGCTGGGATTTTTATTGGGATTGAATGTATAGAACTAGAGGCCTGGTGCATGAAATTTGTGCACCAAGGAGGGGGGGCGGGAATGCCCCTCAGCCCAGCCTGCACCCTCTCCAGTCTGGGACCCCTTGGACATCCCTCTCACAATCCGGGACTGCTGGCTCCTAATTGCTCGCCTGCCTGTCTGCCTGATTGCCCCCAGCTGCTTCTGTCTGACAGCCTGATCACCGCCTAACCGCTCCCCTGCCAGCCTGATTAACACC
>NW_006284675.1:0-290 GCF_000327345.1 Myotis davidii | reverse complement strand
AGAGAGAGAGAAACATCCAGGTGAGAGAGACACATCCATAAATCTATTGGTTGCCTCCTGCACCTGCCCCCACTGGGGCTGAGGAATCTGCAACTGAGGTACCTGCCCTTTACTGGGAATTGAACCCAAGACCCTTTGGTTTGTGGATCAATGCTCTAACCAAGGACAAAACCAGGCAGGGCAAGTATGTGACTTTGCCTCATGTTATGTTTGCATGAATGGGAAAGATGTATAAAACTTTTCCGCTCAATACCAAGGTACCATGGTGATCTCCAGGAAAAGCACTTGTG
>NW_006284674.1:0-258 GCF_000327345.1 Myotis davidii | reverse complement strand
CAGACCATGCAGTGCCAGTAAGAGAGGAGATTACAGAACCTAAGCCTTCCCCGTTTCTGCGGCCGGCGTTTGTTTGTTTGTTTTCACTGAATCCTGTTCACAAGACATTTTGGATACTGATACTCAACTGTGCTGAAGTGAGGGAGAAGGTGCGGACGAGTGGAATCTGGGGAGAAACTGAAGAGAGTAGCGGGTCCGGGAGAGGTGGCAGCGAATTGAGTGCTCAGACACCCCTGAGCCCAGGACTGGGGCAGCCAT
>NW_006284673.1:1138-1545 GCF_000327345.1 Myotis davidii | reverse complement strand
TATGTCTATATAGAGAACTGAATGCAAATATTCTCAGAATATCTTTATCTAATAAAATAGAAACGTGGTGATTGGCGTACGACCACTACCCTTCCCATAGGCTAATCAGCAAGATATGTAAATTAACTGTCAGTCAAGATGGCCACCGGCAGCCAGGGAGCTTGAAACTAACATGAGGCTTGCTTGCTTCAGTGACGGAGGACTCCAACGTTCCCCGCCTGCAGTCTGAAACATTTTAACGAACATAGAAGTTAAACAAAACCCCAGAAACCTGCTTTCCAGGAGCCCAGGATCTCAGAGCTGGAGTTGATACAGAGTTTGGATTATAGAACCTAAACCAACCAGATACCTGCTTTCAGGAGCGGAGGCCTAAGTGCTGGAGCCTCAGAGCTAAAGGTTGCCCAGAT
>NW_006284673.1:0-978 GCF_000327345.1 Myotis davidii | reverse complement strand
ACCCAGACTGGCCAGACACCCCAGTGGGGACTCCCCAGCTCCCTGAAGGGTGTGTGATCAGCTGCAAACAGCCATCATCCCCTAATCCAGGCTGGCCAGGCACCTCAGTGGGGACCCCTAACCTGATCCAGGACACCCTTCAGGGCAAACCAGCCAGCCCCCACCCATGCACCAGGCCTCTATTCTATATAATAAAAGGGTAATGTGCCTCCCAGCACCAGGATCAGCAGAGCTGAGACGCCTCCTGGCACGGGGATGAGCGTGACAAGGGGTGGTGCCCAAACCCCTTGATCACCCTGCAGCTCCCTGTGTGATAGCGGGCGGGGCCACATCCCCCCTATCTGCCCTGCTCTGTTCATGACAGGGGAAGGCGCCCCAACCCCCTGATCAGCCCTGCTATGTGCCTGATGGGGGCCATCCCGCCTTTCGGTTTCCATGGTGGGGGTCCGGTGTTGCTGCCTGGCTTGCGTTCTGGCCCTCCAATCAGAGGGTGGGGGATCCAGAGCGCAAGCCAGGCAGCAACCACGGACACCCACCATGGTGATCGATGTCGGGTAGGTAGCAGCACAGCCCAGGCATCAACCCAGGACACCAAACATGGCAATCAAAGGGGAGGATAGCCTGCGTCCCTTGATCACCATGACAATCGCAGGGCGGGAGGGCAGTGTTGCAGGCCAGGCAGCAACCCCGGTTCCCACCATGGCAATCCAGGACGGGAGTGCCGGAGCGAAACCCATGCCCCAACCTCGGAACCCCACTATGGCAATCGAACAACAGGAGGGCCGGGCCCCCCACCATGGCGATCGAGGGCGGGAGGGCCAGGCGCAGGCCAGGAAACAACCCCGGACCCCCACAATGGGGATCATAGGCGGGAGGGCTGGAGCGCAGGCCAGGAAGGAACTCTGGACTTCAGCAATGGCCATCGGAGCGATGAATAAAAGAACTTACAACCAAAATTACTTTACCCAGCAAAGCTAT
>NW_006284672.1:2408-2935 GCF_000327345.1 Myotis davidii | reverse complement strand
TATTCCTGAAATATGTATGGATTTGTGAAAACTCACATTCTGTATTTTATTTTCAAAGTAAACATTAGTGTACCTTATCGACGCATGACTTCTTTTCGAATATGTTCTTCTTTGCAGTCTGTTTAACGTTACCCTGTTTATAGCAGCATGCAAGCACTTTTAAGGAGAATTTTGGTAATAGCAAACTCCTAAATAAAGGGCCCTTAAAAGTCAGTGGTACTTTCATCCTTTACATTCAGTAAGCCTGCTTCATCTGTTATTGAATGGAAAATAGCAACTTGTGGAAAATCTGAGCTCAATTTTGACTTAGAAGTAAGGAATCCTATATAATAAACTCCCAGCGACCGAAACGGTGGAACAATCAGAGACCAGAACTACTGACTCCTCGGACCAGCCAGGCCTGCCCCCCAGCAGGGACCCCCACCCCGATTGGGGGCTGGCCAGCCTGCAAACCCCTAGTGGCCCCTCACCCAGGCCATCCCCACCCCCCAGTGGGGACACCCACTCCGATTGGGGGCATGGCTGGC
>NW_006284672.1:0-983 GCF_000327345.1 Myotis davidii | reverse complement strand
CCTAGAAATCAACCCACGCCTTTATGGTCAATTAATATTTGACAAAGGAGGCAAGAACATACAATGGAATAAAAATAGTCTCTTTCAATAAATGGTGTGGGGAAAATTGGACAGGTACATGTAAAGAAATTAAACTAGATCACCAACTTACACCACACATAAGAATAAATTCAAAATAGATAAAAGTCTTAAATGTAAGTCACAAAACCTTAAAAATCCTAGAAGAAGACATAGGGAGTAAAATCTCAAACACTTCTCATAGCAATATTTTTGCTAACATATTTCCTAGGACAAGAGAAACAAAGGAAAAAATAAACAAACGGGACTACATTAAACTAAAAAGCTTCTGCACAGCAAAAGAAACAATCAACAAAATGAAAAGGGAATCCTTTGAGAGAACATATTTGCCAATGATACACCTGATAAAGGGTTAATGTCAAAAATATATGAAGAACTGAAACAACTCAAGATCAGGAAAACAATCCAATTTAAAAATGGGCAAAGTACCTGAAAAGACACTTCTCCATAGAGACCAGAGGCCAATAGACATGAAAAAATGCTCAACATCACTGATCTCAGAGAAGCAAATTAAAAACGAAAATGAGCTATCACCTCACACCTGTCAGAATGACTATCATCAATAAAACAATAAATGCTGGTAAGGATATGGAGAAAATGGAACCTTCATGCACTATTTGTGGGAATGCTGACTGGTGGAGCCACTATGGAAAACAGTATGGCGTTCCCTCAAAAAATTAAAACGGAGCTGTCTTTTGACCCAGCAATCCCACTTCTGGGAATATAACCTAAGAATCCCAAACCACCAAGCAGAAAGAATATATATCCCTATGTTCATAGCAGCGTTGTTTACAATAGCCAAGATCCAGAACCAGCCCAAATGCACACCAGTAGGTGAGTGGATAAAAAAGCAATGTTACATTTAGACAATGGAATACCACCCAGCTGTAAAAAAGAAGAAACTC
>NW_006284671.1:0-1014 GCF_000327345.1 Myotis davidii | reverse complement strand
AGTATTTTTTAAGAATCATTTATATTTCTGTGGATTCTCTTGTTATTTCACCTCTATCGTTTGTTAATTTGGGTCCTCTCTCTTTGCTTCCTGGTACTCTTTGCTTCCTGGTGAGCCTGGTTAAAGGTTTGTCAATCTTGTTTTCCCTTTCAAAAACCAGCTCTTGGTTTCATTGATTTTCTGTATTTTATTTTGGTGTCTATATCAATTATTTCTGCTCTAAGCTTTATTATCTCCTTCCTTCTGCTCACACTGGGCTTTTCTTGTTGCTCTCTTTCTAGTTCTTTGAGGTATAGAGTTAGATGATTTACCACCATTTTTTCTTGTTTTTTGAGGTAGGCCTGTAGAGCTATACACTTCCCCCACAGGACTGCTTTCATTGTGTCCCATAGGTTTTGGATTGTTGTGTTTACATTGTCATTAGTTTCCAGGATGTTTTTAATTTCTTCTTTGATCTCATTGGTAAACCAATCAATATTAAATAACATGCTATTCAGCTTCCAAATGTTTGAGTATTTTGGATGGTTTTTATTGTAGTTTATTTCTAATATTATGCTATTGTGGTCTGTCAAGATGCTTGGTATGATTTCAATCTTCTTGAATTTGGGGAGACTTTGTTTGTGACCTAATATGTGGTCTATTTTTTAAAATGTCCCATATGCACTTGAGAAGAACGTATATTCCGCGGCTTTGGTGTGAAATGTTCTGAAGATGTCAATTAAGTTCCCTCACACCTGAAATTGCTGCCTCACACAACCACATCAAAATACACCTAAAAGACGGAATGGACATCATCCAGATCCACAGGAAGGCTGGCTAAGTGGAAATTCTACAAGTAGGGGGAAAGAGAATATCATACCCAGACTCAGAGGAGGCGCAGTGCTGAAGTGAAACACTCAGGTACGGAGTGCGCGCAGAGCGGGCTGGCGGCGGAGGGTTCAGTTGTCTTTTCCAATCAGGAGGTAGTCTCAGATTCTGAGTTCCAGATCCAGGCCAGTCTCTAGGGACCCAGAC
>NW_006284670.1:0-503 GCF_000327345.1 Myotis davidii | reverse complement strand
CTGAGGAAGCCTCCGTGTGCTGTGAGCCGCCCCGACAAGTCCTGGAGTTCAGGACTCCCGACCCTGAGGACAGCGCAGGCCGTACCTCTCCCATCACCCACCCGGGGCCCAGAGGCCAGAGCCCGCACCTCAGCCTCCTCCCCGACCCTGGCTGTGCCCCTGGCTGCATCTGTAGCCCCACCCTCAGGGGCCCCTCCATCTCTCCAGATCCAGGATTCTAGGACCCCGCTCTGCCTCCAGTCCTGGTAGTGCTGGGCCCTCAGGTCACCTGTAAATGCAGCTCATCCAGCCACCTGGGCTCTCCAGGCACCAGGCCAGCCTCTGGGCCTCCACTCGGCGGTTCCTCTGTCTGGAGTGACACACGCGTGCACTCACCCATCCACTCATGGGCACTCGTGTACATGGACTCTCATGTATTAATGTACAAATGAACACACGTAAAAACATGTACACTCATGTGTGCGCGCGCGCACACACAAACACAAACACACACACACACACAC
>NW_006284669.1:1083-3300 GCF_000327345.1 Myotis davidii | reverse complement strand
CAAAGGCTATAGTTGTAAGCCTGGCCTTATGGTCAAAACCTGTGATCTCAGGTGGCTAAGGGATATAGGCTGCAGGAGGTGCAGCAAGTGCCCCAAACAAAGCTTGATAGAGTTCAGGTGCATGTAATTGAGTAGATTCAAAATCCATGAGAACATTGTAAACATCTTGAACATGCTCTTACTTTGCCTCGTTAAATCCCAAAGGCTATAGTTGTAAGCCTGGCCTTATGGTCAAAACCTGTGATCTCAGGTGGCTAAGGGATATAGGCTGCAGGAGGTGCAGCAAGTGCCCCAAACAAAGCTTGATAGAGTTCAGGTGCATGTAATTGAGTAGATTCAAAATCCGTGAGAACATTGTAAACATCTTGACCATGCTCTTACTTTGCCTCGTTAAATCTGGCTATAAAATAAAGATTCGGCTTGCAGGCTGTGGCACTGCCTTTCCATCCAAGAGCAGTCTCCCACCTACCCCCAGCTGTATTCTCTTGTTTGTCTTCTTTAATCCTTCATTGCCCCCGCCCCCCCTCACTTCAGGTTCACCCCTGGCCATGCTGAGCATGGCTCACAAACCTATTCTGGAGACTCTAGGACAGATCTGTTTCCTTGCCTTTGCCAGCTTCTTGGGCCCAACTGCATTCCTTTGGTTTGTGGTTCCTTCCTCCACCTTCAAAGCCAGCAGTGGAGCATCTTCAAAATTTTCTCTAACCCTGAACTTCGGCCTCCCTCTTCCACATTTTTTTATTGATTTTAGAGAGGAAGGGAGAGGGAGAGAGAGAGAAAAAAAAAATCAATGGTTTGAGAGCTGCCTTCTGCACACCACTCACTGGGGTTCAATCCTGCAAATGGGGCATATGCCCTTGACCAGAATCAAACCCAGGGCCCTCAGTCCACAGGCCAACACTCTATCCACGGAGCCAAACTGGCTAGGGCTCTCTTCCACATTTAAAGGATGCTTGTATCCATACTGGGCTCACCTGGATAACCCAGGCTGACCTTATTTTCAGGACAGATGGTTGAAGCATCCATCTTATATAAAAACTGCTGTTTGAAATTTTAACCCTGCTATTTATGGCTTCTGTAAAAGCTTGCTGGCTTAAATAATAAGGAAAATAAGACTACTCTGATTTCAGAGAGGCCATTAAACCTTCCCCAGACGAAGGGAAGGTTCTCACCAAGACGTTGGTTGAGAATTCTGTTCTTGATCATGGGTTCCAGGAGTGCCCCCATGCCCACCTGGGGAGGTGGGCATTGTTTCTTTTATCTGCTCAGCTCCAGTCTGGGCTAGTGTACTGAGAGAGTGTGGGTACGGATGTTTGTCTGTCTTGGCATAATTATCTGCTCATTAACTGGTCTGTGTGAAGTGAAAGCTACTTCGATTTATTCTGCATTTCTGTTGAGTCATCTAGCTAAACATTTGGGCTGTACCTGTGATGGTCTGCAAAAGTCTCTAGCAGCTGCGAGATTTATTTTTCTCAGAGTCTTTTGCTCACTATTGTGGAGGGAATCAGCCCACTTAGCTCATAAAAATTTCTTTCTATGTTTGTATAAGTAAGGGTTTCAGTTTGCTCTGATTTGTAAATTTTCTGTATTAAATTGAAAATTTAAAGTTCTAGGGTAGATTTAAAGGCTAAAACAAAGGCTGGCTAGGGTCCAAGATTGCTTGGTTCTGAGATTGCTTGTAAGAAAAGCAAGAGAGAAGTGTTTTCAAGTTAACTATTTGCAACAAAGTAGTGGACATCAAAAAACAAAAACTTGTTATTTATGGCTTTTCTTATCTCTTTTGGTGGACAGACTTCCAGGGGCAGGGCTTACAGCTCCGCAGGGCAGAGAGATTTACAGGCCTTGTCCCTGCCTGTGACATCATAGTCCAACATGAGCCAGCTGAGGAAGAACTAAGTCTGAAGTTATTATTAACTGTCTATGGACCCCATTAATCTTATTTGTGTGTCTTGTGCAGTTGAAAGGACAGAACAGGACTGATAGCTGTGTCCTTATCCCCTCTTCCAAGAAAAAGCTGCAGAATGTATCAGTTACTCAGCCTGCCCTTATCTTGGCCAATGGGAAAGTGGGGGAAAGTAGCCCAAGGCCAAAAGTATGCCAGCCCCGCCCCGTCTTTGTGTAACCAGACCCTAGCTGCACCCTGCCCTTGCATCACTAGCCCCCGGCCCTCACTCAACCAACTGGAATCAGCCAAATCAGTGGTCAGAGTGTGACCCC
>NW_006284669.1:0-1020 GCF_000327345.1 Myotis davidii | reverse complement strand
TCAGATATTTACATTACGATTCATAACAGTAGCAAAATTACAGTTATGAAGTAGCCACGAAAATCATTTTATGGTTGGGGGTCACCACAACATGAGGAACTGTATTAAAGGGTCGCAGCATTAGGAAGGTTGAGAGACGATTTAAGATCCTCTAAGTGTAAAGAGGGAAAATCTGTGAGGGAAAGCAACTGTACAGAAAGAAAAAAGTATCCATATGTAAAAAAAGCCTAAATATACAGGATCTCAGACCATTTGCCTTGTTTCAGGACAGAGTAAATGGTTAATACAGAAAGAGGGGGGCGGTCGGCAGTTAATTATGAAGCAGGGAGAGATAGTTTTTTGTTGATTTTACTGACTGCAGACTGCTCTGCAGGCGTAGGGGTCTTGTCCATAGCCTACCACCAGGTGCCTTATCAGAACTTTGCTAGATTCAAGGTCGCAAGTTTTCTGTGAGCACAATTAATCTTTCTCTGCCCCGGTTTATTCTTTTTAACCCTTCCAATACTAAATTAGACCAATACAATACACCTGAAATTACATAAGGAAAAATATAGCAGTTTGTACTAGACAAGTTTCAATTTACCTGTTCTTAGTTTTATCACAGAAGGTCTAGGTATATTTTCTTGAAAGTAAAAGTACATTTAAAATGTGTTCATAAATATTAATCTAAAAATGCTGACTGTTCACTTTTGATAATCATTAAAAGATTGAGGTTTCTAAGAATAAAGAATTCTAATACATTAAAAAAAACACACACACAAAAAAACTAAACTCCCAGGAGCCAAGCAGAGGAGAAACTGAGCTGAAGTCCGCAGCTGCCCTGGTGATTTACAACTGGTTGCTAGGTAGATTCAGCCCCAGAGAGCCAGGTGAAAGAAGGGGGAGAAGGGGGTTGGATGCCCAACCTGCCTGCAGTGGCCCTGGAAGAAGCCACCACAGCGAGAAAAGTGGGGGATAGCAGAAATATACCTGACACTAGAGCTGCCCCACTGCCGCCCAATAAGTAATGAGTGTTTTACA
>NW_006284668.1:0-294 GCF_000327345.1 Myotis davidii | reverse complement strand
TCAGAACATTTCACCCCAAAGCCACAGGATATATGATCTTCTGAAGTGCATATGGGACATTTTCAAAGATAGGCCACATATTGGGTCACAGGCAAAGTTTCTGCAAATTCAAGAATATTGAAATTGTATTAAGCATCTTCTCTGACCACAATGGAATAATATTAGATATACTAGTGGCCAGGTGCATGAAATTTGTGCACATTAAAAGGGAATTAACTTGAGAAAATATTTTAATATTGGTATTTGCTCTTTATAATAGAGGTGTGAGAGATGAAAAGAAATTAGTAAAATGCA
>NW_006284667.1:0-223 GCF_000327345.1 Myotis davidii | reverse complement strand
AATTGGCCACAGAGTAAAGAGAAGAGTTAACTGAGTGAGACCACGACCGGACAGTACACCACAGCACACTAGACCAAAAGCAAGGGGCAGTCAGTTCACCGCCGCTCACATGCCAGAACCTGAGTGGAGGACGGCTAATGACAGCTCACTTGGACAAACGCAAGGGGAAGCCTGGTCACCACCGCTCACCGGCCACAACCTGAGGGGAGGACAGCTAACCACA
>NW_006284666.1:0-206 GCF_000327345.1 Myotis davidii | reverse complement strand
ATTGATTGGCTTATTTCACTTAGCATAATGCTCAACATTGAGAAATTTTTATGGGGATTGCATTAAGTCTGTATATTGCTTTGGGTAATATGGCCATTTTAACTATGTTGATCCAATCCATGGACACAGAATATCTTTCCATTTCACTGTGTTTTTTCAATCTCTTTTAATAGTGCTTTGTAGTTTTCAGTATATAGGTCCTTCAC
>NW_006284665.1:0-470 GCF_000327345.1 Myotis davidii | reverse complement strand
TTTCTCTTTTTCTTTCCTTTGTGGATTGCTTTTCTGTCTTCCCGTGTTTAGCTGTAATGTTTTAACTGTAGCTCTGATTGCTACCCAGTTTCTTTTGGGTATGGTGCTATTGGTGTGACCTCTCAGGTCTCCTGGGTTTGGTAGTCTAGTGTAGCTTCCTACTTGAGCTATTTGGGTTCTCTTGATGTAGGTCTGAGAGCTGGAAAGGCGCAACTGAGGTGTCTAGAAGTCAGCAGCTGTGGAGGGGTTGTTCCAATTTTTGCTGTCTTATGCCCTTGGTTGAAATCACGCATGGCCCGCAGGGACACACAGTGGCACCCAGGAGCCATCTATTGGGGTGGTGGAGCTCAGGAAGCCTGCGTTCTGGCAAAGCATGACTGTGGTGTCCAGAGTTTTGTAGTTGTGGTATGGGTAGACTCAGCTTTGCTACTGCCTCAGTGGTTGGATACACGCGATCCCAGCAGCAGTTC
>NW_006284664.1:0-482 GCF_000327345.1 Myotis davidii | reverse complement strand
TACCTTATCTGCTTTCTTTGAGGAACATGATATTGAACCAGACGAAAGGATTATGATTATAATTTCTGTTAAAGAACACTTGCACATGCTTGCAGATGAGATTTCATCATACTTTCCAAATCTACCTGACACCCCATTTGCACTTGCCAGAAGCCCATTCACAGTCAGAGTTGAAGATGTTCCTGAGACAGCACAAGAGGAGTTCACTGAACTTATTAACAATGATGCAGTGAGAACTGACTTCTCTACAATGCCAGTTACAAAATTCTGGATCAAGTGTTTGCAGTCATGTCCTGTTCTGTCTGAGACTGTGTTGCACCTTCTTCTTCCATTTCCAACAACATATCTTTGTGAAACAGGGTTTTACATCTTGTTGGTTATCAAGTCTAAATACAGAAGTAGACTTATTGTGGAAGATGATCTTCATTGTGCTCTTCAAAGACTGCCCCGAGAAATTCTGATCTGGTGAGAAAGAAGCAATC
>NW_006284663.1:0-7944 GCF_000327345.1 Myotis davidii | reverse complement strand
CAGGGAACCTCTGGATCTTGATTCTGCATGTATGTCTGAGTCTCTGAGTGAGAAAAGTCTGTTGTGAAGAGAGACAACTTTCTCGTGTGGCCAAACCACAGAGACTTTCTTTGGGAAAGTCTTGTGTCCAAATAATAATCATCTAATCTTCTGACCTTGGTCACCTCAATCCAACCAGAGGCTCTGTTTATTCCACAGTGCAACTCAGCCCCATAGTGCTCAGGGTCCCAGGCAGCAGGAAGGGAGCATGTTAAATGGTGGGCACCAGAGTACTGTGACCCCAAAGCTAGGGAAGAAAAACCTTCGTGGTGAAGGTCATTGACCTGTCATGGTGCTCATAGCAACAAGAGTAGGTGTCACCAGGCAGAGGCATACGGACTCACACCAGATTGGTACAGGGTGATGACAAACATACATCAGGGTACATGAAATGTTTATTACATACATAACTAAATCTCTGAGAAGCACAGGAAGGTCCTTCAGCAAGTCAGACCTGCTTTAATGGAGCCAGGAAAGGATATTGGCTTGGGGCTTTTATTTTGGTGAGGTTGTGGGGAAGGGGAGGAATTCTGCTTCCAGGGACTTGTGTGGTTTCAATCTCCCAAGAACTTCTACAGGGAAAACGATGGCCTCCTCCTTCACACCTGTGCACTGCTTTCCCTGTGGCCCCTGCAGTCCCAGGCCCAGGTGAGCTGCCCCATGAACCTCTACCTCAAGTCCCTGCCACCAGTTGGGCTGTTGCCACAGCTCCACCTCTGCTGTCCCCTCTTGGTCCTCACGTTGCCATGGACCAGAGCAGGACGAAGTGCTCAAGGGACCTCAGTTCTCCCTCCAGGAGATGGTCAGGCCCAGTTGGCAGAAGCAGAGAAGGGGACTCAGCAAGAGGAGGCGGAGCTGCAGGAAAAGCTCCAGCCCCCAGCACCCAGGTCTCTAGCGCATGTGGAAGGGCTGACCTGGTGCAGCAGCAGCTGGTGCTCTTGGACCTGGGGAACCTGTTCGCCTGGACCCCTGTGCCCTCCACCTCAGGCTGCTCCTGGACCCCAGCCTGAGTGTGAGGGAGAGGAGGCAGAGCCACAGGGATCACAGTGCTTTGGAGGCTTTGAGGTTTGCAAGGACATGGTGACTGCGGATCCCATGACCCAGGTCACACTGCTCCCAGAGGGCAGCGCTGGTGGGTTCAGACACGGGGCCTCCATGGAGTTGAAAGAGCAGAACAGAAACCCTGTGAGGCCCCATGCACTGCGAAAGTTGTGAGAGCTCAGTGATGGGGCAGCGTATGTGTCAGCACAGAGGGCATTTGCCAAAAGCCGAGCAGGAATCATAAGCGCCTCCCAAGGGCTCATCCGAAGTTTTGGAGTCGAACGCGGGCGCAAAGGTCACTCAGACGCAGGAGGCCGAGATGGAGATGGAAATCGCCTTGGAGGCTGAGGAAAGGCTGCAGAAGGCGAACGGCAGGGTCTGACCTCAGCGATGATATGGAGGAGGCTCCTCCTGAGAGAAGGGTCAGGAGGAAAACGTGGACCTGGGACTGACTTCCGCCCGCTCACCGGGAGCCCAGAGGCCCAGCACTGCTGAGGGCGCAGCAGACCCGCTGCAGGTCCCCGTAATCAGGTGCTCAGCGCAGAGGCCTTGGACCCGCGTGGGAGGAAGAGCTTTCTGAGGACCAGAGCGAGGAGCATGGAGAGCCCCTGGAGAGGGCGGGCAGATCCTGTCTCCCCTCTGCCTCTCCCCCGAGATGCCTGCCGCCCTCACCCACTGCCCCTCCCAGGAAGGGGTCTGAGAAACCTGCCTTTCCCAGCGGCGCTGCAAGGGCGCGTGTTCCAGGAACCCCCGTGGAAGCATTGTTAGAAAGATGAACACCGTGCACTGCGAGCCCGTGGGGGTCTCCAGAGTCTGGAGTCCCCGCTGGAGGCAGAGCCTCTGGGCGGGCGGCCGTCCAGGCCCTGGCGCAGCACCTGTGCACCCACTCTTTTCTCAGCCAGACTATCCCAGCACGTGGACTCCTGGAAGCCATGGGCAGTGCCTGGAGGGCCTTTCTGCAAACAATGGCCGCCAAGGGCATCTCTCAGTGCGGGACCCCCACCCGCTGGTGACGCTGTGCAGAGCAGCATCCAGAGGGCAGCGTTGGGAGGAGTGAACGTGGTTAGTATTTGGGAACCGCAGGCGGTGTCCTCGCCAAGGAAGATGGTGCCCTTGAACCTCTCAAGACCATCGGTGCTTCTGCTGGAGGGGCCACCAAGGGCCACTCGCTGGTGGTGGGGGAAGGGCAGGGCGTCCTCTTCCATGTGTTCCTCATGGCAAAGAAGCTGAGAGGGCCTCATGCAGATGCATTTGTTACCTGCCCTGAAGGAATCCCAGCCGGTCTCCAAGGTGAAGATCCGAAAAGAAGGGAAGGCAGATGCAGTCAGATCAGCTGTGCCTTCTCCACAACGTGAAGATGCACTGGAGGAGGTGTGTCGCTTATCAAGAGACTTGAGAAAAGACTGGCTGCTTGACCCGTTGAAAGAGAGCAGTTCTTGTCCCCAAGTGTTCACCTCTACAGGGTCCCTGCTGTGTGCATTTCCGAAAGCCGCTGCTCAAGGTCTGTATCTGTGTGTTAATGTGAAGATCTCAGGACTTGGAAGCCTATCAGAAACCCGTCCTTCCTTGAGCTCTGGGATCAGATCGGCGTTTCTCGTGCTCTCTCCCCTTCAGTCACCACACAGGGAGGCTGGCTGCACGCAGGAACCTCAGGGGGCGTCCGTGAGCCGTGCAGATTTGACTGAATTTTGCAAAAACAGGAAAACCAAAGGCATTGCTTGGATGCTCTTTAAGTCAAGATCGTTTTATATTGGCTGACTTTTTAACACATTTGAAGACAAGCTTGATAAAAGATCTTTGGTGTGAAGTATATCAGTTATGTTTACCTTTTGTGAAGTGAATGAATTGATTTTGTTTTCCACTATTCAGTAGAATGTACGAAAGAGCTAATGAGGTATTTAACACCCTCTGTAGAACCAGATCACATGGATTATTGCTTTGTGACATCTCCCCTTGTTTAATTTGATATCTCATCAGAATTGGAGGAAAATATTTTTAATAAATAACTTTTTAATAAAAAAAAAGAAAACTATGATTTCTTATCTGATTTCCCATGTGTGGGGCAGATGGAGAAGAGGCAACATAGAGGCATCTATGATAGATGTCAAATTTAAAAGAAAATGGACAATGGCCCCCATTTTACTTACAACTACACAAAATGAGCAAAAATTGAGGGGAATAAAGGACCTTATGACTGTACCAAAACCACATGTAAAGAAAATGAGAAGAATAATTATAAGTAAGCAAAAGATGGTGATAATGATGTTGAGAATGATGATGGTGATGGTGATGGTGGTGATAGAAATGGAAAGGAATCTTGGTCCAATATCTTGGTGGGAATCTGTCCTATCCCACTGGTCTGCTATTAGCTTTTTCAAAGGCCTGTGTCAACTTACAGTTGGGCCATTGGGGTCTCAATCTCTAATGGCATCTGAAGAGGAGGTGCCTGCTTTGTTTCCTTATAAGAAGTCATTTTGTGTGGACAACCACCATGTTCATAGCAAAAGAGAAGAATGATTTATAAGTAAGCAAATTGTAGGATGATGATGATGATGATGATGATGATGATGATGATGATGTTTACAATGAAGATGATGGACTGAGTCAGGAGCCCTGGTATAATGGAATGAAGGCTCCTCATACAGACACACCGTCACCTTGGCTCCTCCTGTGAGGAATGTCCACTCATCCCAGTGAGTGTTGAGAGATTTCATAAATGACTTATGCAACTTCGGTGATTCATGGTAAGATCATGTGATTAATCAACAAAAAGGTGTCCAAGTAGAAATACCTTGGACCTGGGAAGGTGTCACCTTCTAGAACAGAGACACTGTGGGAATGTGCATGTAGGAAACAGGGGTCCCCTTCCCACCAGTTTGCAGTGACAGGTTCCTTATTGCTCTCGATCCCGCCTGCATGATCTTTATTGTTTCTACTTCAATCAACTCCTGTTCATTATTCAGGTATTTCCTACGATGACACGAGCTGTCTCTATCATCCCTACACTTCACTTCTTTCTGGGCCGTCTGTTAGTTTCCCAGCAGCGCTCCCCTGCTCCAGCCCCTGTGGCTGCTGTAGCCAAGCCACATGGGCCTTGGAAGCCCAGCATTTTCTGGTGAATTCTTTGTAAAAATCACCCAAAACAGGTCTCATCCAAGAAAATACTGATGAACTGAACTTTAATAAAAGTGAAAATATCTGTGCCACCAAATATTCCATCAATAAAATTAAATGACAACTTAGCAATAGAATATTTTCCTAATCCTGTGCCTGATGGGAGAATGTCTGCATTGCACATTAAGGTTGTGGTATGTTAGGGGGAGAGCCAGCCACCCTGTGAGCACAGTGAGCATCACCAGGGACAGGACAGAGGGAGGCTGGGAGTGAGGGATTCCTGACAGGGTTGAAGTTCCCTTTCCTGTGAGAAAATGTTTGCTAAGAATTCTCCAATTCCCCTCACTCTGAACCCAACATCACTGATAGCACTAGAATGAGAAATCAGGTCACTTAACAGGCTGCCATATCACTTCAACATATGAATGATTCTGAGTTGTGCACCTACATGATCACTGCTTTTACTTCGTGTCTGTTCTCTGCTTAAAGTCATGACTATTTCTGATGTAACTATTAGGGGGGTATCTGCAATAGGCCATGAGCTTGCATATCAAATAGTTTGCTCAGGAATCTGCAGAGACAATCAGAAAATTTCCAACTTCAAGATTCACAGGTGTCTCACCTTTCTGTACTTGGAAGGTAGATTCTCAGATCAAAATAACATCATATATTAAGATAAAACCTATTGAGAAAGGCTGTCCTTCATTTTTATTTTTTGTACAATGGTAGGAATTATTTCCATAAAATTAGATTTTAAAAATCTGGAAATGCTGGATACAATAATATTTAGAGATTCAGAAATGGTCTGAACAAATGCTAATGCCCTTTATACCTGTTCAAAATATGCATGAGAAGTTAAAAGAGTAACCTACTCATCAAGTCCATAATTTCTTCTTATTCTCAGAGAGTTTAGGCCATTCTGTGACCTAATTCCAATGTGCTCATGACCAGGTTGTCCCCTGTCCCTGACTTACAAGGCGAGTGAGGTCAAGGGAAGTGATGCCTGAAGAGGGATTTCAGAATGACCAGGGCAGCCTGACCTCAGTCCCTCCACTTATAGGAAAGGCTGCCCCACATGCAAATTTCTCTTAAAGCTCCAGGGTACATAGTCTCCTGGGCTGTTCAGACTCACAGCTCACACAGGGCTGAGTCTCTGGGAAGGCAGCGATGTGGTCTAGTAGAAGATGAGGCCGTTGGGTCTTCTCCTGTGCCTGCTGACAGCCCCCCAAGGTGAGGGTCTCAGGGGTCAGACAGGGGTCCTGGGATGGCTGTGACTGCAGGTGACTGACAGGACTGATGCTCCTTGTCCCCAGGTGTCCTGTCCCAGGTGCAGCTGCAGGAGTCCGGCCCAGGAGTGGTGAAGCCCTCACAGACCCTCTCCCTCACCTGCACTGTCTCTGGATTCTCTCTGACGAGCTATGGTGTACACTGGACCCGCCAGGCTCCAGGAAAGGGGCTGGAATGGGTCGGGGTTGTGTGGTATGCATTTCCTTTCAAGCACTCAGCTGCCTCCAGGGATGGCTCCTCCTCTTTCTCTGAGGCTATAGTTTCCCGCTTTCTCACTGCAGACCCCAGAGGAGGGGGTAGCACTGTTGCAGACAGATTACATGTGGGCAGTGATGGGGACTCTCCTCACCACGTGTCTGTATTTCCTGCTTTTCTTTCTCCACAGAGACCATCCTCAGTGCTCTCATCGGCCTGTGGTTGGAAACTTTCCCACCAAGGGAGACCCCAGCACAGCCCAGGCCCCTGTGTGCTGAGCTCAGGGTCTGCCCCACATGCCCTCCTGTCCCCATAGGGCCCTTCCTTCAGACAGGCCACAGTAAATAAAACAGGTGCACATCCCATGGACAGTGGAAGCTGGATGGACCCATCTGAATGCTGTAAAGGGCCCTTGAGGGCTGCTCCCTGGTCACCTCCCCTGTACAGGTGCCAGGACTTGCTGTTTCTGGTGCCACAGGAAATGACCTCAGCTCTCTCCCCACAGGTGTCACACCAGCACTGATGTGAGATGACAGCAGTGTGCGCATCCCGTGCCGTGCAGTTTCATAGGGACATTTAACAAGGTTCATTGGAAATCATCTCATTTCAACAAGCAGCTGACTTGGGAAATCTCTTGGTGAACAAGACAGAAATTTTTCAATATTTTTTACATAAAATCATGAACTAAAGTTTGACATTTCGTAATGACAGTGTTGGATCCTCTGTGGATCAGTCTTTTGAGGGCTCAGATGGAATTATAACCCAGGTAGAGGCTGCTTGTGAGGTTGTTGCTCTATCTCAGCCTTTTCCCAGCCTCCATGTCGTAGGTGCTGGAATGACTAATCCTTTACCTTGCTCAAGTCTTCAGGATGGAGGAGACCTCCCGCACTTCCCTCCTTGCTCCTTTGGTGGGTTTCCAAGAGCCATGAGAACCCACTGTGTCCGCAGGGCATTCCCATGTCAAGCACTGCTCCCTGACCTCTGTGTGTCTCCCCTGGTACCCTCCTGATTGATGGCTCTGGTGGCTACAGAACCTTTCACCATCAGGAATGGGACTTGGTGAAACAATGAGCTGGTTCTTTGAAAATATAAAAAAGCTTGATGAACCATTAGCCAGAGTCTCAGGAAACAAAGAGAGGGGACCCAAATAAATAAAGTCAGAAAGGAATTTGGAGACGTAACAACCAACACCTCAGGAAGAAAAGAAAAAAAGGATTGTAGTAAAGTGCTATGAACAACTATATGCCAACAAGCTGGACAATGTGGATGAAATGGACAAATTCCTATAAAAACACGGTACCCCAAAACTGAAACAGGAAGAATCAGAAGACCTGAAAAGGCCAATAACAACTGAGGAAATAGAAGCAGGAATCCAAAAACGCCCAGAAAAAAAAAAGTCCTGGTCTGGATGCCTTCACAGGGGAGTTTTACCAAACATCCAAAGAAGAACTAACACCTGTACTCCCCAAATTATTCAAAAAAAATCCAGAAGAAGGAACACTTCCAAACTCTTTTCAGAAGTCCAGCATTATCCTAATTCCAAAACCAGGTGGCACTACTAAGAAAGAGAACTACAGGCCAATATCCCTGAAGAACCCATACACTAAAATCCTCAAAAAAATATTAGCAAATTGAATCCAGCAATATTTTTAAAAGATCATACACCATGACCAAATGGGATTCATCCACGGATGCAAGGCTGGTACAATATTCACAAATCAAACACATGATACATCACATAAACAAACTGAAAGACAAAAAAAAAATGACCAAATCTATAGATTCAGAAAAAGCATTCAACAAAACCCTGCACCAGTTTTGATACTCTCAGCAATGTGGGAGAAGAGGACTCATAACTCAGCACAATAAAGGACACGTCTGACAAACCCACAGCCAGAATCATACTCAATGGGCAAAAACAAAAACCATTTCCCCTGAGAAACGGAACAAAACAGATATACCCTCTTTCACCATTCTTATTCAACATAGTACTAAAGTACTGGAAGTCTTAACCACAACAATGAGACAAGAAAAAGAAATAAAAGGCATCCAAACTGGAATGGAGGAAGTAAAACTCTTATTATTCATAGATGACATGATATTGTACATAGAAAACCGACAGACTCCACACAAAAACACACACCTAGATTTAATAAATGAATTCAGCAATGTAGAAGGATACAAAATTAACACCCAGAAATCAGTGGAACTTTTATGCACCAATAACGAATTCTCAGAAAGGGAAACCAGTCCTAGCTGTTTTTTTTT
>NW_006284662.1:0-739 GCF_000327345.1 Myotis davidii | reverse complement strand
GACTGAGCATGCCAGGCCCCATGTGCCCCCTGGAGGCTCCACCTGAGAGGAGAGCCCTGGGTTAAGGTTCAGCTAAGGGGCAGCTCTGCCAGCGCCTGAGCACCAGGCTGTGGCTGGTGCCTCCCCATCTCCCCTCAGCTTCGTTGGCCTGCTCCTCCTCAGGAGCCTCTTGCCCACTGGTTCTGCTTTCAGGCCCAGGTGTGACTTTGCGAAAGCGATTTGTTGGTGAGAGGAGAACCCCCTCATGAGGGGGGAGGAAGGCAGGGAGGCTGCCATCACCTGAAGGCTTAGGGGAGGTGAGCAGAGCAAAGGCTGGATTCAGGGCTTGTCAAAGAGCTCTGGTGACCCAACTCCAGGGGAAGACTGAGGAGAGCACCTGTGGAGAGAGACAATGTAATTGCATCTGGCCAGCTCTCCTCTGCCCCGGGGGGTTACTAAAATGTCCCCATGCAGACAGTAGGGGCAGTGAAGTAGCCCAGGGCAGGGAGCTCTTTTCTAGACAGAGGGCTGAGGTGGGGTGGGAGTGGGGCGCCAAGCCTGGCCCAGGGAACGAGGTATGTAAGTGGCTGTTGTGCCCAGATTTCAAAGTTCCCAAGACCCCCAGGGAGCCAGTCAGTCTGATGCAAAAGCCAAGAGTCTTTAATGCAAGCCAGGTTGCACTCCCAGTTCACCAAACCCACTGACACAGCGGAAAGTTCAGTGGCCAAGAGACCGAGGCCTGGTGGGACAGGGGGTTATA
>NW_006284661.1:0-285 GCF_000327345.1 Myotis davidii | reverse complement strand
TGAGAGGGTGCAAGCTTGGCTGAGGAACCCCCACCCCCCCGAAGTGCACAAATTTCACGCACTAGGCCTCTAGTATAACATAAGCTGCATTGTCTAATGAACTTAAGTATTATTCAATTTTACATCAAAGTATATAAGTTACAGGGTATCTATATATCTATATATATAGATAGATATTAAAGGCTAATATGGTAAGTGTCTATCCAGGTAATGACATCACATAACAACGCCTGGCTACCTCTCCGTAGCAAGTAGCTTCCTTGCAGTTTCTTCAGCCAAGGAACA
>NW_006284660.1:64260-70483 GCF_000327345.1 Myotis davidii | reverse complement strand
AAATGCCTCAGATTTCTTGGGGTTAATTTTGTGAAATTTTTTTTAATTAAGTCTTTATTGTTCAGATTATTACAGTTGTTCCTCTTTTATCCCCCCATAGCTCCCCTCCACCCGGTTCCCATCCCACCCTCTGCCCATACCACTGCCGCCCACCGTCCTCATCTATAGCTGAATGATTTTTGTCCAGTCTCTTCCCGCCCCCCACACTCCTTTCCCCCTCGAGAATACTCAATGTACTCCTCTCTGTGCCCCTGATTCTATTATATTCACCAGTTTATTCTGTTCATTAGATTATTTATTCACTTGATTTTTAGATTCACTTGTTGATAGATGTGTATTTGTTGTTCATAGTTTGTATCTGTACCTTTTTCTTCTTCCTCTTATTAAAGGATACCTTTCAGCATTTCATATAATACTGGTTTGGTGTTGATGAACTCCTTTAGCTTTTTCTTATCTGTGAAGCTCTTTATCTGACCTTCAATTCTGAATGATAGCTTTGCTGGATAAAGTAATACTTGGTTGTAGGTTCTTGCTATTCATATCTTTGAATATTTCTTGCCACTCCCTTCTGGCCTGCAAAGTTTCTGTTGAGAAATCAGCTGACAGTCGTATGGGTACTCCCTTATAGTAACTGACTGTCATTCTCTTGCTGTTTTAAGGTTCTCTTTGTCTTTTGCTCTTGCCATTTTAATTATGATGTGTCTTGGTGTGGTCCTCTTTGGAATCCTTTTGTTTGGGGTTCTCTGCGCTTCCTGGACTTGTAAGTCTATTTCTTTCACCAGGTAGGGGAAGTTTTCTGTCATTATTTCTTCAAATAGGTTTTCAATATCTTGCTCTCTCTCTTCTTCTGGCACCCCCATAATTTGGATGGTGGCATGTTTTACGTTGTCCCAGAGGCTCCTTACACTATCTTCATATTTTTGGATTCTTTTTTCTTTTTGTTTTTCCGGTTGGTTGTTTTTTGCTTCTTCGTATTTCAAATCTTTGACTTTATTCTTGTGATCTTCTACTCTGCTTTTGGAACTCTGTTTAATATTCTTTATTTCATTCAGTGTATGCTTAATTTCTAGTTGGTCCTTTTTCATAACCTCAAGGGTCTCACTAGAAATCTTGAGGGTCTCACTAAGTTTATGCATGGTTTCTAGAGAGCTGTGTCTGCAGTGGGAGAACTTCTGTGCTGGAGACACCCTTCTGGGGCGCGACTTGCTTCAGTGGGGCTTTGGTGCTCACTGAGTCTGCCCCCTGAGTGTGTCCCCTATGTATCTGAGGAGTTGTAATCTGGATGGTCCCACTCTGACCACTGGGTACACTGGCTCTTGGATCTCTAAGTAGGTGCTAATTTATCCTCTGCTTGAGGCTTCCCAGCAGGAGCCCAGCTGTGAAGCAATGCAAGCTGCTGTGGGGCCTTGGGCCTTCTTTGCAAGTTCTGGGTTTCTCTGACCCAGCCACAGTTTTTTAGGTAATTTTCAGTTTGCAAAGGGCCAGGCCTTTCATATGCAAAAGCCTCTGCACACAGCTTGGGTGGGGCCAGGTCTCTGTGGATCAACAGGGTGCAGCAAGCAGCTATGGCTGCTTCTCAGTCCTACCCTAAGAGGCCCCGCTTCTCAGTGTCCCAGTAATCGCAGCAAGTACCTCTGAGAGAAAGCTGCCCTCGAGTTCCGACTGATGCCAGACAGTCCAGTTTCTCCTGTATGAGTGTGGGTCCCCAGACACTCGCCTGGAACTGGAGCTCAGAGCCTGAGACTCCCTCCCGATTGAAAACGACAACCGTGCCCTCAGCCGCCAGCCTGCTCCGTGTGCGCCTCTGTACCTTAGTCTTGTGCCCCCCTCCCAATTCATTAAGACAGCCGTGTCCTCAGTTGTCAGCCCTTGCCGCATGTGCCTCTGTACCTCTGCACTTTACTTCCGCACCTCCTCTGACTCTCAGTGTGCTTTTCTCTTTCCTTCTAGTTGTAGAATTTCCACTCAGCCAGCCTTCCTGTGGTTCTAGATGATGTCCATTTTGTCTTTTAGTTGTATTTTTGAAGTGGTTCTGTGAGGCAGCAATTTCCGGTGTTTACCTGTGCTGCCATCTTGGTTTTCTCATGGTATGTTCTCTTTATTTCCAGTTTGCTGAGATTTAAATGGGTGCTTCATTATATCAAATGTTTTTGCTTCATCTATAGATATAATCATATTATTTTTATCCGTCTTTTTTGTCTTTGTGGTTTATCACATTTATTGATTGGTTGATATTGTACCAACCTTGAATCCCAGTTAATAAATCCTAGTTGATCGTGGTTTATGATATATTTTTTCTTTTAAATATATTCCATAAATATATTTCCCCCTGGCTTTTTTTTTACATAGAAGAAGGGAGAGGGATAGAGAGTTAGAAACATAGATGAGAGAGAATCATCGATCAGCTGCCTCCTGCACAACCCCCACTGGGGATGTACCTGCAACCAAGGTACATGCCCTCGACCAGAATCGAACCTGGGACCCTTCAGCCCACAGGCCGACGCTCCATCCACTGAGCAAAACCGGCCAGGGTGGTTAATGATATTTTGAATGTATTACTGAATTTGGTTTGCTACTATTTTCTTGAGGATCTTTGCATCTATGTTCTCATCAGGGATATTGAACTATGAGTTTTTTGTTTGTAGTATCTATCTGATTTTGGAATTAGGATAATACTGCCTTCATAAAATGAGATAGGGAGCCTTCCCTCATCTTGAATTTGATGGAATAGTTTGAGAAGGATAGGTGTTATTTTTTCTTTGAATGTTTGGTAAACTTCACCTTTGAATCCACCCAGTCCAGGAGTATTTGATTACTACTTTGTTTTTATTAGTTGTCATCGGTCTGTTCTGATTTTCTGTTTCTTCTTAATTGAATGTTACAAGATTGTGTGTTTCTAGGAATGTAACTAGTTCTTTCAGATTGTCCATTTTGTTCACAATATTACAAAATATTTGCAGTATTTTCTCATAATCCTTTGTATTTCTCTGGTGTAAGTTGTTTCTTTTCCTCTTTCATTTCTGATTTAACTTAGTTGTGTTCTCTCCCTTTTTTTCTTATTTTTAATCTTTATTGTTGAGAGTATTACAAATGACCCCCTTTCTTTCCCCTTTGCTTCCCCAATACCTGGTTCCCGCATTACGCCAGGCCTTTACTACCCTGTTGTCTGTGTTCATGGGCAATGCCTATGTGCATATAAGTTCTTTTGTTATTCTCTACCCACATCATCCCTGGCACCTCTTCTCTCTGAGATCCATTAGTCTGTTGCATGCTTCCATGCCTCTGGTTCTATTTTATTCATTGGTTTATTGTGTTCACTAGATTTTACATATTAGGAGACCATGTGATATTTGTCTTTCCTTCAGTGGCTTATTTCACTTACTATAATCATCTACAGGTCCCTTCATGCTATCTCAAAGGGTAATAAATCCTTTTTATACAGCTGCATAGTGTTCCATTGTGTAAATGTGCAACAGCTTTATTATCCATTGGTCTACTGGGCTGTTTCCAGATCTTTGCTATTGTAAATAATGCTTCTATAAACATAGGGGTGCATATGTTCTTCCTGGTTCGTGTTTTGAGATTCTTAGAATGTATTCCTAGAAGTGGTATCACTGGCTCAAAAGGCAGTTCCATTTTTAATTTTTTGAGGAAACTCGATACTGTTTTCCACTGTGACTGCAACAGTTTTCATTCCCACCATCAGTGTACAAGTGTTCCCTTTCTCCACATTCCCTTCAACATTTATCGTCATATTGGAAACATGCTCTATCCACTGAGCCAAACCGGATTCGGCCTAGGGGTCCTTTTTCTCCACATCCTCACCAGTTATTGTTGCTTGTTAATGGTAGCCATTCTGGCAGGTATAAGGTGGTACCTCATTTTTATTTTAATTTGTATCTCTCTGATTATTAGTGATGTTGAGCATTTTTCATATGCTTCATGGTCATTTGTCCTTTTTGGAGAAGTGTCTTAGGTCCTCTGCCCATTTTTAAATTGGATTGCTTGTCTACCCTTTGTTGAGTTATATGAATACTTTATATATTTTTGAAATTAACCCCTTATCAGATGTATCATTAGCAAATATGTTCTCCCATACAGGAGGTTCCTTTACACTTTGATGCTGGTTTACTCTGCTATGCATAATTTTTTTATTTTGATGTAGTCCAATTTATTTATTTTTCACTTTGTTTCTCTTGCTCTAGGCATTGTATCAGTGAAAATTCTACTACTTGAGATGTCTCAGATTTTGCTGCCTACATTGTCTTCTAGGATTTTTATGGTTTCACGGCTTAAATTTAAGTCTTTTGTCCACTTTGAGTTCATGCTTGCGTGTGGTGTAATTGGTGGTCTAGTTTCATTTTTTGTGTGTGCATGCAACTCTCCAGCACCATTTGCTGAAGGGACTGAAGAGACTGTCTGTACTCCTCTGTATGCTCTTGCTTCCTTTGCTGAACATTAATTGAGAATAATGACTTATGTCAATTTCTGGGTTCTTTGTTCTGTTCCATTTTTTGTTATGCCTGTTCCTATCCCAGTACCAGGGTGTTTTGATTACAGTGGCATTGTAGTATAATTTGATATCTGGTATTCTGGTCCCTACAACTTTGTTCTTGTTTCTCAAGATTTCTGAGACTATTTGGGGTCTTTTTTAGTTCCATAGACCTTTTTGGAGTGCTTGTTCTAGATGTGTGAAATATGCTGTTGGTGTTTTAATAGGGATTTCCTTGAATCTATACATTGCTTTGGGTAGTATGGACATGTTGATGATGTTGATTCAATTAATCCATGAACCCTGTACATTGTCCCACTAGTTTATATCTTCCTCTATTTTTTTAATGTCTTGTAGTTTTCTGAGTACAGGTCTTTTACCTCCTTGTTTAAGTTTCTTTGTATGTATCTGGATTTATTGTTGCAATCATACATGGAATTGCTTTTTAGTTTGCCTTCCTAAGATTTCATTATTGGTTTATAAAAATGACATCAATTTCTGGGTGTTAATTTTATATTCTGCTATGTTGCCTAATTCATTTATTAAATCTAGCAGCGAACTCTTTTTTTAGTGAACTCTTTAGTGTTTTCTATATAATGTCATTTCATCTGCGAATAATAACAGTTTTACTTCTGCCTTTCCAAATTGGATTCCTTTTATTCTTTTCTTACTGTCTGATCTCTTTGTTTTTTTTTTAACACTGTTAAAAGAATTCTTTTTATTTTTGTCTAACACTGAAATCAATAAAACAATAACGATATCAGTATGTCTGATCTCTTTGGCTAAGACTTCCAGTACTATGTTGAACAAGCGTGGTGAAAGTGGGCATCCTTGTCTTGTTCCTGTTCTTAGTAGAAGTGGTTTTAGTTTTTGCCCATTAAGTATGATATTGGCTGTAGGTTTGTCATATATCAGTTTTATTTTGTGGGGTTATGTTCCTTCTATACACACTTTCCTGATAGTTTTTATCAGAAATGGGTGTTGGGAAGAAAACCAAGATGGCGGCATAGGTAAACACCAGAGATTGTTGCCTTGCACAACCACTTCAAAAATACAACTAAAAGATGGAACAGACATCATCCAGAATCACAGGAAGGCTGGCTGAGTGGAAATTCTACAACTAGAAGGAAAGAGAAAAGCATACCGAGACTCAGAGGAGGTGCAGTGCGCAAGTAAACTACAAAGATCCGGAGGTGCATGCTGAGAGGGCTGGCGGCTGAGGTCATGATTGTCTTTTTCAATTGGAAGGGAGTCTCAGGCTCTGAGCTCCAGTTCCGGGCGAGTCCCTGGGGACCCAGACTCATACGGGAGAAACGGGACTGTCTGACATCGGTCGGAACTCGAGGGCAGCTTTCTCTTGGAGGCACATGCAGCAATTGCCAGGGCCTCTGAGGACAGGACTGAGAGCAGCCATACTGCTTGCTCTGCCTGTCCAGTTGATGCCCTGGGGCTCCGCCCTGCCCAAGCCGTGCATGGAGACTTTTGTATGTGAAAGGCCCGGCCCTTTGTATCTGAAAATTACTTAACAAAGTGCAGTGGCCCAAGGCCCTAGGGCAACTTGCATTGCTTTACAGCTGGCTTCTGCTGGGTAGCCTCAGGAAGAGGCTAGATTAGCACCTCCCTAGATCCAAGAGCCAGTGTACCCAGTGGACAGAGTGGGACCATCCAATTACAACTCCTCAGATCCATCAGAGACACACTCAGGGGGCAGACTCAGTGAGCACCAAAGCC
>NW_006284660.1:61388-63385 GCF_000327345.1 Myotis davidii | reverse complement strand
AGTGGTGTGGGGGATGCGGAAGAGACTGGACAAAAATCGTGCACCTATGGATGAGGACAGTGGGTGGGGAGTGAGGGCGGAGTGTGGGGTGGGAACTGGGAGGAGGGGAGTTATGTGGGTAAAAAAGAGGAACAAATGTAATAATCTTAAAGATTAAATTTTAAAAAAAGAAATGGGTGTTGGATTTTATCTAATGCTTTTTCTGCATCTATTTATCATGTTATTTTTGTCTTTCAATTTTTTATGTGATGTATCACATTAATTGATTTGCTAATATTGTACCAGCCTTGCATCCCTGGAATTAATCCCACTTGGTCATGGTGTATGACCTTTTAAATATAGTGCTGGATCCAATTGGCTAATATTTTGTTGAGGATTTTAGCATCAGGGATATTGGCCTGTAATCCTCTTTCTTTGTAGTGCTCTTATCTGATTTTGGTATTAGGATAATGCTGATGGGTGGGGGGAAAGAGCTGATAAGTGTTCCTTCCTCTGCATTTTGGATTGGTTTGAGGAGGATAGGTATTAGTTCTTTGAATATTTGGAATAACTCTGCTGTGAAGCTGTCAGGCCAGGGCTTTTGTTTGCTGGGAGGTTTATTTTTCTGCTTTAATGTTATTAATTGACATAGGCCTATTCAGGTTTTCTGATTCTTCTTGAGTTTTGGAAGACTGCGTTTTTCTAGGAATTTGTCCCTTTCTTCCCGGTTGTCCTGCCTGCTGGCATATAGTTCACAGTATTTCTTACAATCCTTTCTATTTCTGTAGTGTCAGTTGATACTTCACATCCTTCATTTCTGATTTTATTTATTTGGTTCCTCTCTTTCTTGATGAGTCTGGCTAAAGTTTCATCAATCTTGTTTATCTTTTGAAAGAACCACCTCTTGGTTTCATTGATCTTTTATATTTTTCTTTTTGGTCATCTATGTCATTTTTCCCCCACACTGATCTTTATTATTTCCTTCCTTCTACTTACTCTTGGATTTCATTGTTGTTCTCTTTCTAATTCTTTAAGTTTTAGAATTAGATAGTTTATTCAAAAATTTTATTTTTTCTTGAGGTAGGCCTGTAATGCTATTAACTTCCCTCACAAGGCTGCATTCATCCTGTCCTATAGATATTGGGTTGTTGTGTGTTCATTTTCATTTGTTTCCAGGAATTTTTTCATTTATTCCTTCATCTCATTGCTAATCCATTCATTGTTTAATAACATGCTACTTAGCTTCCATGTGTTTGCATGTTTCTTTTGTAGTTGATTTCTATTTTCATGCCATTGTGATCTTAGAATATGCTTGATATAATTTCAATCTTCTTGAGGTTTTAGAGCCTTAATTTCTGTCCTAACATGTTGATATGTGTTTATTTATTGCCATTATTACTGCCTATGTTCCTTCTCGTTTATATTTCTTCTTCTTACAATTGTCCCTTTAGCATTTCTTGCCTTGCTGGATTGGTAGTAATAAATTCTTTTAACCTTTTTTTTTTTCGGTATGACTTGGATGCTTTTTATTTCACCTTCAATATTGAATGATAGCCTTGCTGGATAGAGTAGTCTTGGTTTCAGATTATTTTTTTAATTAAATCTTTATTGTTCAGATTATTACAGTTGTTCCTCTTTTTGGCCCCCATAACTCCCCCCCATCCAGTTCCCACCTCACCTACCTCCCTTACTCCCCATCCACTGTCCTCATCAATAGGTGCACGATTTTTGTCCAGTCTCTTCCCGCATCTCCCACACCCCTTTCCCCCGCCAAGAATAGTCAGTACACTCCTTTTGTATGCCCCCGATTCTGTTATAATCACCAGTTCATTCTGTTCATCAGATTATTCACTTGATTTTTAGATTCACTTGTTGATAGATGTGTATTTGTTGTTCATAATTTGTATCTGTACCTTTTTCTTCTTCTTCCTCTTATTAAAGGATACCTTTCAGCATTTCATATAATACTGGTTTGGTGGTGATGAACTCCTTTAGCTTTTCTTATCAGTGAAGTTCTT
>NW_006284660.1:58012-58589 GCF_000327345.1 Myotis davidii | reverse complement strand
GCTAGTGCGGAGCCTCAGCCCTGCCCTAAGGAGACGCGCGTCTCAGTGTCCCGGTAACGGCTGCAAGCACCTCTGAGGGAAAGCCGCCCTCAAGATCGCCCGCTGCTGGACAGTCCAGTTTCTCCCTGTATGAGTCATGGGTCCCCAGAGACTTCCCGTAACCGAAGTTCAGAGCATTCATGAGCTTGTGACTCCCTCCTGATTCAAAAAGACAGCCCCGTCCTCAGGTACCAGCCCCTTTATGCATGCGCTCAAGCCTCCGTACCTTTGCACTTTACTTCCGCAGCTCCTCTGAGTCTCAGTGTGCTTTTCTATTTTCTTCTAGTTGTAGAATTTACACTCAGTGAGCCTTCCTGTAGTTCTGGATGATGTCTGTTTTGTCTTTTCATTGTATTTTTGAAGTTGTTCTGGGAGGCAGAAATTTCCCGGTGTTTACCTTTGCTGCCATTTTAGTTTCTCCTTCATTTCTCCTTGATGCTTACATAAGTTATTGATTTTTTTCATCCATTTCTTCTTGATTCTTACATAAGTTATTGAATTTTTCATCCATTTTCTTTGATTCTTGCGTAAGTTGCTG
>NW_006284660.1:48191-54346 GCF_000327345.1 Myotis davidii | reverse complement strand
TGTAGGTTCTTGGTATTCATCACTTTGAATATTTCTTGCTGTTTCTTCTAGCTTCTTCTATATGTTATTGATTTTTTCAGCTGTTTCTTCTTGCTTCTTGCATAAGTTGTTGATTTTTTCCTCCATCCAGTTTATGCATTCTAGTACTCTTATTGCGAATTTTTTTTCTGTCATGCTGCATGCCTTGGTTTCACTTAGCTGCTTATTTGGTGAGTCCTCCTTTTTTTTCCTTTGGGGTTTCCTTTGTCTACCCATGTTTGATCTTACCGACAGATCTAATTGTTGAGTCATTCAGCGGCTGCTCTTTGGGTAGCAATGGCTCCTCACGCTGCGGTTGCTCCATGGGTGATTGTGGTAGCAGCTGCGCCTCCGTTGGCAGCAGCTCCTCTGGTGGGTGCTGTTTACTGCTGTGTTGGCTCCTCTGGCTGGTCGGGGGAGGCTTCTCATACAGCTGCTGTTCCTCAGACAGAGGGTGTCCTGATCATGAGGCTGCTGTTTCTTGGATGGGGGCGGGTTACACATGCAGCTTCTACTCCTTGAACTGGGGCGGACTGCTTATGTCGATGCTGTTCCTTGGATGGGGCCTGGCTGCATGCTGCTGTTGTTCCTCTGATGTGGTGGGCTGCTTGTGGGGCTACTGTTCCTTGGACATGGGCAGATTGATTGCAAGGCTGCTGCTCTTCGGTTGGGGGTGCGCTGCTCATGTGGCTGTTGCTCTTCAGATGGGAGTGAGCCACATGCGTGGCTGCTCCTTCTTGGATGGGGACAGGCCACTCACCTGGCTGCTGCTCTTGGGACAGGTGCAGGCTGTGTGTGGCTCTGTTCCTCAGACCGGTGCGTGCTGCGTAGGGCTGCCACTCCTTAGATGTGGGCGGTCTGCTCGTGTGGCTGCTGCTCCTTGGACCGGGGTTGGCTGCTGCTGCTCCTCAAATGGGGACGGGCTGCTCAAAGAACTGCTGCTCTTCAGATGGGGGTGGGCTGGTCACCCAGCTGCTGCTCCTTGGATTTGTCAGGCTGATCGTGCAGCTGCTGCTGCTTAGATGAGGGCAAGATGCTTGCGCAGCTGCTGTTCCTCGGACTGGTGCAGGGTGCGGGTTGTGTGCAGCTGCCACTCCTCGGATGGGGGTGGGCTCCGCAAGGCTGCTGCTCCTCAGATTAGGCAGACTGCTCATGCGGCTGCTGCTCCTCAGACGTGCGGGCCACTCGCGTGGTTGCTGCTCCTCCGACGGGGGAGCAGGCCGTTCACACTGTCTGGTGCTGCCGCTCCTCAGACGTAGGAAGACTGCTGGTGCGGCTGCTCCTCCTCGGACAGGTTGGACTGCTCGTGTGGTTGCTGCTCCTCTGACAGGGAAGTGCGCCACTCCCACAGCTGCTGCTCCTTGGACAGGGGCAGGCCACGTGAGGCTGCTGCTCTTAGGCCTGGGGCAGGCTGCTCACGGGGCTGATGCTCCTTGGGCTGATGCGCCTTTGACAGGAGCATGCTGCTCACGTGTCTGCTGCTCACGTGTTTGCAGTGCCCTGGACTAAAGCGTTGCGCTGGTCAGAAGGAAGTGTGCTTCAGAACTCACAGGAACCTGCGCCCGGGGTGGCTGGAGACTCGGTGACTGTGGGACCACAGCCAAGGTAGCAGGTCCCTGGCAGGGGTGGCTGTAGAGTCCCAGGTGTTACCTGAGGGCACCCTGTGTGGAGGTGAGGCTGGGCTCTCAGTTACATTAGCTCTCCCCTTCGAAAAGGCGAGACCTCTGAAGAAGAGCTGGCCTTCTGGTACTGTTTGCAATGGTAGCAGAGGCTGCCTAGTTAGGCTAGCCCGGTTAGCCTTCCCCAAATGTCCTGCGGGGTCTAACTGTGCTGCCTAGTTAGGCTAGCCCGGTTAGCCTGCCCCTGAAGGTCCTGCGGGGTCTAACTGTCCCGCATTCACACACTCACACACACACAGACACACCCCACACACAACCACATGCTCCACTTTTGCTCCCTTGCTGCCGCCTTCTTCCTGCCCCTGTAGCTGGGTCTAGGGTGTAATTGACCCGTTCGTTAATGAAGTTTTCTCTCCAGGTGTCTGGTTATGTTATTTTATTTTTCTATTGATTAAGTTATTACATATGTGTCCTTATCCCCATATTACCCCCCACCCCCCTACTCATGCCTTCATCAGATAATTTTCTTATCTCCATTTCATTTATCTCTTCTAATGAAGAATTCTCATGTTCTTTCATTTGGGGGCTTTTTCTTTGTCCCCTCATTTTGGCTGCTTGTTTTTGTTTGTGACTATGTCTTAGGTAGATTTGCTATTCCTCTCCATCTCTAGTGTAGGACAGTGTAAAATGCTGTTTTTGACTAATTAGATCAGGCAAAGAATCAAAGCCTCCAAAGACCACCACCCCTGCCTACAGGCTGATAGGATTCTGTCTTGAATAGCCCTCAGACAATCATCCACACGTGTGGCAGAAGTTTTTTTCGAGGGTGGGACAATTGCTTCTGTCTGTATGCTGTTATTCTTAGTCTCTTAATGGGCCTCAGAAACTCTACATCATGGGCGATGGTGTTTTCCAATGTCAACTGTCTTCCCCTCAGGCAAAGCGGTCTGTATAGCAAATGTCTGCATGGGAAAGATGACCTCTGCAGCATAATAGAATGACTCAGCACAGGAAACGGGGGTGTTTACCTACTGTGCTTTAACCCCAGAGCCCCCTATCCTGGCTTCTGCTCACATAGCTCCAGTCCACTCTACCCTCCCTTTGCTGGAATAAAAGGTGAGTGGCTTCTCAGAGAATTTAGTGTTTTGTCCTTTTAGGAGGGTGCTTGCATTTCCATCCATGTCTCTCCCTGACAGACAGCAACCCTGCAGCTTTTCACAGCCAGATGTTATGTGGGTATCCTTGTCAGTTGTGGTGCTGTCTGCTGGGGGGCCAACTTGGGGATTAAACGCCAGAGTTCTCAAAGGAAACCCCCACCCAGCTGAGATATCTCTCCGTAACTTCAGTTGCCAGTCTAGCCCTTTCCTACCTCTCCCTTTCCTACCAGTCTCTATGCTAGTGATGGCGAACCTTTTGAGCTCGGCGTGTCAGCATTTTGAAAAACCCTAACTTAACTCTGGTGCCATGTCACATATAGAAATTTTTTGATATTTGCAACCATAGTAAAATGAAGACTTATATTTTTGATATTTATTTTATATATTTAAATGCCATTTAACAAAGAAAAATCAACCAAAAAAATGAGTTCGCGTGTCACCTCTGACACACGTGTCGTAGGTTCACCATCACTGCTCTCTGTGGTCTCCACTTTCTGTCCTTAGTTATCAGAGTTTTTTCCAGTGAGTATTCTGTTGATTATTCAGGGAGATTTTCTGTATTTTAGTTGTAATTCTAGTTTGGTCCTGGGAGAATGTCCTTGTAGCATGTACTTACTCTGCTGACATTTTTAATCTCCTGATTTCAATTTTCTTAAACTCTTTGAGAGTTTTATGTCTTAACCTGTGGTGTATCTTAGAAAATGTTCCATGTGCATTTGAAAAGAATCGGCAGGGTGGGGCAAATGTAGGTTTATAATTGTTCCTATGGAAAATAATAAAATAATTAATAAATACTAAAATAACATCAACTCTGTCATTCATGAACTCACAATTGTAAACCTCCTTTTGCCTTATCCTGTATATTCTGTGGCTTTGGGGTCAAATTATCAGAAAATGTCAATCAAATCTATCTGGTATAGTGTGTCATTTAATGCCACTATTTACCCTTGTTGATTTTCTGTCTGGAATATCTATCCATCAATGTCAGTGGAGTGTTAAAGACCCCTACTATAACTGCATTACAGTCAATCTCTCCTGTTATATACAGCAAGATTTGATTTATATATTTAGGAGTTCCTATGCTGGGTGCATAAATGATTACAATTGTTATATCCTCTTGTTGAATTAATCCTTTATCATTATGTAATATCTTTCTGTGTCTCTTACTATAGCCTTTGTTTTAAAGTTAATTTTGTCAGATATAAGTATTTCTATCCAGTTTTACTTTCTTTTTTTATATTTTTATTGATTTCAGAGAGGAAGGGTGAGGGAGAGAGAGATAGAAACATCAATGATGAGAGAGAATCATTGATCAGTTACCTCCTTCACACTCCAGAGTGGAGATTGACCCTGAAACCCGGGCATGTGCCCTGATGGGGAATCAAACCATGACCTCCTGGTTCATAGGTTGATTCTCAACCACTGAGCCAGGCCAGTCAGTCTCTGGCTTTACTTTCATTTCTGTTTAATGCAAACAGAAATGAAAGAAAAGCTGGGCAGCAATACTTATGCATGAAATATCTTTTTCATCCTTTTACTTTCAATCTGTGTGTGTCTTTTCTCCTGAGATCGTTCTCTTATAGACAGTATAAATATGGGTCTTGTTATTATATCTATTTAGGCACCCTATATCTTTTGATTGAAACATTTAATCCACTTACATTTATAGTGATTTTGATAGGTATGTTTGTATTTCCATTCCATTCTCTGTAAAAATGTATCATTATTGTTGAAAGTATTGCAGATGTCCTCTCCTTTGTTTTCCTCATTGACACCCTCCATGCCACTCCTTCTCCTCCCAGGCTTTCACCACCCTATTATATGTGTGCATGGACTATTCATATCCAATATAATAAGAGAGGAATATGCTACTTAGCCCAAATATGCTAATTAGTCATGACCAAATAGGCTAATTAGTCACGACCAGTATGCAAATTAACCATCACTCTAACACACAAGATGGCCACCCCCATGTGGCCACAGGATGGCCACCACAGGATGGCCAGCAAGGGAGGGCAGTTGGGGGGGACCAGGCCTGCAGGAGAGGGCCATTGTGGGGGACCAGGCCTGTAGGGGAGGGCAATTAGGGGCAATCAGGCCAGCAGAGGATGCAGTTGGGAGCGATCAGGCTGGCAGGGGAATAGTTAGACGTTGATCAGGCTGGCAGGGGAGCAGTTAAGGGGTGATCAGGCTGGCAGGTAGAAGCAGTTAGGGGCAATCAGGTAGGCAGGCAGGTGAGTGGTTAGGAGCCAGCAGTCCCGGATTGAGAGATAGATGTCCGACTGCTGACTTAGGCCTGATCTGGGTGGGATCAGGCCTAAACTGGCAGTTAGACATCCCCGAGGAGTCCCAGATAGCAATTAGGCATTGATCAGGCTGGGAGGGGAGTGGTTAGTGGGTGATCAGGCTGGCAGACAGAAGCGGTTAGGGGCAATCAGGTAGGCAGGCAGGCGAGCGGTTGGGAGCCAGCAGTCCTTGATTGTGAAGGATGTCGGACATCCCTGGAGGGATCCCAGATTGGAGAGGATTCAGGCTGGGCTGAGGAACACCCCCACCCCAGTGCACAAATTTCATGCACCAGGCCTCTAGTGTGCATGTAAGTTCCCTAGTTAATCTCTCCTCATCTCACTCCCACCCCCTCTCTCCCTCTGAGATTCATCAGTCCGTTCCATGCTTCTATGTCTCTGAATCTATTTTGTTCATCGGTTTATTTTGTTCATTAGATTCCACATATGAGTGAGATCATGTGATACTTACCTTTCTCTTACTGGATTATTTACCTTAACATAATACTCTCCAGGTTGCTCCATGCTATCTCAAAGGGTAAGAGATCCTTCTTTCTTTTACAGCTGCATAGTATTCCAAGGTGTAAATGTGTCACAGCTTTTTGATCCACTGATCTACAGATGGGCACTTGGGCTGTTTCCGGATCTTAGCTATTGTAAATTGCACTGCTATGAACATAGGGGTGCATATATTCTTTCTGATTGGTGTTTCAGGTTACTTAGGATACATTCCTAGAAGTAGGATCACTGGGTCAAATGGCAGTTCATTTTTAACATTTTGAAGAAACACCATACTGTTTTCCATAGTGGTTGCACCAGTCTGCATTCCCACCAGAAATTTACTAGGGTTCGCATTTGGCTACATCCTTGCCAGCACTTGTCATTTGTTGATTCTGACAGGTGTGAGGTGGTACTTATTGTCATTTAAATTTGCAAATCTTTGATGATAGGTGACTTTGAGCATTTTTTTCATATATTTCTTGGCCATGTGTATGTCCACTTTTGAAAAATGTCTATTTAGGTCCTTTGCCTATTTTTTGATTGGACTGTTTATCCTGCTTAGTTGTATGAGTTTC
>NW_006284660.1:45694-48165 GCF_000327345.1 Myotis davidii | reverse complement strand
ACTTTGGAAAAGTGTCTACTTAGGTCATTTGCCAATGTTTTAAATGGGATTGTTTGTCTTATTTTGTTAATATATATGAGGTCCTTATATATTTTGTAAATTAACCCCTTAACAGAAGTATCGTTGCCAAATATGTCCTCCCAGATAGTGGTTTCCTTTTCATTTTGTTGATAATTTCTTTTGCTGTGCAGAAGCTTTTTATTTTGGTGTGATCTTATGCGTTTATTTTTTCCTTAGTTTCCCTTAACCTACAAGAGGTAGCGGCAAACATATTTCTTGGAGAGATGTCTGAGATTCTGCTGCTTATCGTTTCTTCAAATGTTTTTATGGTTTTTGCTATATTTTTATCGTTTTATATTTAAGTCTGTTATCAATTTTGAGTTTAATCTTTTGTATGATGTAAGTTGGTAGTCTGGTTTCATTTTTGTTGCGTGTACCTGTCCAATTTTCCCAACACCATTTATTGAAGATATATTCTTTACTCCATTGTATTCTCTTGCCTCCCTTGTCAAATATTAATTGAGCATAATGGTTTGGGTTGATTTCTGAGTTCTCTGTTCTGTCCCATTGATTTATATGCTGGTTCTTGTGCCAGTATCAGGTTGTTTTGATTTCAGTGTCTTTGTAGTATAACTTTATATCTGGTATTCTTATCCATCCAACTTTGTTCTTCTTAAGAGTGCGGAGCCTATTTGGGGTATTTTTTGGTTTCATATAAATGAAACAATAACCAGGCCCATTGGTATTTTAATAGGGATTGCATTGAATCAATAGATTGCTTTGAGTCATATGTACTAGTTGCACCAGTTAATAATGCGGATTTTTTTCAATAGATGGAGTTACATATATGTTGATATATATGTGATTTGATATGTATGCTATTTTGTTGTATTGACAGCAAGCTTCAAAACTTCATATGTCAAATTTGTTGAAGGTGTTAACATCATAGATATTTTTATGCTTAAAAATGTCAAATTTCATGCCAAGAAAAAGAGCATTTGCAGGAAGTTTTAATTCATTACTTTATTTTGAAGAAAAGTGCTGCTGAAAGTTATTGTATACTTCGGGAAGCTTATGGTGAACATGCTCCATCTCAAGATACTTGTGAATGCTGGTCTAAACGCTTTAAAAGTGATGATTTCAATGTGAAAGACAATGTCCAGGTCAACCAAAAAAGTTTGAAGACCAGCAATTACAAGCATTATTGGATGAATATGTGTGTCAAACTCAAAAACAACTTGCAGAAAGATTAAACATTGCTCAGCAAACAATTTTTGATCGTCAACAAGCAATGGGAAAGATTTTAAAGGAAGGAAAATAAGTGCCACATCAACTGGACGAAAAACAAATGGAAAACCGAAAGTCATCAGTGAAATGTTGCTTCAATGGCATGAAAGTCTTTTTTGCATCAAATTGTGACTGGCGATGAAAAGTAGATTTATTTTGTGAATCCCAAATGCACAAATCATGGGTTGATCCAGGTCAACCATCAACATTGACTACAAGTCCAGATCGCTTCAGAAAGAAGACAGCGCTCTGTGTTTGGTGGGATCAGGAAGGTGTGGTGTATTATGAACTTCTAAAACCGGGTGAAATCATTAATACTGATCGCTACGAACAACAACAAATAATCAACTTGAACCACGTTTTGATGGTGAAATGACCAGAATGTGCCAGAAGACAAGGCAAAGTAATTTTGCTTCATGATAACGCACCATCGCACACTTCAAAACCAATTAAAAGATCTTGCCTGGGAAGTATTAACCCACCTGCTGTATTCACCAGACCTTGCTCCTTCAGATTACCACTTGTTCCGATTGATGGCACATGCACTTTCTGAGAAGCACTTCAAAATGTACGAAGAAGTGGAAAATTGAGTCTCTGAATGGTTTGTCTCAAAACAAGAAAAGTCTTATTGGGATGGTATCCACAAATTACCTGAAAGATGGGGAAATGTGTAACTAGCAATGGACATTACTTTGAATAAAGCACTTTTGATGTTTCTTTTGAAATTATCGTGTTTTCTTTGATTGTAAAATCTGCATTATTAACTGGTACACCTAGTACATGTTGATGATGTTGATTCTATTAATCCATAAACCCAGTATATTCTCTCACATGTTTATATCTTCCTCTATCTATTTTTTCAACACACTGTAGTTTGCTGAGTACAGGTCTTTTACCTTGGATAAGTTTATTCCTAGGTATCTTAATCTTTTTGTTGCAATGGTAAATGCGATTTTTCTTAAGTTTATCTTTCTGAGAGCTTATTATTAGTGTATAAAAATGCCAATGATATCTGGGTGTTAATTTTGTATCCTGCTATATTGCCAAATTCATTTATTTTATTTTTTTGCATTTTTTAAAATTAAATCTTTATTGTTCAGATTATTACATTAGTTACTCTTTTTTCCCAACATAACTCCCCTCCACCCAGTTCCCACCCCACCCTCCGCCCTCACTCCCCACCC
>NW_006284660.1:39862-44296 GCF_000327345.1 Myotis davidii | reverse complement strand
CCCCCCCTCAGCCGCCAGCCCGCATGTACTCCGCACCTTAGTATCTCACTTCCGCACTGCTCCTCCTCTGAGTCTCAGTGTTTTTCTCTTTCCTCCTAGTTGTAGAATTTCCACTCAGCCAGCCCTCCTGTGGTTCTGGACGATGTCCATTTCGTCTTTTAGTTGTATTTTTGAAGTGGTTTTTCAAGGAAGCAAACTCCGGTGTTTACCTATGCCGCCATCTTGGTTCTCCTCATTTATTAAATCTAGTAGTTTTCTCATGGAGTCTTTAGAGTTTTCTGTGTACAATATCATATCATCTGTGAATAGTGAGAATTTTACTTCCTCCTTTACAATTTGGATACCATTTATTTGTTTTCTTACTGATCACTATTGCTAAGGCTTCCAGTACTGTGAATAAGAGTGGTGAAAGTGGACATCCCTGTCTTATTCCTGTTCTTAGGGGTAGTGGTTTTCATTTTTGCCTATTGAGTATAGTGTTGGCTGTTGTTTGTCATATATGACTTTTATTATGTTGAGGTATAATCCCTCTATTCCTACTTCACTGACAGTTTTTGTCAAAAAAGGCGGTTAGATTTTGTCAAATGCCTTTTCTGCGTTGATTGATATGAACATGTGATTTTTTCCTTCCAATTTTCTTATGTGATGTATCACATTTATTGGTTTGTGAATATTGTACCAGTCTTGCATCCTGAGAATAAATCCTACTTGTTCATAGTGTATGATCTTTTTAATGTATTACTGGATCCAATTTGCTAATGTTTTTGGAGGATTTTAGCATCCATGTTCATCAGGAATATTGGCCTGTAGTTCTCTATCTTTGTAGTGTTTATCTGGTTTTGGAATTAGGGCAGGGGTGGGCAAACTTTTTGACTCGAGGGCCACAATGGGTTCTCAAACTGGACTGGAGGGCCGGAACGAAAGCATGGATGAAGTGTTTGTGTGAACTAATATAAATTCAAAGTAAACATCATTACATAAAAGGGTACGGTCTTTTTTTTCAATAGTTTTATTCATTTCAAACGGGCCGGATCCGGCCCACGGCCGTAGTTTGCCCACAACTGAATTAGGGTAATGCTAGCCTCATAAAAAGAGCTTGTAAGTGTTTCTTCCTCTTGGATGTTTTGGAATACTTTGAGGAGGATTGCTGTTACTAGTGGTTCTTCGAGTGTTTGGTAAAAGTCTCATGTGAAGCCTTTCAGACCAGAGCTTTTGTTTGCTTGGAGTTTTTTGATTACTGCTTCAATATTATCAGTAGTTATCCGTTTAAGGTTTTCTGATTCTTCCTGACTGAGTTTTGGAAGATTGTATTTTTCTAGAAATTTATCCCTTTTATCTAGTTTGTCCAGCTTATTGGAATATAATTTTTCATAGTAATTTTTATGAGCCTTTGTATTTTATTTATTTATTTATTTATATTAGATTTTATTGGGGTGACATTGGTCAACATGAACATACAGGTTTCATGTGTGGATTTCTTAGTTAAAAAATCTATATGTAGTATCATGTGTCTATCATCAAGTCTTCTCCTGTCACCTCATATTAGGACACCCTTTGCCCTCATCCCCCCAGCAACCACCACACTGTTGTTTGTATTTATAAGTTTCAGTTTTATATCCCACATATGAGTGAAATTGTATGTTTCTTAGCTTTTTCTGTCTGATTTATTTCACTTATAATGTTCTCAAGGTCCATCCATGTTGTTGTAAATGACACTATTTCATCCTTTCTTATGGCCATTTAGTTGTACCACATATTTTTCATCCAATCCTCTATCGAAGGACACTTTGTCTCCATGTCTTGGTCACTGTGAATAATGCTGCAATGAATATAGCGGTACATATATTTTTGTGTATAAATGACTTCAAGGTTTTCAGGTATATACCCAGGAGGGGAATTGCTGGGTAATATGGTAGCTCTATTCTTAATTTTTTGAGGAATTTCCAGATTGCTTTCCATAGTGGTTCTACCAGTCTACATCCCCACCAGCAGTGAATGAGGGTTTTTTCACTTCTCCAACATTTGTTATTGCTTGTCTTGTTGATAATGGCTACTCTAACAAGTGTAAGGTGGTATCTCATTGTAGTTTTAATTTGCATTTCCCTAATTGCCAGTGAGGTTGAACATCTTTTCATATATCTATTGGTTGTTTGTAAGTCTTATTGGGATAGGTTATTTTCAGGTCCTCTGCCCACTTTTTGATTGGATTGTTTATTTGTTTGGTGTTGAGTTTTAAAAATTCTTTATATATTTTGGAAATTAAACCTTTGTTGGAGCAACTGTTTGCAAATATCATCTCCCATCTGGTTGGCTGCCTGTTTGTTTTGTGGTCCATTTCTTTTGCTGTCCAAATGCTCTTCAGTTTGATATAGTCACATTCATTTATTTTTGCCTTTATCTCTCTTGCTTTTGGGGTCAAGTCCATAAAATGTTGTCTACCACCCAAGTCCATAAGTTTGATACCAATACTTTCTTCTATGTAACTGATAGTTTTGGGTTTTATGTTTAGGTCTTTTATCCATTTTGAATTAATTTTTGTACATGGGGACAAACTGTTACCCAGTTTCATTCGTTTGCATGTGGCTTTCCAGTTTTCCCAGCACCACTATTGAAGAGACTATCTTTATTCCCATGTGAATTTCTGGCTCCTTTGTTGAAAATTATCTGTCCATATACATGTGGTTTTATAGCTGGGCTCTCTCTCTATTATGTTCCATTAATCTTTGTGTCTGTTTCTCTACCAATACCATGCTGTTTTGATTATCGTAGCTCTGCAGTATAATTTGAAGTCAGGTAGTGTGATACTTCCAGCTTCATTCTTTGTTTTTTGGATTGCTTTGGCTATTCTGGGTCTTTTGTGTTTCCATACAAATCTGATGATTTCTTGTTCTATTTCTTTAAAAAATGACATTAGGATTTTGATTGGGATTGCATTAAATCTGTATATTGCTTTGGGTAATATGGAAATTTTAACTATGTTGATCTTTCCAATCCATGAACACAGATATTTTTCCATTTAGTTGTGTCTTTTTCAATCTCTTTTAATAATGCTTTGTGCTTTTCAGTACATAGGTCTTCCACATTCTTTGTTAAGTTTATTCCTAGGTATTTTATTCTTTTGGTTGCTATTGCAAAAGGAATTGTTTTTTCCATTTTTTTTTCCTGAAGTTTTTGTTGTTGGTATACAGAAAGGCAATGTATTTTTGCATATTGATTTTGTATCCTGCAACTTGACTGTATTTTTTGTTTTGTTTGTTTCGAGTAGTTTTCTGGTAGAGTCTTTAAGGTTTTCTATATACAGCATCATGTCGTCCACAAAAAGTGACAGTTTGACTTTTTCATTCCCTATTTGGATGTCTTTTATTTCTTTCTCTTGCCTTATTGCTCTGGCAAAGACTTCCAGTATTATCTATCTATATATAAAAGCCTATTATGCAAAGTGTCCCCTTGGATGTTTGACCAGGAGACTGGGAGTTCGACTGTTCACTATGATGTGTGCTGACCACCAGGGGATGGCACGGAACAAAGGAAGGCCCTGGGCAGCAGCCAGGGAAGGGAGGCCCCAGCCGGAAGCTGGCAGCAGAGGAAGGGAGGCCCTACCCAGAATCCAGAAGGCCTTAATAGGGCCTGATCGCTGGCCAGACCTAAGGATCCTACCCATGCACGAATTTCATGCACTGGGCCTCCAGTGTTGAATAAGAGTGGTGAGAGTGGACATCCTTGTCGTGTTCCTGATCTTAGGGGAAAAGCTTTCAGTTTTTCACCATTGAGTATGATATTGGCTGTGGGTTTATCATATATGGCCTTTATTATATTGGGGTACTTTCCTTCTATTCCTATTATAGTGACTGTTTTAATCATAAATGGATGTTCTATCTTATCAAATGCTTTTTCTGCATCTATTGACAAGATCATGCTATTTTTATCCTTTCTTTTGTTAATGTGGTGTATTACGTTGATTGATTTGAGAATGTTGAACCATTCCTGTGCCCCTGAAATGAATGAATCTCACTTGATTGTGATGTGTTATGTTTTGGACGTACTGTTGTATTATTCTATTAGCTAGTATTTTGGTTAGGATTTTTGCATCTGTATTCATCAGGGATATTGATCTATAGTTTTCTTTTTTTGTGTTATCTTTGCCAGGTTTTGGTATCAGGGTTATATTGGCCTCATAGAATGTGTTAGGAAGTATTGCTTCTTCTTTAATTTTTTGGAAGAGTTTGTAAAGATTAGCTTTTAATTCTTCCTTGAACATTTGGTAGAATTCACTGGTGAAGCCATCTGGTCCTGTACTTTTGTTTTCTGGTAGGTCTATTTATTTATTTATTTTTTTATTGCTAAAATATTACAAAGGGTATTATATATGTGTCCTTTCCCCCCCCACTCTTGACAATCCCCTGGGCTCCCCCACCCCCCACGGCCCTCTCTCCC
>NW_006284660.1:22600-39032 GCF_000327345.1 Myotis davidii | reverse complement strand
CTATTCGGGGTCTTTTTTTATTCCAGATGAATTTTTGGAGAGTTCGTTCTAGATCTGTGAAGTATGCCGTTGGTGTTTTAATGGGAAGTGCATTGAATTTATAGATTGCTTTGGGCATTATGGACATTTTAATGTTGTTGATTCTATCTGCTAGGTTTTTAATGGTTGTTTCAATTTCCGCACTGTTGATCAGTCTATTTAGATTTTCCAGTTCTTTATGATTTATTCTAGGAAGTTTATATACTTCTAGGAACTTATCCATGTCTTCTAGGTTATGGTGACATAAAGTCTTTCATATTATTCTAGTATGACCCTTTGTATATCTGTGATGTCTGTGGTGACCTCTCCTCTCTCATTTCTGATTTTGTTTATGTAGGTCTTTTCCTTTTTCCTTAATGAATCTTGCTAGGGGTTTTTCAAATGTATTAATCTTTTCAAAGAATGAGCTCTTTGTTTTATTGTTTTTTTGTATAGTCTTTTTGTTCTCTATTTCATTTAATTTTGCTCTAATTTTTATTATTTCCTTTCTTCCTGTAAAGTGCACATACCTCGGTTGCAGGCTTGATCCTCACAGAGCCTTTGTATTTCTGTGGGGTCAGTTGTTACTTCACCTCTTTCCTTTCTGATTTTGTTGGTTTGTGTCCTCTGTTTCTTGGTGAGTCTGGCTTATCAATATTGTTTATCTTTTCCAATAATTGGGTCTTGGTTTCATTGATCTTTTGTATTGTTTTTTAGTCTCTTTCTCATTTTTTCCCCACTCTGATCTTTATTATTTCCTTCCTTCTTCTTACTCTGCACTTTTCTTATTGTTCTCTTTCTAATTTTTTTAAGTTTTAGAGTTAAATAGCTTATTCAAAATTTTTATTCTTTCTTGAGGTAGGACTGTACTGCTATGAACTTCCTCACATGACTGCTTTCACCCTGTCCTATTGATTTTGGGTTGTGTGTTCATTTTCATTTGTTTCCAGGAAGGTTTTGATTTCTTCCTTCATCTCCATTGTGATCCATTCATTGTTTAATAACATGTTATTTAGCCACTATGTGTTTGTATGTTTCTGAGTGTTTTTACTACAGCTTTTTTTCTAATTTCATGCCATTTTGATTTGGGAAGATGATTGATATGATTTCAATCTTCTTGAACTTGTAGAGACTTAATTTATGTTATAACCTGTGGTCTGTCTTTGTGAATGACCCATGTGCACTTGAGAATAATGTATATTCTGTGGCTTTAGGGTGGAATATTTTTTAAATGTGAATTCCATCTGATCTAAGTTGCTGTTTAGGATCACCCTTTTCATATTGATATGTCTAGAAGATCTATGTAGGGATATCAGTAGTGTGTTAAAGTTCCCTTCTATGAATATATTGCTGTCCATTTCTTTCTTAACCCATTGTACACCATAATCATCTGTAGACGCAAGCAGTGGACCTTCACCACACCCCATGTGCGTCTATAAAAGAAAAATGTTTTCCTTAAGTGGCAGTTCTGACCACCTTTAAAATTATTTTTCATGAGAATTTTCAGCTGAAAATATTCAAGAGCACCTGAATTGTGAGTAATATATTTATTTGTGTAATATTCATTGCAAATTGATTTTTTAAATTAAATTCAAAATATTGCGGCATGTGTGGATCTTTTCCGTTTTGGACACGTGGCAGTTAACTGGTTAAACTCCTACAGAAGTTTTTTAAAAAATATATTTTGTTGCTCCTGTATTGGGTACATACATATTTATCAGGGTTATAACCTTGTTGTATCAATCCCTTAATATTATGAAGCGCCATTCTATCTTGTTATGGCCTTAACTTTGAAGTCTGTGTTGTCAGATATGAGTATTGCTACTCCAGCTCTTTTTCATTTTCATTTGCCTGAACAATTTTTTCCAATCCCTTCACTTTCATTCTGTGTCAGTCTTTTGTTTTGACTTGGGTTTCTTGTAGACAGCATATATGGGTCATGTTTTCTTATCCATTCAGTTATTCTATGTCTTTTAATTGGAGCATTTAAGCCATTTGCATTTAAAGTTATTATTGAAAGGTACTTATTATTTTTATGCTTGTGTTCTTCTCTTTCTCTCTATTTCTTTTTCTTATAAGGGTCCCTTTAGCATTTCTTGCAGTGCTGGGTTGGTGGCAATAAATTGTTTTGGCCTTTTTTTTTTTCTCTGTGAAGCTCTTTATTTCACCTTCTATTTTGAATTATAGTTTTGCTGGATAGTTGTCTTGGTTCAGTCCCTTATTTTTCATTACTTGTTATGTTTCATGCCAAGTCCTTCTGGCCTGAAGTGTTTCTATTTTGAAATCAGCTGACAGTCTAATAGGAATCCCTTTTTGGTAACTTTCTGTCTCTCTCTTGCAACTTTAAAGGCTCTTTCATTGTCTTTAGTGTTTGCCATTTTAATTATGATGTGTCTAGGTTGGGTCTTTTTGGTTTCATCTTAATGGGGACTCTCTATGTTTCCTGAACTTGAGTGACTTTTTCCTTCACCAGTTTAGGGAACTTTTTGCTATTATTTCTTCAAACTGGTTCTCTATTCCTTGCTTGGATTCTTATCCTTCTGGTACCCCTATGATGTGGATGTTGTTACGTTTCATGTTGTCCCAAAGCTTCCTTAGGCCCTACTGCTTTTTAATTATTTTTTACACCGGTTGTTTTGAATGGGTGCTTTTTTATAACTTGTCTTCTAATTTACTGATTTTGTTCTCAGCTTCTACTAGTCTATTGTTGAATTCCTTCAGGGTTTTCCTTATTTCAGCTATGTCATGCTTTATTTCTCATTTATTCTTACTTATTGTTTCAGAGTCTCTTTTCATGTTGGTATAGTTCTCATTAAATCCCTTATAATTATCATTTAGTTACTTGAAGTTCTCACTGATTTGTTTGAGCACACTTATTACTGTTACTTTGAATTCTTTATCTGTCAATTTGCTTGCTTCCATTTCATTTAGTTCTTCTGATGAGTCTTCTTTTTCTTTCAATTTGGGAGTTGTTTCTTTGTCTCCCCATGTTTGTTGTCCCTCTGTATTTGTTTCTATGTATTAGATCTAACTGCTATGCCTCCCAGCCTTTGCTGGATGGTCTTATGTAATAGGTGTTTTGTGGGACCCAGAAGTGCAGTCTCTTAGATCTTTTGAGCTGGTTGCTCTAGGAATGCCCCTTGATTGAGTTAATGGGTTAACCTTATGTAATTGGGTTTTGAATGTTGTTGGCCTGTTTGTAGATGGCATCTCCCCTCAGGCTGGATGAATATATGGCTCACTCCTGACCATGTCATGTGAGCTCATGGAGGTACTGACATATCAGAACAAAATACTACACAACAAAATACAAAACAAAAGCAACAAAACAAAAACATACAGAGGATACCTACAGCAACTACAAAAGCAACCACCAGAGAAGAGAGAATTAAGAAAGATAAAAGATAGCAAGAATGATAGAAGAAAGAAAAACACAAGGAGAAAACAAAAGAAAAAATACAGAGGTGTAAAAAGAATATGAAGGGTAGAGATGAAATAAAGAAAATAAGAAAAAGAATTAGGGGAATCGGGGTTGGAAAATGATTTAAAATAAAGGAAGAAGAAGAATAAATTTGAAAAGGAAAATAGAGGAGTATGCAGATAGACCCAAAATAAGAAAAGAAAAAGGAAAAAAAGATGAATAAGCAGGAGAAAAAGAAGAGAAAAAATTGAGAAAGAATAGGGAAGAGGAAAATTAAATATATGAATGAAACAATAGACTAAAATAATAACAAATCAATAAAGCAGACCGATAAACAAGATAAATAAAAGAAGAAAAAAAGGGGGAATGAGAAAAAAAGGAAACTAAAAGAAAAGAAGAGGAAAAAATGAAAACATTTATGGTGGCATTTGTTTGAGTACAGTTTAGTGTCTGTGGGAGCTCCCTTTGGATCCTGCTCTTTGATGACTATGGCTGACTCTTTTGTCTGCCAATTCTGGAGGTGCTGACACATCAGAACTTCCCTGGAGGTATTTAGGTGCTAACCTCTGTCAGAAACTTTCCTCTTTTGGCTTTCAGAAGCCTGCTTGAATCTCCAAGCGATCCACTCTTTGTGTCTGTATCCACATGACTTGGCTGCAAGCAGGAGGGGTCAATGTTCCATCTAAATCAGGCTTGTTAGCAGCATGGGGCCAGGGCTGAGTCACCAAACTTCGCCAGGTTCCCTATTCTCTGCCTCTGCCCACCTTTGCCTGCCAGGTAGCTGTTAATCTTAATAACTCAAAAGACTGTTTCTGATCAGGAGTGTAGACCTCTGGGTCTACCATGATGGGTAGGTGGTGTTTAGCTTTCAGGGAAAGTGGTAGGTGTGTTTCCTTGTCCTAGACCTACTCCTCTGCAAGTGACCCAGAATATTACTCTGCCATCAGCTGGGCAGAGATCCTTGTATGCATTCCAGCGGGATCAGCTGGAAACTTGGAATTTCTATCAGCTCTCCCACACATACCTTGACTAGGGACTGAACCCACAACCTGCATATGTGTCTTGATTGGGAATCCAACTACCACTTTTGTTACCTAGGACAATTCTTCAGCCAACTGAGCAACACAGGCAAGGGTGCCATTGTGTTCTTTTTTAAAAATTATTATTTATCTTATATATTTTTATTTATATACATGCTTATTCTTTTCAAAGCAGTCCCTTTAACATTTCTTGTAATACTAGTTTGGTGTTGATGGACTCCTTTAGCTTTTTCTTGTGTGGGAAATAGTTTTTTTATCCTTAAATTTTGAATTATAGTCTTGCTGGGTAGTGTAATCTTTGCCATAGGTGGTTGTTTTCCATGACTATGAATATTCCGAGCCAGTTCTTTCTGGTCTGAAATGTTTCTGTTGAGAAATTAGCTGATAGTCTTATAGGAGCTCTATTGAAGGTAATTGGGTAGTTTTTGTTTGTTGGTTTGTTTGCTGTTTTAAGGTTTTATCTCTGTCTTTAAATTTTGCCACTTTAATTATTATGTGTTGTGTGTGTGTGTGTGTGTGTGTGTGTGTGTGTGTGTGTGTGTGTGTGTGTTGGCCTCTTTGGGTTTATCTTGGTTGGGACTCTCTGTGCTTTCTAAACTTATGTATCTTTCTTCTTCTTCACCACATTAGGGAAATTTTTGGTCATTATTTTTTCAAAGACTTTCTCAATCCTTTGCTCTGTCTCTTCTCTTTCTGGTACCCCTATGATGCAGATGTTGTTTTGCCCCATGTTGTCCCCAAGGTCTTTAAAACTATCTGCATTTTTTAAAAATTCTTTTTTCTTTCTGCTGCTCAAACTGGTGTTTTCTGCTATATCACCTTCCAAATTTTTAGTTTGATCCTCTATTTCATCTAAACTGTTGATTCCTTCTAGTGTATTCTTTATTTCAGATATTGTGGGGTTTTATTCTGACTGGTTCTTTTTAATGGTTTTTATGTTCTTTTTATGTTTATTGTCTCTTTGTTTAAGTTCTCACTAAGTTCATCTATTCTTTCCCAAGTTCCTTGAGCATCCTTATAAACATTACTTAGTACTCCATATCTGTTAAATTGCTTACCTCCATTTAGCTCTTTTTTTTTTTTTCTGGAGATTTTTCCTGTTCTTTCATTTGGGAATGTTCCTTTGTGTACCCATTTTGGCTGACTCTCTGTATTTGTTTATGTATATTAGGTAGATCTTCTGTTTCCCAATCTTGGTAGGGTGGATTTATATGGTAGTTGTACTGTGGGGCTCATTGTACTGATCACCTGATCTGAGTGCTCCAGGAATGTCTCTTTTATAGCTTATGTGAGCTTTCCTCATTTAGTTGAGTCTTGATTGCTGTTGGCCCATCCATTTGTTGGGTCAATCCTCAGGCTGGTTGAGTGTGAGGATCAACCCTGACAACAGTGTATGAGCTGCTGTGCACTTGCTGACCACACAGAATGGAATTTGCCTCAGCAGCATTTAGTTCCTGCTTATATCTCCCTTTGGATATGACATTTGTAAAGCTAATTGTTTGTCTGAAATCTGCTGCTGGGTGTTTTTTCTGGGGCCTCTTGCAGTTCAATGTCAGCAACTGCCGGTGACTGGTACTCGGGTACCTGTTTGTAGCTACAAAGTGATCCATGGTTTGTGGCTACCTCTACTTGTCCTGATTATGTGTGGGAAAGACCAAGCTGTGTATCAAGGCTGGTTTCCACGAGCACTGTGCCTTGGGGCAGGTCAGCAAAAGGCCCAAGTCTCCAAGATTCATTACTGCCTGCTAGCTGCCTGTTAGGCTCAGTTACTGAAAGAGCCTCTGAGGTACATGAGCTGCCTGAGGCAGGTTCTCAGTGAGTCACAAGGTGTAGGGGTGAGTGGTGTTTACCAGATTGATAGAAATTCAAACTTGGTGCCAGTGCTGAGTCTAAGGCCACTTAGCAGAAGTCCTAGGGAGTCTTCTGACTTTTATAGTTGGGTAAGGTGTCAGGGAGTCATCAGTGTGATGCCAGAGGGCTTATCAGACCCAAACAAAATGAGATTTGGCCATGTGAAGGGTGGGCTCTACACAGGAATGATGATATTGGTAGGGCATGGACAGGAAAAATGACCCCCACTCTAGAGTCACACAGCTCAGTCTCTCCCGGATTCTTCCCAGATATCTTTGATAGCCTGAGATGAACAGGGCAGGACAGCCAGCAATAGAGAAGGTGGGGCTAGTGTATCTATTGGGGAGGGGGTAGGCTGTGTCTGTCAGGCTCATGGGAAGCAGGGGAATGGCCCCTGCTCCAGGGTCTCATAACTCAGTTTCTGATAACCCCTGAGTCTACCTGGACATCTGCATCAGGAGTCCAGGCAGCTGATTCCTCTACAGGGCCTGAGTTTGGCAGGGTGGGGCCACAGGCAGATAGGAGGTTTTTGACTATTGCGTTCCCCAAGGCTGATGCCATATGGAGAGAAGTACTTGACCCAAGAAAGATGATGCCTGTGGGCAGTATGGGAGAGGGACTCATCACAAGGACCCTGGTGGTTGTTTCTTAAGCTCTATCTCTGGAGACATACAATCTAGTCCCTCGCACAACTCCAGTCTGCTCCTAGCAACCCTCCCTCTGCTGGAGACAGGGTGAGTGGTTGTGAATGAGATTTTTGTGTGCTGACACTCTAAGAGGGTGCCTGGGTTTCTAGCAGATTCTTGTCTCTCCCTAGAAGACAGAATCTGTGTTGATTTTCACAGCCAGATGTGACATAGGCACCTCTTCCTAGCTCTGATGCTCTGGGCTGGGGAGCCCAGCATAGGGTTAGGACCACATGGGGTTGGAACCGCTTGCTTCACAAGGGGGACCTTTGCACTGAGATATCCCTCCAGATTCTCAACCACTGCCTATGGGAGCAAGGCCAGTCCTTTTTGTATTCCCACCCTTCCTACCAGTCTTAATGTGGCTTCATTTGTAAATCCTTGGTTATGAGGCTTCTGTTCACCCTGTCTTCAGTTGGTTATTCAATTCCGTTGTTCTATCATTTAGTTGTCATTCCAGTTTTGTCCTGGGAGGAAGTGAGTGTAAATTCCACCTCCTCCGCTGCCTTCTTGGATCTCTGATTTCAGTTATTTCAAACTTGTCGAAGTGGGTTGTATGGCACAGGATATGGTCTATCTTGGTATATGTTTCATGAGTTCTTGGAAAGAATGTGTATTTTGCTGTTGTGCGGTAACGTGTCACTAAAAAATTGATTAGATATTCCTGATTTATGGTGTTTGCAGTTCTATGTTCCTTTCTGATTTTTCTGTCTAGTTTTTCTATCAGTTTTTGAGATACACTGTTGAAGTCTTTAACTATATTGTGGGATTTTTAATTATTTCCTATTTGTTTTCTTAGTTTTTGCTTCAACTAATTTGTAGCACTATTTAGGATTGATATATCTTCCTTGAAGACTTTTATTATGTTTTGTCCTTTTCTCTTTTTTATAATTTTCTTTGCTCTGAAGGCTACTATGTCAAAAATTAATACAGCCACTCTTTTTTATTAATATATGTAGCATATCTTTTCCTATCCTTTAACTTTCTTTTAAAAATATATTTTTATTGATTTCAGAAAGGAAGGGAGAGGGAGAGAGAGAAAGAAGCATCAATGATGAGAGAGAATCATTGATTGCCTGCCTCCTGCATGCCCCACACTGGGGATTGTGCCCTTGACTGGAATCAAACATGGGACCCTTCAGTCCTCAGGCCAACACTCTATCCACTGAGCCAAACCAGCTAGGGCTATCCTTAAACTTTCAATCTACCTATCATTATATATTTCAGATTAATTTCCTGTAGGCCACATATAGTTGTGTCATTTTTTGAGCATGAAAATAAAATCTTTATTTTCAATTATTACTCACCAATAAAAGAAAGTTAGGTTCAATTTTAGCTCTTGACACACAGTGAGCTACGTGGTAAATTTACATCCATCAGTTATAACTAATGGGCCAACTTTTTATAAACTTCAGAATATCTTGAAGGCTTTCAGCATGCCAGATATTTCTGTGTATTCTCTAGTGACACAATGCCAGAAATTACTGACAGTGAGTGGAACTTGTGTGTTTTTAAAAAATGTATGTATCAGTGTGAGTTTTATTTTTGGAACTCAGCATAATTTTCTAGAGGTTCATGGAAGTCATATATAGAGTATTTCAATAGTTCAATCATTTTTTTAAATTCAAATTCTTTATTGTTTAAAGTATTACATAAGTCTCCCTTTTCCCCCATTGTGTTTTTAATAGCAGGTGTTTTTGCCTGGCCAGCATGGCTCAGTGGTTGAGCATTGACCCATGAACCAGGATGTCATGGTTCGATTCCCAGTCAGGGCATATGCCCAGGTTATGGGCTTGATCCCCAGTGTGGGGAGTGCAGGAGGCAACTGATCGATGATTTTCTCTCATCATTGATATTTCTATCTCTCTTTCTCCCATTCCCTTCCTTTCTGAAATCTATAAAAAATATATTTAAAAAATAACGGGTGTTTTCTATATGTTGCTACATATCAAGAGGTTAATAAATATGTTACACGCCCAGAAATGAGTTAAAATACTTGAAAGTCTAAAAACACTATAGCTGTGTCATTTTTAATCTCTGCTAACCTCTGTAATTGATGTATTTACACCATTACACATAATGTATATATGTTAGGGCTTAAGTCTGCCATTTTACTGTTTGTTTCCTCTGTTCTTCGTTTCCAGCTTTTATCCCTGTTGTCCTACAGGTTATTTTGAACTTTTTTAGAATTCTATTTGATTTATCTCTAGTAATTTTGACAGTCTTTCTTTGGATAGCTTCTTAGTAGTTTATCTAAGTATTACATTATATGTACATAACTTATTACAGTCTATTGGTGGTCATATTTTTCCCGTTTGACTGAAGGGTAGAAACCTTACCTTTTTTTTGGTCTCTTTACCCTTCCCAATTTACCTTGAGGGCCAGATCAGACATTGTTACCATTTTTACTTCAACTGTTAAACATAATTTAGAAAACTCAAGCAGATAAGGAAAACCTGGTTTACTTACTCATATTTTTAGATTTTTTTATTGTACTTTATTCCTTCCTGTGTTGCATGATTCCTTCTTTTGACACTTTTCTGTTAGGACAACTTCCTTTAGCCATTCTTTTAGGGAAGGTCTGCTGGCAACAAATTCTTTTAGTTTCCCATTATCTAAGAATGTCTTGATTTCCTCTTATTTGTCAAGGATTTTTTTTTCTGGATATGTAGTTCTTTTCTTTTAATAATTTAAAAAATTATGACTCCTTACTTCTCCCCTCCATGGTTTCTGATGTGAAATCTACTGTCATTCTAATTGTTTTCCCACTATTATTAAGGTGTCATTTCTCTTTCATATCTTTCAAGATCATTTGTTTTTTTTTTAGTTTTCACATCTATCTATATATATAAAAGCCTAATATGCAAATTGTCCCCACGGGAGTTTGACTGGGAGACCAGGAGTTCGATAACTCGCTGTGATGTGTGCTGACCACCAGGGGGTGGCATGGAATGAAGGAAGACCCTGGCCAGCAGCCAGAAGGCCCTGATCAGCCCTGATCACCAGCCAGGCTTAGGGACCCCACCCATGCATGAATTTCCTGCACTGGGCCTCTAGTTTGATATAATATGTCTTAGCATAGATTTCTTTCAGTTTATTCTTTGGGATTTGCTCAGTATCTTGAACCTGTAGAAATATATCTTTTGCCAAATTTGAGGATTTTTTAACCATTAATTATTTGAATACTTTTTCAGCCCCACCTTTCTCTTCTCCTTATGGGACTCTGATTACATAAATATTAGGGTTTTTTTTTTTTTGGTGTAGTCCCACAGTTCTCTGTGACTCTGTTCATTTTTTAAAATTCTATTTTCTTTCTCTTGTTCAAATTAGATAACTTATATTGGTGTTTCACTTTCCTCTGTCCTCTTAATTCTGCTGTGGAGCCTCTCCATTTAGATTTTTTAAAAAAATTTTCAGTTAATGTATTTTTCAGTTCTAAAACTTCCATTTGGTCTCCGTTTATATCATTTATTTGCTGAGACTTTCTAATTTTTCAATTATTTCAAGCATGATTATAGATACTAATGGATGCCTTATTTTTTCCAAAATATATTTTGATTGATTTTTAGAGAAGAAGGGAGAGGAGGAGAGAGACAGAGACAGAAACATTGATATAAAAGAGAAACATTTATTGGCCGCCTCCTTGCACACACTCCAACCAGGGATCGAGCCCACAACCCAGGTATGTGCATGACCAGGAATTGAACCAGTGACCTTTCAGTGCATGGGAGGATGCTCAACCAACTGAGCCACCTGGCCAGGGCTTACTGAAGCACTGTTATGATGACTGCTTTAAGTTCCTTGTCAGGCCATCTCATTATTGGCATTGTTATTATTTTTTAAAATATATTTTTATTGATTTCAGAGAAGAAGGGAGAGGGAGAGAGAGATAGAAACATCAATGATGAGAGAGAATCATTGATTGGCTGCCTCCTGCATGCACCCTACTGGGGATCAAGCCTGCAACCCATGCATGTGCCCTTGACCAGAATCTAACCTAAGATCCTTCAGTCTGCAGGGTGACATTCTGCTGGGCCAATCCAGCTAGGGAAGCATTGTAGCATTGTTATTATTATTATTATTTTTTAATTCAAGTTGATATTTTCCTGGTTTGGTTATGACATCCTGGTGTGACAAATGATTTTTTATTGAAACCTGAATATTTTTAGTAGTATGTAATGAATCTTATTTATAATCTTCTATTTTAGTAAGCCCCCTCCTACAGCATGCCAGTGGGAGAAAGGGTGAATTACCTCATTACTAAGTCAAGGTAAAAGTCCCTACTGGACCTCTGTTGACACCCAGTAGTGAAAGGCTCCTAATTACTACACTGCGGGGGTGGGACTTTAGAAACATCACTAGGTTTCCTCTGATACCACCAGGGTTTCAAGGAACAGGGAACATTTATTATTGTTCTCCACCTGTTTCTGCCTGACTGGGTTGAAAATCTGGGCTTCATACTTGGCTTTCTGTGACAACACAATGGTGATAGAGGGAAGAGGTGCATGATGAAAATGAAAAATGAAGGCTCTTCACTTTGCCTTTGCTGGCTGGGATGGGGGTTAGGCCATGTTTGATTCCCCCCCCCCCATAGTGTTTAATTGAAGTAGAATGGTTATTGTGTAAAAGTTTCTGTCTTTCTAGGCTGTTCATTTCCAGATTCTTTGGTTAGAAAGAGAAATATTTTCTTGGGAGTTTTACATCAATTTCCATGGGAATTTCTGGTTTTCTGATTTCTCCAGCACTAAGTTTGGGATATATAAGGCAAAAAGGAAACCTAGAGCATTCACCTTAGGTTCTGAGGTTCCTAACTGGTCTGCCTTCTTATCTCAACATTTCAGAGTCTTCTTAGGTTTGTTTCATATGTAATATTTAGCACTTTTAGCTGTTCTTCATGGGAGGAATGGGGAAAAATCAGTCCCAGAAGTTTTAGGGACTTTGAGGTGCCTCTGTGACTGCCTCAAAGTCACAGAATGCAATGTGAAACTATTGGAGCTGAATCTCTCCAACATTTCAACTCTGGTCTTCTTTTGGGTCTTTGATTTCTTCCCAGTAGCACAGCTCTTAACTGTGTTGAGCAAGGATTGTGAAGAAAGAACTCAGTTGACTAGGAAAAAGGGAATTAGGTAAGTTTGTTAGTAGTCTCTTTGATATGTCAATATAATGTTTAAAGTTCTCCTGGAGTTCATTAGTTACTGCTATTTACAGAGTTACTGAACGGGAACTAGCTTTGCCTAGAACTTGAATCTCCATGAAACTTCACTCTCCTTGCATTCCAGACCCAGCCATTGTGTTGACAGGTGAGTTCGAACCTTGGAAGACCTGATTTGGACTCTTGAAGCTATTCTCCTAAAGGAAAAGTTTAGGCTAGTACTTACTGGGATCTGAAAATTTAGAGCCCACCAAACAATGTAGTACTAAGGGGTGGGGACTGCTAAATGAAACCAAGCTCCCCTGCAGATAGACGGAATCTCATCTAGAGACAGGGGAGAGGAGGATGGCAATCGTCACAGCTGCTGAGAGGCATATAGAGCACAAGTCCACCCCACTGACATGTGTGGAAAGGGATTTAGACATGTTCACCAATTTTTCTTTCTCCAAGTGCCACCTTGGGAGTTCCTCTACACTTAATTGCATGTATTTGCTACTCTTCCCCATCTCTCTGTAGCTTGGGAAAGCACAGTCAAATAGAAGAGAGGGAGCCTCTAAGCTAGTTGTGTAGACACATCAATCTTTTTTCATGAAAGGAGGGCCTCCCAAGAATTGTTCCTCACACACCCAATAACCAGCCTAGACAAAGGGCACTTTGATGGTCTCTGGGCATCAAGCAAGGCCTTGGAAATTGGCCTTTACTGATGATAATATTATTGAGTAATGAGAGAAGTACCAAGGGAGTAAGGCACAGAATAGCTCATTTTGGAGTTTTACCTCTATTTTGAGGCAGAGAGGAACCCAGAAGATAATGCCCTATGCTCCCAGGGAAAGACAGATCAGAGACTCCTGATTCTTCTTCCATATTCCTCCCTCCCTGCTCCATAGAAGAGGCTGAGGTGGGTAGGTAGGCGGTAAACAAGGACTCTGGTTCAGCTTCGGCTGCCTTCCATGCCTCCATCTTGGGACTCTGGTGCTAGTCAGTACCAAAGTAGGGGGCAGAGGGGCCCGGGGGCCAGCAGGTGCTAGTCTAGGAGCAGCAAGCAGACTTCCTGAGAAGTCTGGGGGAAAGAGAAATTCACTTACTTTCCTACTTTCTGTGAGGTGGACTGGAAGGAGCCTTGGAAAAGAGGTTTGAAACCAGACATTCAGTCTCCACTCCTCCCCACTGCCCTGGGCCTCACTTTCCCAACCTGTAAAACAGGCATAAGAGAAGCACCTGCATGGGTTGGGGAGAGGATGAGGTGTATGAGAGCACCTGTGAGCTGCAAATTACCCACCCAAAGGAAGAGTACCTTGTTATTATTGAAGGAGGCCTCTGTGTCCAGATACACTGGGGGTTGTGTTCATGGAGCTGAAGAATGAAGAGAATGTGTCTGTGCACATGTATGGGAGTGGTGAGAAGCTAATGAAGAGGCAAGTAGCTGGAAAATCTCAAACTGACAGAAGGAAACAGGCCTTTGTAAGGCTTTAAGGCATAAGGATTGGCAAGGCTGTGTCCCCCATAACACTCTACCTTGGGAGAGGGAGGTGTATGTAGGTATGTGGGAAGGGAGTAGAAATGCTACCCTGGCCCCCTTCCTCCTTCTCCTCACTTAGGCAACTGGCTTAAGAAAGCAGGCTGGTGGAGTAGACTGGAGGAGTGTTAGGTAGGGAGCAAATTGAGAGACAATCTGGTCCTTCCTACCATTCCTGGTAGGAAATCCCGCTGGTTCACTTTTGTGAGCATAGGGCAGCTGGTGGGGCTAAGCTTCTCCCTGGGTGGTATCTGGGGACTGCATGGTGGGGGAGTGGGCCTGAGCTGGGAGTTCCCACTGGTGTGATTGCTCTCTGGAGTGCTGGGACAGCTTTTATGCAGACTGGGGTGGGGAGAGGTTGATAGGTGGACCAATGCTTGGGCAGAAGCAGTTCCACTGTACTGAGCTGCATGGAGGAGGCTGTCCAGCAGGCCCAGCCTAGGGTTGGAGATTGGAGAGGGGGAGCAGAGAACGATGGCTGCTCTGACCCAAGCATTTCCTGGAGGTGGTTCCTGCCCTCAGACTCCTCACCCAGCTGGCTTCCTGCTTGAAATCACTCAGGACCTCCACTAGCTGCTGCCTTGAGGCCTTGCAGCCAAATTTGGTAGGGAGTCCAGCCCGACCCCCTTGAGGGCTCCATATGGAACATGGGGTGGGGGTGGCAATGCTGCAGTCCCTGGTGGTAGTGGCATGCACAGGGCAGTGGGGGCGGGGGATAGAGGAGCAGCTGAGCCCTCGACACAGGGAAGCTGTTGTTTGTCCATCTCACTCTGTAGACAGTTGTGTGCACCTGGGGCTGGTCCCTTCCACTTTCCTTCTCACCCCCTTCCCCTGAGCGGAAAAGCTGGCCATCCTGGGCGGGCCTGATTCCAGTCTGAGTAGCAGGGGCAGATGCATCTCCCTGGTGGTTTCCGGATTTTTACCTTTCCCAGACAGGGAAATGGATGGAGGGCCATGGAGGGGCCGGAACTGACACCCTCCCTGCCCAAGGTGACCCAAGGACAGTGGAAGGATTGGGGCAGTAGCCAAGGCCCTGTTCCCCGCCCCACTCCCAGCTACATCTCCATTCCCAGGCATTTCCTGAGTGTGGAGTGTGTATGGGACCTGGTGGAAAATGGTATCCCTTAGCACATCACTGGATTCCGAGCCCCAGTCATTGCAAGGGCAGTGCAGGGTGGGTGTGCAATGGGAAGACTTGTGGTCACCTCGCGCCTCTCTAGCCCCCATATCTGGGGTGGGACCACAGTCTGTGGTATGACCTGGAGAGCACGGGGGTGTTGACAGTCTACCTCTCTGGCCAGGGCAGAAGCACAGCTGGGCTCAGCTCTGCCCTTCCCTGCCCCCCAATCTCCCACTTAGTAGATGTGAGCGATTGGCAAATTTTATCCTGTTCCAGCTCAGCAAGAAACCCACGTTGAGGAGCACTTAGTTTTTGCAGGTGGTTCTGGCCCCCCGGAGACCAGTTGTGGGGTGATGAAGAGAGAAATGCTGTGGTCTTGGTTGGAGAAGGTGCGTGGTGGCCCAAATGGGCTGAGGTCCATATGCTCAGGGCCGCTGGAGTCCAGAAGAGGAAAAAGTGTCTTAGTAATAATATAGTGGAAATTCCTCCTTGTATTTGTTCTCTTTGTTTTCTCCACCTCTGTTCCTATCATTCCTGAAATTCATGGGTTCTAGCAGAGTGAACTCACAAAGCAGGACCCTAGAAAATATTGCTGAAATGACTTTAAAAACCAGGCATGCAACGCTTCCTTCGATGACCACTAGAGAGAGCTGGAAGGCAGGAATCTAAAACCTAGAGCAATGATGGCGAACCTTTTGAGCTTGGCGTGTCAGCATTTTGAAAAACCCTAACTCAACTCTGGTGCTGTGTCACATATAGAAATTTTTTGATATTTGCAACCATAGTAAAACACAGATGTATATTTTTGATATTTATTTTATATATTTAAATGCCATTTAACAAAGAAAAATCAACCAAAAAAAATGAGTTCACGTGTCACCTCTGACACGTGTGTCATAGGTTCGCCATCACTGACCTACAGTCTCCATTTCAGTTTATTAGAATTTCAGAACTTGTTTCCCGCTCCAGTTCAAACCAACACCTACCCTATCTCAGTACTAGTTGTCAGACAACAGGATTTGTTGGGGGCAATGTAACCCCTATCAGCAGGCCTGCTCTGCTTCTGTGATGTGGGAGGGAGTTGCTGGCTGCCTCTTCAGATGTGAAAAGGCCCTGGAGGAAAGCATATGCTGATAAAAATTATGGGATTCCACAGCTTTGAAATCTAATGATCCTGAGTGATCAAACACAGATTGGAGTCCTAGGGCTACTGTGGGGAGGGACTAAGAGGTAAGCCACCTTGGGTGACAGAGCCTGGGGTCAGGCAGCAGGACAGAGTAATTAGTCTCAGTGAGAGGAGAGAAGGAGGCTGCCATCCTAAGGATGTCTGCACTGAGTCAGGAGAGAACCCATCAGTAGCCAAGAGCTACTGGTAAACCGCCTCTCCCAAAGGAAACTAATCCCTTTTTTGCCTCTCTTCTGCCCAATGTGTGGAGTTTATTTCTGCCTCTTGGGTTTTGGAGGGTGAAATGGCAGTAGGTGGGACCAACTCTCCAAGGCCAAGGCTGCATGAAGGTCTGGAGTGCTTGGGAAGAGATAACACCAAAATTATGTGTCAGTTTGGAATGAGAGTAATCATGAAAAGATGGGGTATGCTAAAAGTCAGATTTGGCTCATTATTTTATTTT
>NW_006284660.1:16706-22546 GCF_000327345.1 Myotis davidii | reverse complement strand
GCTGACACTCTTATGGAAATGGTCTCACTACATAGTTGTTGAATGAAGTGGGTAACTCAGTTTCCCCTCCTTGGGTTAGTTTCCCTCATCTGTAAAATGAGGGGTTTGGTCTACACTGGAAGTTAATTACCATAGTTCAAGTCTCAACCTGCGCTGTCACTGATGAACTATGTGAACCTGTAGTCCTTTCTTATCTCTAGGCCTTAGTTTCCTCACTTCAATTTAATGCAGAGTATAGACCTGGGAGACTCAAAGTTTACTCCCAGCTTTGTCACTGTTGTATGTCTCTTCTGCTTCACAGTCGATGTCTTTGTTGGTGCCTGGCTATGTAATCCAGGTATACCAGTCCCTTCAGGTTCCCCCATCAGTAATAAGGGAGAGGAAAGGGGTCTTGAAATGGATTATTTCTAGGTCTTTGCTCATTTTCAACATTGCATATTTATAACACAGTGGTGGCTTTGGCAGGGCCTCTACTCCAACTCAGCCACCCACCATGTTTTCATTTTGTGAAGTAACCACTTTTCCACTTCAGAGCTTCTTTAAAGATCCAATCCTGAACAGTCCACCCAACTTCAAACCCCTATGGATCTCACAGAAAGTATAGACCCTGGCATAAATTTGATTTGAAATGAGATTTCAGTTCTGAAACCAAACTTCCTGCTGTTAGCCAGCTTAAAACCATTTCACCCTTGTAGGCAACATACATACCGAAGCTAGATTTTTAGTTATTTATTTTGTTCCAAACTTTTTTTGGATTTAATGTGTCAGGTTTCAAGCTCCCAAATTTTGTTCATTCTTCTAGATTTGACTATGGATTCATCCTACCCTAAACATTAATACTATGCTGTTTTCACCAACCAACATTCTCTCCATAAGCACACAAGCCCACACATGCACATGCACATGTGTGGAAGAATTGACACCCTACAATGTTATGTGACACCTGATAAGGTAGATTTTTGATCTGTGAATGACATTCCTTCCTCTGGAGAGAAGTGAGTGGTAGCCAGATTCTTAAGATCTCTTCACACCAGGTGCAACAAAGGAGACCCTGCAGAACTGCCCACAAGTGATTTGGTGTTGGGAGGGGCAGGGAGGAATGGAAGCAGGGACTTTGTTGATCCAACATTTTCAGTGGTCTCTCCTCCTGTGCCACTGCTGTTTGAACTGATAGGATAGTAATTAAGCCCCTTCCTACCCACAGAGCCAAGAAACCAGTGTGTTTTCCTTTGAGTAATTGATAAGAGCTGAACCGGGACCAGTGGAAGGGGATCAAGGCATTGAGGCCATCATAAGCCAACAATGCCCCAGCTGCCTATTTTTAATGGAAAAACTCATGGGTAGGGGTCACTGTCTTCTTGGGAGCCCCCAAACAGCAATCTCATCCTCCTGGCCCTGGCTTGAGGTGGCAAGTTACTGTTAGCTCCAAGTGACAGTCAAAGATGCCTTGCAAGAAGATGAGAAAAAGTTTAGGTAATAGGGACACAACAGACCAAGGCCCAGAATTGGGAGAAAGAGATACAGAGGCTGAGTGAGGAGAGAGGTTGAACTCCTAATGAGGTGAGTTGTGAATGCTCCTCAGCAAGACTGTTGCACAGTCTGAGTATAGGGAATCATCTGGCACCTATTTTAGAGGGGTAAATGTAGTCCAGAGTTAACCTTTCCTAGCAACTTTAATGTCCACTAATCAGAGTGGCCCAGTATGCACAGCATGAGGGACACATTGGTTGGTAAAGGCTAGTAAGGTTTCAATTTCTTAAAAGAAACTGTTCAACCCTTTGTGTAGCTGCTGCCTCTACCTTTTGGGGATCCAGGTTAGGAATTGGATTTTTCCCAAAACATTCCCATTCCTGGCCTAGCCGAGGTGGAAATATAGATCTGTCATGAATAATGATAGAAGAGATGGTACTTCAGCAAGTTGAGTTGCCTCTCCCCAGGCCTCCTCTGACTGCTGAGAGGAAAGGGATTGCTTCACACTTTGACAGATAAAAGGATGGGGAGCTTGGGAAGGCCTGCAGGTTAAGCACTGGCTTGGGAAATCTATAAAAATCAGTGAGTGTTGTTTAAGGCCCCTTCCCTATGTGATATTCTACTCTTCCAGTCTATGATTATAGCAGCTTGACCCAAAAGGTGAGGTGTGGCTCAGCATGAGATGAGTGTGACTGATGCTACTATTAGGGAGGGGCTAGACCAAGGTAAGGCTGATTGGCTCAAGCTCTGGGTCCCTTCTTTCTTTAAGCACCTGTGTGTCTATGACAGCCATAAAAAGAAATAGAGAAAAAAGAAAAATGAGGAGCAAGTATAGGGGAAAGAAGGAAAAAGGGAAGAAGGAATCAGACTGTAACCAACCAGATGATGGGGAAACTATCTGTACACTTTTAAACTAACAGCACCCACAGTTCTTGGGAAGTCATAGACTCTGAGGCTAAATAAGGCTTGTTGCTCCATTTTACTCTCTGCCCTTCCTCCAGCCCCCTTCACCAGCAGCTTCTAAGGTCAGATGGCAAGAAGCTCCTCAGCACACAGAGGCATGGGTCTTCCCACCAGGCTCCTGGGGACACAATAGCACCTTTTAGAGTTGCTTCTAGTGGATGACTAACAGGCTTGGGCCAAGAGATCCCATACCCCCCACCCCCAAGTGTTAGAAGATATAGGGAGAGGTTCCAAAAGCCAGGGGGGTGATCCCAAGCTTTACTAGATCATTGAAGGAGAAGAACCCTGGCAAGTTTAAAGGCGTTCATGAAGAGAATTTGATTAATGAGTTTGGAACACCTGGAACTTTAGCTCCAAAGGGATGGTCAGGTGGCTGAAATGCAGTGTGCACAAGGTTTGGGAACAAGTGTGCTGGTGGCAAAAATGTAAATGCTGAGCAGTGTGGGGTGAAGGAAAGGGGTTGGAGAGGATCACACAGTCACAAGCAATTGGCATTAGATTGGTTCCTCAGGGGTGGGAGAGCCCGGTAGCACCGCCCCACTGGGGTCTGGGTCAGGGGCCAACATCTTGTCCTTGCTGGAATCCCTTTGCTCTTCCTTGAACATCCTTTGATGCATCAGAGGGACAAAGAAGAGGATTACAGCTCCAATTATTGGGGGCACACCAGCAAAGTAGAAGGCCACATGGTAGTCCCCAAAACAGTTTCGGAGGAGGCCTGAAACAGTTAAGAGAGAAAAGTCAAGCTCAGCTTTGCCCTACTGCCCAAAGTTGTTCTCTATCTCTTCTAAGGGCCATAATGATACCTATCTAGAGAATTTTGACCTGAACTACCTTGACTCAAGGAATACTTCAACTTGTAAGAAATTAACCTCTATTACAAAAGCAGGTGACTCCTCTGAGGTACTGGAACTGCAGGTCCTTGAGGCTAGGGGTCATTATGAAAGAAGCTAATGAAACTTATCTTAAAGTTCTCCATATGTGACTTTCATTAAGCTACAGCTACCTTCTAGTAACTCTCAGGTATGGAGTTAATTTAAAAGAGGAAAGCTAATTTAAAAGAACTCCACAGAATATGGTCAAGTCTTGTCTTGGTTCTCAGTGATATAACCTCCCATCCCCAACTTGGGCTAGAATATTCTTGTGGAACAATTCAGCGAAGTTTCTATTTGTCCTTTCTCTTAAGTTTCCTTTTGCCCAAAGAGGAAGGTCTATGTGTATCCTTCCTTCAAGATTCAGATATGGTTGGTCCCTCTGGGTTCCTCTAATTATGAATACTATGGATGTGTTTGGCATGGGATGCTAGGCTTCTCTGCTCACCTTCAGAAACTAATGTGAGCCACCACATAGGAGGAATGAGTCCAGAAACACTACTGAATAAAGACAAGTAGTCTCTTGGTCTCCTTAGGAGGTAAGCAAACTAGAAAGAGATGTGGATTCTGGGACCTATCTTTGGGATCAGGGGCTGGGTAGAGACTCCCATCGCTCAGTGGGCAGTATGGCTGTGACACAAAGGCCTGACTGGAAGCTTTGCCACTGTTATGCAGCATGACCAGTAACCTTAAGATATCTTGCACAGAATTTGTGTTCAACGAATATTTGTTGAGTTATCCCAGTTGGCTAGCCTAGGAAAAGCTAGCCCATTAATTAATATTTTCCGTAAATCCTAAAGAAAGGAAATAAAGTTCTTTTTTCATTGGTTTTCCTTGTTTCCTATATTTTCTGGGGTACCAACAATGCCATCTTAGAGAGTGGAGAAACTGGGAGTTATGAAAGATAGAAAGCCAACGCTTTGCCTGCTGCCTTCTGGAAGTGACCCTCACTAGCCCAGTCCTGGGATGCTACCTTAATCAAATATCTTCTATAGGCTCAGTTCAGAAGCCAACAGAGGAGAAGAGGGCTGTCTTTAAGTCTTGATAAAATTAGGGCCCACCTTCTCTTTTCTTCCTGCCTAGCTACCTTGCAAATAATTACTTGCCTGTGAAGAAAAACAAGTATACTAGATCAATAGATGGTCAAGAAGGACAAACCCATTTCTCTCTTTAGCATCTTGGAAACATCCATGCTGTCTACAATATAACTCCACTGAAACAGATATACAGTCATGAAAAGTTTATTACCCAAAATGAATTAATGCATATATACTGTGCTTAGTTTCTTTCACCAATAGTGGTATGGGGTTTTATGCACTCTGACAAGGCTGCTAAAACAGAGACTAAGAGGAAGGGAAATTTAAGTAGAAGTATTCAGGAAAGCAATGACCCAGGGAAGACAGGACTCCCCTACTCATACCCTTCTTTTAATATCAGCCTCACCTGCAATGGGGGGCCCAGCAATCATTGGCAGGGCCATCATGCCCAGGAGGTAGCCAATAGCCTGCGAGGCCTGCATTGGGCCCACCAGTTCAAATGCGATGGGGGCCATGATGGTGATGAAGAAGCCATCGCAAAGGCCCAGGAAAAGGCAGACAACGATGAGGCCTCCGAAGCCCCTGCACAGGGGAATCATCATGGACATCAGGCCCAAGAGCAGGAAGGAGATGACCTAGAGAAGCAAGGGCCTGAGGTCGGTCATGTTATGCTTGCCATTCAAGACCACATAGCAAATCACACCTTTTTCAGAGCTTCATTCCTACCATTTAAAAAATGGGGCAGCAGGGTGTCAACAGAGAGAGCAGTTGGACTAAATAGTTACTTATGCCCTTTCTAAGTCCTACATTAAAAGATTCAAAGTTTTTAAGAGAGCTCCTATTTAATTGCAAGTCTATGATGTTGCTGTCAATAAGGTTGTTAGCTTCATGAGTTGGTTTTTAGAGAGGATAAGAAATGTCCTGGCCATGCCATCTGAGGAAATCTCCTGGTTGGGGGACTGTGGAACTTTTCCCAGACTGTTTTCGCAATATTTAGGCAGAATCTAGGAATGAGAAACCAGATATCCCAGCTTCTTCTCTAGTAGATTCATGAACAACTATAAGATAAAACTAGACCTACCTATCAATATATAAGCCATAATGGTATGGCAATTAAGAGTAAGTACCATTATATAACACAAAAGACCCAATTAACTTATTTTATTCTGCTTTAATTGCTATCTACTATATCTATCTGCCTCCTAACATCCTCAATGAGGCCCTGCCAAACAAGGTTTGGAAATTAAAAATCTCTCTTGGAACTGAGAATCAGCCCCCAACAATTGGCTCAAAGTGAAGCTGATCTGCAAGTTGTCAGCCTTTCCTTTCCAACAGACTGCCCAGGGACTTGACACCAGACACATGTACCAGTCTTCTCCAAAAGTAGGAACCATAGGGTCTAGACCAGTGGTTCTCAACCTTCTGGCCCTTTAAATACAGTTCCTCATGCTGTGACCCAACCATAAAATTATTTTCGTTGCTACTTCATAACTGTAATGTT
>NW_006284660.1:4810-16533 GCF_000327345.1 Myotis davidii | reverse complement strand
CCAGAATGGGATGTGCAGGAGGCAGCTGATCGATGTTTCTCTCTCTTCGATGTTTCTAACTTTCTATCTCTCTCTCCCTTCCTCTCTGTAAAAATCAATAAAATATATTTAAAAAAAATAATAATTTTATGGTTAGGGGTCACCACAACATGAGCAACTGTATTAAAGGGTCGCGGCATTAGGAAGGTTGAGAACCACTGGCTAGAGGATGGCTCTTCAGAACACTTGAAGCTATGTATATACTCCTTTCCTCTCCCAGTCCAGTACCCAGGGAAAAAGAAGGGGAGCAAATTCCTCTGATGGAGTATTTTGAGTAACTCAAGAGAAAGAAGTTTATCCATTGTTTTGTACTCTTAGCCTGAGACAACAGCAGGATGAGTTTGGACAAATCACTTTCCCTCTCTGGGCCTCAGTTCCTCACTTATGAAATGGGGGAGTTGATAGTTTCAGCTACAATGCTCTAAAATTGTTTGATATTACTCTAAGTGATAAAATGGGTCAAATAAGATTGCAAAGGGAGAGAGAGAGGTGGTGGATAGAGGAAGTGGTCAGCAGAAGCACTGGCCCTAAGTCTAGTTCTGCTTCTGATTATCTTGCCTCTGCCTCCATTGGAACTAAATCTGCACAATAGAAAGCAAAAGCTGCTCATGCCCTACCACTCTCCTAGGGACTGTGGTGACAACTGAGCTATGTGGCTAGGCAGGGCTACTTAGTGCCTCTCATCGAGATAAAGTCTAGGCCCAGTGATAGCTTACCCTGATTTTCACTAACCTTTGGAATCTTGGAGCTGCTGATACTTACAGGAAAGACATGCAGGGGTGTCATGTAGAAGAGGCTGGAAAAGCCACACATACTCCCATGTAAAACTATACCCAGATAAGTCACTTGCTGATATTTGCACAGGAATTCAAATTTTCATAATTTCCTTATCTTAATTATAGGCTTTTGGTTTGACTGTGGTCAAGTTTTTTATCATCTCTGGGACTTGGCTTTTCCTTCCATCACTTAGAGTAAAGTGGAATATGAAAAGGGCATAACATAGGAGTTCAGCTCTGCTACTACTATCTTAAGTTGTTTCCTCAGTTTCTCCATCAGTATGAGAGATTGGACTGGATGAATCATAAGGGCACCCCTAGCTCTGATAAAGCAGATTAACCAGTTCTGGAAAACCGAACACAGAGTTAAATACAATAGGAAACCTTGTCCAGGACATCTGATGGTATTTAGGAAAAGACTTCAGTCTGTCAGAAGACAAAGAAACACCTGCTGTGAGTGTAGTTAGGGCCCTTTGAAAAAATGATTTTAGGGCTTCCTCAGGGGAGTCAGAACTCAACCACTTCCTGATGGTGATAACATGTTTTCTGGGACTGCCATTACCCTTCCACAGGGTTTCATACTTAGGTACCTTCTAGTAAACCCAGCTACAGGAGCAAAAAGCATGAACCACATCATAAAGGCAATATTTCTATAGACAAAGATAGACAACTTGAGCAGTAGTCTATTCCAACCAGACCAGAGCCCAGTTCACACAGAAAGTGGCCTCTTGAATATCCATGAGTCTACTTGCCACAATATGAGGCTATTTATGTCACTGTCAGAAGGATTAAAAACTTTCATGGCTGTAATATTTTTTTGACTTCTCAAAACTGGGTCACACCTAGATTTTTTTTAATCCTCACCTGTGAGGTGGGATAGGAACAATAATTATTCTCACTGCATAAATGAAGAAAGTGAGGCTTAGAGAAGGGGAGTGATCTGACCTTTTCTGGTACTTTTTTGTGTCAATCAAGAGGATGGCATTTAGGCCCTGGCTGGCTAGCTCAGTTGGTTAGAGCATCGTCCTGATACACCAAGGTTGAAGGTTCGATCCCCAGTCAGGGCACATACAAGAATCAACCAATGAATAAATAAGTGGAATAACAAATCTCTCTTTCTCTTTTCTTCTCTCTCTAAAAGTCAATCAATAAATAAAAAAAGGAGGATGACATTTAACAGCTAGGGCTTGGTGCCAAGTATCTCTGGAAATATAAGAGGTGATGGGCCTGGGCCTAAGCTAGAGGAGAGAGACACTGGGTATAGAGTCTAGAGGAGAGAGACACAGATGCCCAAGACCCTCCAAGAGAGTGTAGGGTAGCTATGAGATCACCCCTCATTGGGGGCAACATCTAACTCCTGGCCTCACTTTCCCTCTTTCAGATGAGAGAGCCATTAGTAATAAATGTTTCCTTGAAAATGGTCTTCAAGGTTCCATTTATATTGTTCTCAATATTGATGAAAGAGTAAAAAGAAGGATGATTGCATTCATTTGAAAGCAAGGGAAACTGAGGGTCAGATAATTTTATTGACTTTCCCATGTTGTACAACAAGCTGGTGTCAGAGCTGAGGCCCAGGGTGCAGCAATGACACAACCTACCATTTTATCCTAAAAAGTGGGGATAACCTATCATCTGTGGCAAAGTGTTATTCCCCACAGTGGACAGCATGGCCACACTCACCTGCAAGTAGATCTTCTTAAGTCCAGGAATGGAGTCACTGACACGGCCTGATACAAGGCGCCCGAGGCCTGAGGTAGCCCCAATACACACCAAGAGCACCCAGGTCTGCTTGATTTCCAAGAACTCCTCTTCCACATACTTCATCTGAAAAGCATATCACAAACCCCCCACCAAGGACAGGAGAAAAAAGAGGAGCTGACTGGTTAGCTATTGGCATATCCAGAACCCTCAACTGCTTACTTGTCTGGACCATGACAAGAACTTCCTTCCTTGTAGCCCCAGCTCTAGGGCAAATTCCCTGGCTGCTTCTAAGAGTTTAAAAGGCTATATATCTCCTGGTTCTCTAGATCCTGGGCTTTTGAACAACAGCTGAGGTGAGTGGGTATCTCCAAGTCCTGGCAGGAAAGAATTCAGCCTTAACAACTGAGAAAACCAATGATTCTTCTACAACCTCCCTATTCCCTGACCCGGAACTGACAGACCAGGGAAACAGTAGGTCACCAGGGGAGAAGGATCCACCAACTTTAGAGTAACACTTCTAAAAGTGTGTTTTAAGAAACATGAGGTCTATGAAAGATAACTGGACTACAAGTGACAGTTCTTTGGCCATATAAGTTGGGTAGATGCTGGTTAAATAAAGCTGAAGGATTTATTTACTGCAGGTATTTTCAGTACCCTTAAAAGATTGCTATACAATTCGAAGCTGAAGAGATCTAATATATGTTATTTCTTAACAAAATTATTTGACCACAAAGACCAGCATTCCATAGAACACACTTTTAGAAAATCCTCTCCTTGAGTCATCTGGGCCAGTCCCCTGAATCCTAGTAATACTTATCTTCTCCTGAAAATCTATCTTGACTTACCAGTGGGAGAAACCACAGGCATGGACCTTCCCCTAAGGAATTCCCCCTATTTCCCATTGAGATCTTCCCTCAACCTGTGCTCTTTTCCACTCTGAGCCTCTCCAAGTACTGTTTGTCTTTTTTCCCAAAGGTCTCCATTCTGTCCTTTCAATATCCTTCACCCCTACCTTCTGGCACTTCAGACAGGTGAAGGGCAGATTCTTGGGACAAAATAGGGTGGGTGCCACCCTGGTATTCCTCACCAGGTGTACGTAGGGAACGAAGTAACCAAGGGCAGCAGCAGCAATCCCAAAGGCCCAGATGCGGTAGGTACGTTGACGGAACACTCGCATGTTGAAGTACTTCCTGAGTTGAGCCAGAAAGCATTGGCACAGGGTGTGGACACCTCTCTTGCTTGGGGTGTCTTGAGAGCTGGGCAGGAGGGGCCGGTAGGTGAGGGAAAGCAGCGTAAGAATAAACATGAAGGTACTCAGCACCTGGAAGGTTTGGGCAAGCTTTATCTTAGCCCCCAGCATTTTGATGAGAAGGGGGAAGGATATGGAGAAGATGCTACTCCCAGCAGACACTACACCATTGGCCAGACCCAGACGACGTTGGAAGTAGTGGCCCAGGATGACGAGAGATGGCTGAAAGGCGAAGGAACAGCCACAACCAAAGAGAATCCCATAGGTGAAGTAACGCAGGCTTAGTGAGCTGTGGGAGAGACACCAAGAGCTATCCTCAGCAGCCTGACCAGCAAATCCACCTGCCCCTTTCCCTTCACCCTCCTGAGACCTGCATGCCCCCCACCATTAACCCACAGCCCCACTTAACACTGACCCTCAGAACAGACAAAGGACAGGACCTTCTGGTCCTCATTTTGCAGATGGGGAGACAGAGGTTCAGAGAACTAAAGTAATTGACCCAAAGTAGCATAATGGGGTCAGAAAAGCTTGGACTTGACTCCAGGTCTGTGTGATTATATTTTGATTCATAGCACCCAATCAAAGATGATTGTTCAAAACAAAGTCAGAACCAGCCTATGCAAAGGCTGGATGATGGGGCTATAAGGAATAAGTCAGTGACTTAAAACAGTTTTACCTACTGCTCACCTAGACAGCGTGGTAGGCTGGTAGCCAAAGCTTTATCCAAAGTAACAACAAAGGTCTGTAAGGGCCCAAGATCCTGGAAGGTTAAGACCCTCCATAGGACTATTTAGTGTCTTTCTCCATGCTCAGAGCCCTTAATATTTCAGAGAATAGCTGGTGGCCTCCTGAGAGACAGCCCATCCCCAACCCTGCTCAAAGTCTGAATATCCCAAGACCCTTTACTCCAGGCCCTAGGTGATCTGCATGAGCTGTGGTCGGCAAACTGTGGCTCGCGAGCCACATGTGGCTCTTTGGCCCCTTGAGTGTGGCTCTTTCTAAGCCTTAGGAGTACCCTAATTAAGTTAATAACAATGTACCTACCTATATAGTTTAAGTTTAAAAAATTTGGCTCTCAAAAGAAATTTCAATCGTTGTACTGTTGATATTTGACTCTGTTGACTAATGAGTTTGCCAACCACTGTGCATGGGGATCCTGAGGTAAAAAGTCCCTTTAATTTTAAGAGCCTGGCTTCTGTTTCTAGACATGGTATGGGTTAGCTTCCCAGAGTAGCCTGGCTGCTTGATGGGAAATGGAGTCTGAAAAAAGTTATGGGTCTCACAAAGTAAGACACGTTCTGGCTTAAAATTCTTAACCCCTGTGATGGCCATAAATCTCTGTCAGCAGGGAAAAGGCCATGTGAAGTTTAGTTTGGCCAGCTATCTGCCCCCCCCCACCCCAAAATATTGGCACAACCTAGTGAGGAATCTTGTCAGTTTTTTTAGCTTCCACATATTGTATAATAGTTTTTACCTGACAATTTAATTACCTAATATTCTCCATAGTCAGGTAGTTCCTCCCCATAGATATCAGTCCTTATACTAATGGACTGTGCCTATGCTGTAGAGATGATGTGGTGTTAGCGTGCATGATTCAAACCACAGCTATTATTACCAATACTTTCCATCTATTTGCATTCACCAGATATGACAAGGGCTTTGATTTCAAAAGGATTGCTTCCACTTGGAATACATAGCTAAGCCAACTGCTCCTCTTTTGTCATTCTTTGAGGCCTGCTTCCATGAGATTCTAGTGACTCATTGGGATGGTCTGGGCCAGGGGTCTTGTCTAAGGGACAGGAGCTAGACCTTCAGAGTGAAGGACAATGGGGGCAAAGCATGAGGTTCAGTCCAGGGTGCTAGGTGATAGATCTATTTTTAGCTGTGCTCAAGGCAGGAGGCCCCTAAATAAGCTTGCCAAGTTCTCCCCATACCTGCCTGCATTCCTCTCTACCTCACACCATCCAAAGGAACTCAGAGCCCTAATTCAGACAACAGGAAGGATGACTTGGAGCCCTAGCCACAAACAGAACAATTTTCCACTGGATGTGAAGCCATCCAGAATATTTCTTGGCTCTGAAGATGTTCTTACAGAAAAGGCAAAAGGGTTGGGGGAGTGGCTTAAGGGCTGGAAAACAGAACGCTTACTCCAATGTGCCTAAAGAAGAGTGCCAGAAGAAAACACATCTGAGCTCCTTCACCATCTGTAACAGCTTATGTGGATTGGAAGGTAAATGAGATCCGTATGTTGCTAATTTGTTTACACTTTGCTATGCTCAGCCTTAAAAAACAGGCCTCTTTTGTGTAGTGCTGAGACTGGAGCTGCTTATGAGGCCTAAGCTCTTCCCCACAAGGAGCCAGACACCAACTTGCTGAGGGCAAAAGAGGCCAACAATTGGAGGGGTTCCAAAAAGGTTTGGAACTGCCTCCTTGGGAGGGCTGAGCAGGTTTCAGGTAGGACATGATTTTCCCCTCTGTCTGAACTAGATGGGATGGAGCCAAGAAACCATTGCAGGACATATCCAAGCTCTGCTGCAGGGTAGGCTTGGCAGCCAGAAATGCTTAAGTCATTAAGCTGGATCATCCTCAAAGGGTCCAATTGTGGCAGAACAGGATTATAATTCTTTGATGTGAGTGGAACCCTAGGACTAGAGAACATAACCATGATCCTACTCTGGGGAGCCAAGCTCAGAAAGCAAATCTCTAAGTTAACTGTATCTTCAGGACAGCATCTTCCTACACAAGCTCAGCAGATTGCAAGTAGGAGGTACCATAACTTCCAAAGTGGCTTTGGCAGAAAGTTGATGACATTCTTTAGGAATCCCATATTTCTCAGTCTGTAGTGGAGGATTTTCACTTCTCCCCTCAACTACAGATATGCTTCTGCAAGGCTGGTAGAAAGGAAATAGAAAATGAACCTGTAACTTGCTCCTTGAATGACACTACTGAGTTTTGTCAATGGGACCAGAATTTGACTCTAACTTTGGTCTAGCTGGGTACTAGGTTTGTACTCAGTTGGGGATGCTGCTAAATATTCATTTTAATACCCAAGACATGAATCTTATCTGTCCCAAACTGTCTATGCATTTTCAGCCAAAATATCTTGAAAGGGGCCAGAAATGCTAAACAGCCTTGGATTCCACACTCTCAGGAATCCTATAATGATTGGTGTCCACATGAGCTTTCTCTAAAAGCTCATTCCCAAAAAGGCTGATGAGGTCATGAGATGTGTGGTACATTGAAGAAGAATAAAATGGAAGAGTTGGAAGAGATGTGAAAACACCATCTGGTCTAATCCTTTCATGTTACCAATATAGAAATTGAGGCCCAGAGAGAGGAATGGTACTCCTCAAGTGTTCCATAGCCATTCAGTGGCCAAAACTGGACATGGGCCCAGCTGTATGAACTCCCAAACTTAGACTACTCCCACCACTTTTGAACTCTTTGGTCCTCTTTGGGCACAGGGAATCCTACCTAGATGAATCCTATTGGAAAATAAGGACTCAGCATAGAGAGGACCATAGGAGAGTCTGCAATGAGAAAAGTGTCCCTAATTGAAGTCCAGAGAGAAGCCAACCCTTAGGCTTGGGCAATTGACCAGCAACTCCTAACCTTACCTGGTGAAAGAGCTGGTATGGAGGCCAATGAAAGCGACGGCAGCCCCTGCAGTTGCTGTGATTCGGCAGCCCAAACGATCAGTAAATATACTCACAATGGGAGAACAGAAGAAGATCATGCCCATTGAGAGGGCTCCTACCCATGCTGCAGAAAAAAACAAGTACAAAAATACCTTAGCTTAATGTGGTACCTGGTAGTATGACTGGTATCTCAAGTCTTCTTCTCTGACCTTACACAGGGAGCATTGCATTGGCCTACACTGCCAGCTAGCTACTCCCTATTGGCCAGAGAGATTAGACGATTTTCAAAGTACCTATAGCAGGGCAATGTGAGAAATAAGAGTCTAGTTTATAAATACACCCAGAACTTCAGAGCTGGGGCGGGGGCTTAAAGATCAAGTCTATGATGAAGTATAACTAGCCACCACACAGGTGTATATTTCTCAGCCTCTTTAGCTGTTTAGCATGATAATGTGACTGAATTCTGACCAATAGAATGTGGGTTCAAGTGATACACACCACTTCCAGGCCTGAACCATATAAAATCCCATCAGGTTTTTACTTTCTGGTAGGCTACAACTGCAGAGTGGGTCCTTGAATAACTACATTGAGCAAACTTCTTCCTCCCTCTCCGATATGGAATCCCTGCACTGAATGTTTCATAAGAAATAGAGAAATTTCTTGTTCTTTAAACCGCTGAATTTTTTTTATTATTGTAACCACTTTTTAAATTTTTTATAGAATTTATTGGGGTGACAGTGGTTAATAAAATGATATAGGTTTCAAGTGTACAATTCCATAATACATCATCTGTGTATTGTATTGTATGTTCACTACCCCAAATCAAATCTCCTTCCATCACCATTTATCTCCCTTTACTGTCTTCTACCTCCTGCCACCGCTCTATCCCTCTGGTAATCACCATACTGTTGTCTGTGTCTATGAGTTTGTTTTTCTTTGCTTAATCCCTTCACCTTTTTCACCTAACCCCATAACCCGCTCTCCTTTGACAGCTGTCAGTCTATTCTCTATATCTTTGAATCTGTTTCTATTTTGTTTATTAGTTTATTTTGTTCATTAGACTCTGCATATGAGTGAAATCATATGGCACTCATCTTTCTCTGATTGGCTTATTTTGTTTAGGATAATACTCTCCAGGTCTAACCATGCTGTCTCAAAGGATAAGCTTTCCTTCTTTTTTATGACTAAGCAGTGTTCCATTGTGTAACTTTACCACAGCTTTTTTTATCCACTCAGTTTTTTAATTACCATTTGTTACAGCAGTTAAATGAACCAAAACTAAAATATCCCTCCACTACCATTTTACTGATAAAGAAAAAGGTCCAGTAATATGAATGGACTTACTAAAGTTCACACAGCAAGTTAGTGGCAGAGCTGATACCCAAACCCAACTCTTTTTATTTCTAGTCCAAAGTTAATTGTGTTATTATATATCTTTTATTGGGTTTATCTTTCACTGGATGTGTGCAAGCAGAGGCTAGATATAAAACAAGGGATTCAAGCATTGGGGTAATATTTGGACTGTCCAACATTTTAGGCTCTTACATGGATGCTAAGCCAGATCTATAACCTTCGGCACTCAGCTACTTCACTTCAGCTCCAAGAAGTATGGGCATTAATTAAGCCGTCAAGAGGTAAAGCTCATCTTGCTCACTGCAACAAAGTCCGGTGAAGATGTTAAGACTCAGGAGCACGGAAGGCCACAAACATAAGACAGGTTCTGGAGCCACCCAAAGATTTGTAAGGAGACTGTGCAAGAGAGTCATGTAACCATCATGCTGAAATCCTTCATTGGAGCCCATTTTGGGCAACTTCCTGGCTCTGAACTTGAATATTCTAGAATTTATTCTGTTTATAAAGGCTCTTAAGTATCTGTAACAATGCTCACCAGGGAGAAATTTGTCCTTTTGCTTATATTTTTACAGCCCATTTCACCTTGCTCAACCCTCAGAAAGAAAGCCCGAGGGTTTTTGTTTGTTTGAAGGCTGTTATTAAATTTCATCTGAACCTCTCTTTTCTAGGCTAAATAATCTTAGTTCCCTTAACTTTTCTTCTTAGCCTTAATTTCTAACTCTGTAATTACTTTCCTAACTCTCCTCTGAACACATTTCAAGTTTTAAACGTGTATACACGTTTCTGCCGGGGAAGGGGTTAACTGCTTTTTATCTTTTTAAAAAATATGTTGCCCTAGCCGGTTTTGCTTAGTGGGTAGAGCACCGGCCTGTGGACTCAAGAGTCCCAGGTTCGATTCTGGGCAAGGGCACATGCCCGGGTTGTGGGCTCGATCCCCAGTGGGGTCGAACCAGTCAGTCATTCTCTCTCATCATTGATGTTGATGATTCTCTCTCCCCTCTCCCTTCCTCTCTGAAATCCATAAAAATATATATATTTTAAAAAGCATCATTGAGTATCACCTGAGCAGTGCACCAGGCCAGCTTCTGGCTCTCTTCAATTGTGGAGGCTCAAGTGCTCCAGAGAAGTGCAATCTGAGTGAGATCAGGGCTAGCCTACTGCCTGTGTCTCTTACCTCAGTGCCTAAAAGCTTGTTCAGATCCCCACTGGGAAAATTTGCTTTGCTGGGGTGCCATCTTGAGCCATAGCTGCCTGGTTCCCAAAGTACTGTCCTGGGACAGCAGGGAGACCTGAACTCTCATCACAATTTTACTTCTTACCTTGCAATTTCACCTCTCATCAGCCATGGGGCTTTGAGCAAGTCACACAGCACTTCTCAAGTCTTATCATCTGTAAAACGGGGATTAAAATTTCTGATGGGCCTTCCTCAAAGATTTTTAATGATCAACACGTAGTCATATGTATAAGAGAGCTTTGTAAATAGTAACAATCACATCATATACAAAAATTAATGCAAATGGATCACAGTCTTAAATGTAAAACTTAAACTATAAAAACCTTCTAAAAGAAAGTATAGGAGAAAATCTTTCTGATCTTTAGTTAAGCAAAAATTTCATAGATATTTACAAAAGTAATATTTATAAAGGAAAAATTGATACATTGGATTTCAAAATTTGAAACTTCTGCTCTTTGAAAAAATGGTTATAACAACGAAAAGGCAAGCCACAGACTGGGAAAAAATATTTACAACACAAACATCTGATAAAAGACTGGTATTCAGAATCCAACTGTGAGTTGACTCTCACAACTCAATAATAAGAAGAAAAACAATCCAATTTAAAATGGGCAAAATATTTGAATGGACATTACCATGAAAACACAAACACACACAATATGAGTGGCAATTAAGCATATGAAAATACCCTCAATGTCATTAGTAATTCAATAAATGCATATTAAAATAAAAATGGGATATCACCTACAACTTGCTAAAAAGGCTCTTTAAAAAATAGGCAATACCTAGTACTAGTGAGGATGTAGAGGAACTGGAAATCTCATACACTGCTGATGGAAATGCAAAATGTTATACCTACTTTGGAAAACAGTTTGGCAGCTTATAAAGTTAAACATACAATTACCATAGGACCCTGAAATTCCAGTCGGAGGTATTTACCCAAGATAAAAAAAAAACAACCCACAACTTTGTTCACACCAAAACCTGTACTTAGATGTGCATAGCAGCTTTTTTCCCCCCATAACAGCCAAACCTGGTAATAACTCAAAATTAACTTGTGAATGGATAAACAAGTGGATATAATTATTATAAATGTAATATCACTCTATAATAAACAAGAATGAACTATTATAGGCAACAACCTAGACACCTTTCAAAGGCATTATGCTAAGTGAAAGAAGCAGGCACAAATTCTGGAAAAGGCAAAACTGTGGGACAGATAATGGGTGCCAGGGGGATGCTTGGGGGGAGAGGATTCATTACAGAGGTACATAAGGGAACTTTTTATTTATTTATTTATTTAATTTTTTCTGTATTGATTAAGGTATTACATATGTGTCCTTATCCCCCTATTGTCCCTCACCCCTCCCCACTCATGCCATCACCACCACCACCCCCCCCCCCGCGGGCGCTGTGTCCATTTGTTAGGCCTATATGCATGCATATAAGTCCTTTGGTTGATCTCTCCCTCTTACCCCCACCGTTCTCTATCTTCCCTTTGAGGTTTGATGGTCTGGTCGATGCTTGTCTGTCTCTGGATCTGTTTCAGTTTATGTTGTTCATTATATTCCACAAATGAGTGAGATCATGCGATGTTTATCTTTTTCTTACTGGCTTATTTCGCTTAGCATAATGCTGTCCAGTTGCATAAGGGAACTTTTTAGAGTGATGAAATGTTGTATACCTTAAATGTAGTGGTGCTATTCTTTTGTAAAAATTCATGAACTGAGCAT
>NW_006284660.1:4147-4739 GCF_000327345.1 Myotis davidii | reverse complement strand
TCTCATACACTGCTGATGGAAATGCAAAATGTTATACCTACTTTGGAAAACAGTTTGGCAGCTTATAAAGTTAAACATACAATTACCATAGGACCCTGAAATTCCAGTCGGAGGTATTTACCCAAGATAAAAAAAAAACAACCCACAACTTTGTTCACACCAAAACCTGTACTTAGATGTGCATAGCAGCTTTTTTCCCCCCATAACAGCCAAACCTGGTAATAACTCAAAATTAACTTGTGAATGGATAAACAAGTGGATATACATTATTATAATGTAATATCACTCTATAATAAACAAGAATGAACTATTATAGGCAACAACCTAGACACCTTTCAAAGGCATTATGCTAAGTGAAAGAAGCAGGCACAAATTCTGGAAAAGGCAAAACTGTGGGACAGATAATGGGTGCCAGGGGGATGCTTGGGGGGAGAGGATTCATTACAGAGGTACATAAGGGAACTTTTTATTTATTTATTTATTTAATTTTTTCTGTATTGATTAAGGTATTACATATGTGTCCTTATCCCCCTATTGTCCCTCACCCCTCCCCACTCATGCCATCACCACCACCACCCCCCCCGCGGGCGGG
>NW_006284660.1:0-4099 GCF_000327345.1 Myotis davidii | reverse complement strand
TCTCTCCCTCTTACCCCCACCGTTCTCTATCTTCCCTTTGAGGTTTGATGGTCTGGTCGATGCTTGTCTGTCTCTGGATCTGTTTCAGTTTATGTTGTTCATTATATTCCACAAATGAGTGAGATCATGCGATGTTTATCTTTTTCTTACTGGCTTATTTCGCTTAGCATAATGCTGTCCAGTTGCATAAGGGAACTTTTTAGAGTGATGAAATGTTGTATACCTTAAATGTAGTGGTGCTATTCTTTTGTAAAAATTCATGGAACTGAGCATATTAGAAAAGTGAATATTACTGCATGTAAATTATAACTCAAATCTGATGTTATAAAAATCTCTTCCTGTAGCAAAGCAGGAAATGCCAGTGAGAGATCTCATTTAGGATGTATGTGTTTTTATTCTGGCTGGATTTAAAAAAAATAGTTCAAATAAATAAAAATATTTAAATATAATATTATCTTACTGACATTTCATCAACTGAACTCACCATTGTTTGGTCCTTCCAAATAAACAAAATACAATACAATGAAAACTGATTATTGGGGTTGAAGGTATTTTTTTGTACAGTCAAAGAAAGTTGAAATTATATTTGGTGTAGCTTTTTTTGTTAATGGCATGTATCCATCATTATGGCACCATAAAAAAATATTTTCACTGCCCTAAGAATCCTATACTCCACCTATTCACCCTCTCCTCCACCCCACTTCTGACAACCATTTATCTTTTTCCTAGAGGCCTGATGCATGAAGATTCATGCAAGAATGGACCTTCCGCCGAAACTGGTTTGGCTCAGTGGATAGAGCGTCGGCCTGCGGACTGAAAGGTCCCAGGTTCGATTCCGGAAGGTCAAGGGCATGTACCTTGGTTGTGGGCACATCCCCAGTGGGGAGTGTGCAGGAGGCAGCTAGTCGATGTTTCTCTCTCATCGATGTTTCTAACTCTCTATCTCTCTCCTTTCCGCTCTGTAAAAACTCAATAAAATATATTAAAAAAAAAAAAAAGAATGGACCTTCCTTCCCCTGGCTGCTGGCACCGCCTTTGCTCCAGCCCGGAGCCGCCTTTCCACCTTCCCATGCTGCGCAGAGGCCCGGAGCGGCTGGGGCACCTGGCCGCTTGGTGCCTGTGTATGCAAATTAGCTCCCCATCTTTGTTGGGTTAATTTGCATACTCACTCCTGATTGGCTGGTGAACATCGCAAAGGTATGGTCAATTTGCATCTTTCTCTTTTATTAGTGTAGATTGTCTCCATAGTTTTGCCTTTTCCAGAATGCTATACAGTATAGTTGGAATCACAGAATGTGTAGCTTTTTCAGATTAGCTTCTTTCATCTTTTAATATGCATTCAAAGTTCCCATATGTCTTTTCTTGGTTTGATAGCTCATTTTCTAGCACTGAATAATATTCCATGATCTGGGTGTACCGCTATTTATTGATTGATTAACCTACTGAAAGACATCTTGGTTGCTTCCATGTTTTGACAATTATGAATAAATCTGCTATAAAATCTGTGTGCAAATTCTTGTATGGATATATTTTTTCACTCATTTGATTAAATACTAAGGGGCAAAATTGCTAACTTGTATACTTAGTTTTGTAAGAAACTGCCAAACTGTCTTTTAAAATGGCTGTACCATCTTGCATTCCCTCTAGCAATGAATGAGAGTTCCTATTGTCCCACATCCTCATCAGCAATTGGTGTTGTCAGTGTTCTGGATTTTGACCATTCTAATAGTTCAAAATAGGTACATAGTGGTTATCTCATTGTTATTTTTATTTGCATTTCCCTGGTGATATATATTATGATGAGTATCCTTTCATATGCTTATTTGTCATCTGTATACTTTCTTTGATGAGGTGTCTGTTAAGGCCCTTGGCCCATTTTTAAGCCGTGTTATTCATTTTCTTATTGTTGAGTTTTAAACGTTTTTGTGTATTTTAGATAAGTCTTTTATCAGCTATGTCTTTTGCAAGTATTTTCCCAGTGTGTGATCTATCATCTCATTCTCGTGACATTATCTGTGGCAAAGAAGTTTTTAGTTTTAATGAAGTCCACCTTATCAAGTATTTTTTTCATGAATCATGCCTTTGGTATTGTATCTAAGGAGTCATCAACAAGGTCATCTAGGTGTTCTTCTGTTATTGTCTAGAATGTTTATAGTTTTGTGTTTTACATTTAGGTCTGTGATCCATTCTGAGATAATTTAAAACTTTAAAGCTTGAAATAGTTGGTACACGATATTATATTGATTATATTAGTTTCAGGTGTATAATATAGTGATTAGACATTCTTATACCTTAAAATATTATGTCAGCCCACTAATTCTAGTCACTGTGCAAACTTATTGACTATATTGCCCTTCCCTTTTTTACCCTCTCTTCTGGTAACCATCGCTTTGTTCTCTGTTTCCATGAGTCTGTTTTTTTGTTTGTTCATTTGTTTTGTTGTTTTAGATTCCACATGTAAGTGAAACTGTATGGTGCTTGTCTTTTTCTGCCTGCCTGACATATTTCACTTAACATAATACCCAGAGCCATTCATGTTGTCGCAAATGGCAAGATTTCATTCTTTTTTATTGTTGTATAATATATAATCTCACAATTTCTTTATCCATTCATCTATGGATTGACACTTAGGATTTTGAGTTAATTTTTGATAAGGGTGTAAAGTTTGTGTCTAGATTAATTTGTTTTGCATGTGGATGTCCAGTTGTTCCAGCACCATTTGTAGAAAAAAATCTTTGCTCCATTGTATTGCTTTTGCTTCCTTGTCAAAGTTCAGTTGGCTATATTTATGTGGATCTATCTCTGGGGTCTCTATTCTGTTCCATTGATCTATTTGTCTACTTTGTTCATCTCCTCCAATATTGTGTTGGCTATTTGGGGTCTTTTGCCTCTCCATATAAACTTTAGAATCAGTTTGTGGATATCCACAAAAGAACTTGCTGGGATTTTTATTGAGATTGTATTAACTCTATAGATCAAGTTGGGAACTTATATCCTGACAATATTGAATCTCCCTATGCATGAACATGGAATATCTGTTTATTTAGTTTTTTAAAATTTTGTTTTTAAGCATTTTGTAGGTTTACTCATATAGAGTTTGTACATATTTTGTTAAATTTATACCTAAATATTTCATTTTGGGGGAAGCTAGTGTAAATGGTATTTGTTTTAATTTCAAATCCGACTTGGATATTTTTGGAATATAGCAAAGTGATGGACTTTTCCAGGAGATTTTGAGTTGATTCTTTCAGGTTTTCTTTTTTTTTAATTTAACCTTTTCCATAAAGAAGGATTTCTTTTTTATTGCTTAAAGTATTACAAAGGGTATTACATATGTGTCCATTTTTCCCCCCGCCCTAGACAGTCCCCTAGCCTCCCCTATCCCCCAGTGTCTTATTTCCATTGGCTATGCTTATATGCATGCATACATCCTTTGGTTACTTTAAGAAATAAAACAAAATTAAATTTAAAAAAAGAATTCCTTCAGCATAGTATTCCATTGTGTAGCTATACCACAGTTTTCTAATCCATTCTTCTGCTGATGGGCACTTAGGCTGTTTCCAAATCTTAGCTACGGTAAATTGTGCTGCTATGAACATAGAGTTGACATTTAATATGATGGGTAGCATAGTATACAGGATAATGATTACACATTTATATAACTTACAAAGTAATCCCCCCAGTAAGTCTTACAGTAAACTCACACCATATATACACTGAGTGGCCAATTTATTATGACCGGCCAGATTATTATGACCACCCCATTAGTAGTTCATTGAGCCACTTTTTGCCTTCAATACTGCGTTGATTCTTCTTGGCATTGACTCCACAAGATGTTGAAAGGTTATGCAAGGAATCTAACACCATGCCTGATGAATAGCACTGTCCTGTTCTGTGAGATTTGATTGACTATGTTCCCTATGCTGTAGTTTACATCCCCATTTTGTAATGATCAACTTGTACTTCTTAATCCCTTCACCTTTTTCACTCAGCCCCCAACTTCTTTTCGATATTCTGTATCTGTGAGTTTTTCACTTCTTTAAATTTTGTTTTAAAATTCCACATGTGAAGAGAACCAAGATGGCGGCATAGGTTAACG
>NW_006284659.1:786-2748 GCF_000327345.1 Myotis davidii | reverse complement strand
AAATCAACAAAGGGCAAGTGCTGGTGAGGATGGCGGGGGGAAGGAAACTACCTTCACTGCTGGTGGGAATGCAGACTGGTGCAGCCACTATAGAGAACAGTATGGGATTTCCTCTAGAAACTGAAAACGGAACTCCTATTTGAGCCAGTGAACCCACTTCTAGGAATATATCCCAGGAACCTAGAATTACCAATCAGAAAGGATGCATGTACCTCTATGTTCACTGCAGCACAATTTACAATAGCTAAGATTTGGAAACAGCCTAAGTGCTGGTCAGCAGATGAGTGGGTTAAAAACCATGGTACAAGGGGAGGCTAGGGGACTGTTTAGGGCAGGGGGAAAAATGGACACATATGTAATACCCTTTGTAATAAAAAATAAAATTAAAAATAAAAAAAAAACTAAAAAAAAACCTAAAAACAAAACAAAACAAACAAACAAAAAAATAACCATGGCACATCTACACACTGGAATAGTATGCTTCGACAAAAAAGGAAGGCGCACTGATCATTTGCAACAGCATGGATGGAGCTGAAGAGTATTATGGTAAGCATAGCCAGTCAGTCCGAGAAAGATAAATATCACATAATCTCACTCATCTGTGGATTACAATGAACATAAACCGATAAACAAAAACAGATCCTCAGACGGAGAAGCATGGATTAGATCATTAGCCTCAGAGGGAAGGTGGGAGAGGATGGGGATAAGGGGGAAAGATCAACCAAAGGACTTGGACTTATATGCATGCCTGTAAGACTATCCAGTGGATGCAGACAACAGAGGCTGAGCATGAGGGCATGCTTGTGGGGTGGGGATATGGGTGTGGGGGCAGTGGGAGATAAGAACACATATGTAATACCTTAATGAGTAATAAGAAAAGGAACCCAGGAACATACCATCAGGTGAGAATTCACACACTCACACTCATGCACACTCAGGCACACGCACACTCACACCAGGAGAGGGCTCTGCTGCTCTCAGTGGGAATCACCTCTTATCTCCCAGCCTGACCACCGCTTTCTCACCAGCTGAACCAGAGGACAATGAGGAGTGACGGGCTTGGTGCTCTGAGGAAAGCGACCTCTCCCTCCTGGACACTACCCACCGTCCAGCAGACACTCTTCTGCCCCTTGTCTGTCCCCCATGCCCTGAGCAGGGCTGGGCTGGCCTAGGAGCCAACAGACTTGAGGAGCCAGGTCCCGGGGGAGTTGGCGCCGGGGGCTGTGGGGCCGCCTTGGTCAAGTGCAAACTCGGCCAGCTGGGGTCACACAATAAAGGCCAACGCTGGAGTTCCATGAATTGTTGCGTGTAAGTCCCCTCAGCGAGCTCCAACTCTGACGCAGCAGGCGGCCGGCCTCACCCCAGCGAGCCAGGTTTGGACCTCAGGCCTTCACTCCAACCAGGCAGGAGCTCATTTTCAGATGGAAAACGCCAGCGGGGGAGGGGCTGTGGGTTACCAGTGACTAGAGCAAGTTCACCCCCTGAGTCAGCAAGTCCACCCGAGAGAAAGCAAGTTCAGCCCCGGGGACAGAAAGAACCTAGAGTGTGCGCTGTACCTTTTCCACAGGCTGTGCTCCTCACCACGTGGTCTCCAGCTCAGCAGGGATGCTGGCCGTGGCAGGGCGCTGCCAGGCAAGCTTCCTGGGGCTGAGCTCTGGTTCCTTTTTGGGCGAAATCTCGCAAGATCACGAGATCAGGAACATCCCAAGATCAGGGGGCTGAAGGGGGGCCTGTTTTAATAGGCCCAGATAGGTGGGGAACATGCGTGCCTGTGCCACACCCACCAGGCTGCAAGGGGTGGCAGAGGATGGGTGGCTGTCAGAGTGACCCTGTGCTTCCAGTCATGAGAGTGGGGGCGGTCGGGGATATGAAGGGAGAAACAGGAGGCCGCGACCCCCAGATAACCTCCTACTCGCCACCCCTGGTCTGTGTTTCTGGGAACCCTTTCCCTCTGTGGTTGTG
>NW_006284659.1:0-519 GCF_000327345.1 Myotis davidii | reverse complement strand
GCTGCCACCCGCCCACTGCCCCCCGGACCGGGCCTGCGCTGGCCGCGTGGACCCGCGGCCCCCAGTGCAGTGGCGGCAGCGGAGTGGGGCGCCTGCCCTAGCCCGGGCAGGCCGCCATGCTGTAGTGTGCCGGCCCTGTGGGCCGGGCCTGCTCCGAGCAGATGCTCCATCTTGCCTTGGGTCCTCCATTTTGGGACGGCGCCATGTGTTTCTTCCCGGAAGATGCCGCTGCCAGACACGCCCCGGATTTCTCTGGACTAACCAATAATAATCAAGGGAAGTGCACGCCATCACTATGACCACATCCTGTACCGACTCGCGCCTGGCCAATCAGCGGGGCCCACAGTCCCCTCTCCTGCCCTGACTCCACCCCCCTATATAACGCCCTATCCCATCAGGCCTCGGTCTCTCGGCCACTGGACTTTCCGCTGTGTCTGTGGGTCTGGTGAACTGGGAGCGCAACCCGGATTGCATTAAAGACTCTTGGCTTTTGCATCGGACTGACTGGCTCCCTGGGGG
>NW_006284658.1:0-284 GCF_000327345.1 Myotis davidii | reverse complement strand
TATTTCTGCTTCATGAGGTATAACATACATTTTATACCAACTGGCTGGTATGACATGCACTGACCACCAGGGGGCAGACGCTCAACACAGAAGCTGCCGAGCTGCAATGACTTGGCAGCGGCAGTTCTCAGGTGATACACCCCAGAACCAGAGAGGAACCAGTGCTGCCCCCTGATGCAGGTGACGAGGGAGGTAACACAGGAGGTTGGCTCCAGGGCATGCCCAGGCCATCTCACCCAGTCCTGCCCAGCCATCCATGTTCTAATTAATTTCCTTTTAATGTG
>NW_006284657.1:742-966 GCF_000327345.1 Myotis davidii | reverse complement strand
AAAAGGAATGTTACAAACGGCACAGGCCTAGCTGCCTGTTTTATCTCAACCCCCCCCGCCCCCAGAGATAGGAACAAAGGGAACAAAGCCCTTAAGGCTGTTCCAGGAAATAGCCCCAGACACAAAGAGCAGGCTGAGCAAGCCATACTCCGATCAACCGTTGAGATAAACAGGATGTGAAAATACCAGGCAGGAATGATGACTAAATCCCAAGCCCTGTCCGG
>NW_006284657.1:0-621 GCF_000327345.1 Myotis davidii | reverse complement strand
ACGAGCTGAGCCCCAGCTTGCTGGAATAAAGCCTCTTGCTGTTTGCATCAAGTGACGTCTCCTGCGGTTGATTGGGGTCGCCGTCGATCTGTGGGACAGAGTGAGGGTCCTTCTGCAGGGGTCTCACAGTGTTTCCGTTTTATTTTGTGGACTCACTGGATGGACGTTATGGTGGACTGAGACTGCTCCTTTGGGTATTGTGATTAATCATTTCAAGGAGATTGGGGGAGGCTTTAGAGCTCCCTCAGGAATGGGGAAGTTGTTAGGAATTGAATGGATTGTTAAAGTGTGCGAGTGCGGATGGAGGAGGACTGCCCTCCCCCCCTCCTTTGTGTGGTGGTCGGGTGGCCGCCTGAGTGAGGGTCTGTGGAAACAGGTCTCCCCCTCCCCAAGTAAATGCGTGTGGGATTTCTGTGCATGTGTGAGGAGAAAAGCTCGCTTAAAACTAATGTGCGCACCATCCGATTTTGGATAGGGTTTTGGGCTAGCGTCTCCTTTCAAAGGTGCAGGATAAATCCCAAGCCCAATCCATAATAAAGAACAGTTTTTCCAAAGGGAAAAAACAAACAAACAAACAAACAAACTGGTCCTTTGTTAATTATGAAAGCTTTTCTTTTTTTT
>NW_006284656.1:0-815 GCF_000327345.1 Myotis davidii | reverse complement strand
AATGCATACACATAGTGGAAGAGTTCAATATTTGTAAATAAATCTTTATAGATTAAAAAAAAACACTTCAGCATTAATAATAATCTTTTACCTCTCTCTCTTTATGTTTGAGAGTATTACCGATGTCCTACATTTTCCCCTCATCGTCCCCTTCCACCTGGTTCCTGCCCCACCCCAGGCCTTCAACGCCATATCATCTGTGTCCATAGGTAAAATCTTAGGTTAATCTCTTCCTGCTCCTCTGTTCCCCCATGCTTCTGAGATACAAAAGTCTGTTACGTGCTTCCATGCCTCTGGTTCCATCTATTCATTGGTTGTTGTTGTTGTTATTGTTGTTTTCATTAGATCTCTTGTTTACTTATTTTGATTTTTACATTCAATTGATGATCTATATTAATAAAAGCATAATATGCTAATTAGACCAGACGTCCTTCTGGACATCTTTCTGGATGACTTCCAAATGAAGCTAGGGCTGCAGCCACAGGATCAAGGATGCCTCCCTGGGACGGATCCGGGTAGCTGCCATGGCAGTGAAGGCCTATCCGTGCACAAATTTCATGCATTGGGTCTCTAGTAGGTACATATGCATTGACATATTATTGTTTATATTTTTAAACTTTTCTTCTTCCTTCATCTTCTTCTTTTCTTCTTCTTTTCTTCTTCTCTTTCTCCTTCTCCTTCTCCATCTCCTTCTCCATCTCCTTCTCTTCCTTCTCCTTCTCCTTCTCCTTCTCCTCCTTCTCGTTCTCTTTCTCCATCTCCATATCCTTCTCTTCCTTCTCCTCCCCCTCCTCCCCCTCTTCCCCCTCCTCCTC
>NW_006284655.1:0-281 GCF_000327345.1 Myotis davidii | reverse complement strand
AGCAGTGGTGTGGGTATTCCTTCCTCCCCCGTACCCCCAAACCCCCCGAATCACTGTTACAAAAAGGGCAGAGGGAGAGGGGGGCATATGGGCATTGCTCTGTTTTTCTTCTTTTTAAAAAATGTGTCTGTATTGATTTCAGAGAGGAAGGAAGAGCGAGGGGGAAACATCTATACATACAAGAGCCTAAGCTACTGTCCAACCGCTCGACCGTCTGACCGGTAGCTCTGACGCTCACGGACCACCAACTGGTAGCGATGACACGCACTGACCACCAGGGG
>NW_006284654.1:0-613 GCF_000327345.1 Myotis davidii | reverse complement strand
AGCTCCAGGAATTGGTTCCTGCCTAGTATTTTTCCCACATCCCAGGTTCGACTCCGGTCAAGGGCACATAACTTGGTTGCATGTTCCTCAGCCCTGTTCAGGGTTCATGCAGGAGGCAAACAATCAATGTGTCTCTCTCACATCGAGGATTCTCTCTGTCTCTCCCTCTCCCTTCCACTACTCTAAAAATCAATGGGAAAATATTCTAGGGTGTAGATATAAATAAATAATAAAAACAAAAAATAAAAATACTAAAAATATTGGTGCTGGACACATTTCAGTGGTAAGATGATACTTTGCACATGAAAATGAAAGAAATGAGATGCTTTGCATCATCCTGTGAATGAAGGGTCTCAGGTTCAATTCCCAATCAGACCTCATACCTAGGAAGAGGGTTCATTCCCCGATCAGGATGCGTACATGAGGCAACCGACCAATGTTTCTCACATCTCTCTCCCTGCCTCTCCTTAAAATCCATAAGCAGATCCTCAGTGAGGAACTAAATAAATGATAAATAATCAGATGATCAGAAACAACACGGAGCAGGGGGCACGGATGGGATGGGGGCTGGCACCTGAGCCAAGAGCGGGGGGTGGGAGGGAAAGGAGAGCAG
>NW_006284653.1:0-1389 GCF_000327345.1 Myotis davidii | reverse complement strand
GTGAGAGGGATGTCCGACTGCTGGTTTATGCCCTATCCCTGTGGCCTAAATGAAAGCTAGACATCCCCCAAGGAGTCCCTGACTGGAGAGGTTTCAGGCTGGGCTGAGGGAACCTCCCAAAAATGAAAGCTAGACATCCCCCAAGGAGTCCCTGATTAGAGAGGTTTCAGGCTGGGCTGAGGGAATCCCCCACCCCCAGTACATGAATTTCATGCACTGGGCCACTAGTCTAATTAAAAGAAAAGATGAATTACATAAGTTCTGAGATATAAAAGTAAAATAGAACATATATTTAAAAGGGAATAATACATACTAATCCTCATGAGAAATATCGTAATGATTAAATGAAGTATATGATTTGTATATTTCCCTTTAATATTGTGAATAAAGCTTCTGTTTATTATTTTTTAATAAAATCATTGCATGAATAATTTCTTCACACTTTGGCAGTTTCTCAAACCCTCCATTTTAATCAGAGTTCTATAACTATTAATACCACTTCCTAATTAAGAAATCCATTAAGTCTCTATAATAGTTGCTTTAGAAATAATGTTAAATTTACTAGAGTTTTAAATAATAAATTCATGTGATGGGATTTTAATGTGCAATTTAAGAAGTTATTAATATTTGAAAGAAGCAGTCATTGCTTCTGTGTTCAATCAATACTAAGTTTTTGTCATATACTTAGTTATCGATTTTACAATTTCTAATATCTCATAAATATTCTTAAGTGTTCTTCATGGAAATGGATATCTTACTTTTGTGAAATTTCTTTGCTTAGAAATTAAGTATTTATATTCATTTATCTCAATTAAAAATGTGGCTAATATAGGTTAGTTCTACTTCTTTGTGAAATGTGACCTCCTATGACTTTTACTTTGTCAATACTTTTTCATGCCTTAGGCCCCAAATGCAAAATTTGTATAATATATAGCTCACACTTATAAAGAAGATGATATTTAAAAGAAACAGGAAACCTGTGTATCATAAACTATCTTGACAATTGAGAGAGCTAATCATAAGCCCTGAGACTCCTACAAATTTCCTGTGTTATATTATCCATTCCTGCCATAAGCTCTCTTTGGGAATCTGTTTTTTCATCTGTAAAATAAAGAGCTGCTGTACACTGAGCAACCTTTCATCAATTAAAATATGAAAACCTATTTTAAATAAACTACGTGAGTAAAATTTTAAATTGTTCATAAAGGCACATATAACCATTCAGTTCAGTCATGTTCTGAATTAGGTTTGTAAGCTATCACAAACACATATTTAACATTAAAATTTAAAAATATTTTTAATTAAATTGATTATATACTAATTTTGGGGTGCAAATGACAACTTAGGAAGGGTAATTGAATGTTGATACATAAAAAGTTCAATTGATTT
>NW_006284652.1:0-572 GCF_000327345.1 Myotis davidii | reverse complement strand
GAAAATTCAAACACTTGGAAGCTGAAAAGCATGTTATTTAACAATGATTGGATTACCAAAGAGATCAAGAAGAAATTAAAAACATCCTGTAAACTAATGACAATAAAAATACAACAATCCAAAATCTATGGGACACAATGAAAGAAGCTCTGAGAGGGAAGTTTATAGCACTACAGGCTTACCTCAAAAATATAAGAAAAAATGATAGTAAATCATCTAACTCCACAACTCAAAGAATTAGAAAGAGAGCAACAAGAAAAGCCCAGAGTGAGCAGAAGGAAGGAGATAATAAAGATTGGAGCAGAAATAAATGACATAGAGACAAAAAAAAAAAACAATACAAAAGATCAATGAAATCAAGAGCTGGTTCTATGAAAGAATAAACAAGATTGATGAACCTCTAGCCAGGCTCACCAAGAAGCAAAGAGAGAGGACTCAAATAAACAAAATCAGAAATGAAAGAGGTGAAATAACAACAGACCCCACAGAAATTCAAAGAATTGTTAAAAAATACAATGAACAACTCTACTCTAACAAATCAGACAACCTGGAGGAAATGGACATATTCCTAG
>NW_006284651.1:0-1282 GCF_000327345.1 Myotis davidii | reverse complement strand
TCAATAAAAATATATTTTAAAAAAAAGTTTACCCAAACTGCCCATAACCCCTCCCCCTACCCCAAGCGGGCACCCCCACCCCATTTGGAGACAGGGCCCGCCAGCAAACCACCCACGGCCCCACCTCAGCCAGCCCCACCCACAGCCCCTCACCCGAGCTGGCCCACTCCGATGGGGACAATTAGGGCAGGCCATCGGGGAGGGCTGCTGGTTGTCTTATATGTAGAGAGTAGCCCAAGAGGTGTTTATAAAATCTGTGATAGTATAAACATTAATGTACTAGGTACACCCACTCATTCACCACTTACCAACATACCCAGTCATGCCTTTCCTTTTTATTTTAGCAGACTGCAGAAGCCTTGATTTTGCGTGGATATGGAGTGGCTTGGCTCCAGACTTCAACCGACGTTCAAGATCTCTATCAGATCTCTGCCTAGCATGTATACAGCTCATTCCCCATGATATCTTTGTTCTGCTTTCCCTCTCTTCCAGATAAAAACCCTTGCCTGCACTCATATTTTAAGATGGGCTTTGTGACTACAGTCCCCCATCTTCTCAGGCTGCCAACACTTGTATAAATCTCTTTTCTTTGACTTTTGTTGCAGCAAGCAGTTAACCCTGGGTTTGGTTATAAATCCTTATGACCTTCATTTAGGCAAAGGTTTCTTCCATAGGACATGAAAAACATAAACAAGAAAAATAAAAGGATTTTATAAAAATTAAAAACTTTTTGCCCTGCCTGGTGTGGGTCAGTTGTTTAAATATCATCCCATGCATCCAAGGGTCACCTATTAGACTCCCATTTAGGCACATGCCCAAGTTGCAGGTTCAATCCCTGGGTGTGGTATGTGCTGGAGGCAACCAATTGATATAGCTCTCTCTAATGTTACCAAACCTTCGTCTCTCTCTCTCTCAAATCAATGCAAACCAAAATTTTAAAACATCTGCACTTCAAGAGATGCAACTAAGAGTGAAAAGAGAAATAGAATATATATACACATACATACACAGATACATATACATACATCTGGATTTATATACATACATACACTATTTATATATTTATATACAGACATATACTAGAGGCCTGTGCACAAAATTTGTGCACGGGGTTGGGGGGGGTCCCTCAGCCCAGCCTACACCCTCACAATCCAGGACCTTTCGAGGGATTTCTAACTGCTGGTTTAGGCCTGATCCCGCAGGGATCCCTACTGATTGGGCCTCAACTGGCAGTTGGACATCTGACTCCCAATCTAGGACTGCTGGCTCCAAACCACCTCTG
>NW_006284650.1:34769-35532 GCF_000327345.1 Myotis davidii | reverse complement strand
GCCCTCACTGAGTCACGTATGCCTGGGGCAGTGGGGTGCTTAGGCATAGGCTCAGTAGCCTATCTGGGGAACCCAGCAGGGAAGTCAGCAGACTCAGGGTCCTTTTGGGGATGTGGGCAATAGGTTTTACAGAGTGGGAGCATTGCTAGAAGCTACTTAAGTCAAATCTTTACAATAGCCTAGCTTCTCCATATTTTTCCTCTATGGGATTTGGCTGTGTTCTTGGCTTCTCAGCATTATTTGGTCAATGTCTTCTTTTCCTTTAATGCTTGTGTCTAATTGTTTCTAAAGTCTATGAGTTACTCGATAATATTCTTATACACTCCTTTTCTGCCCAAATCAGCCAGAATTGGTTTCTTTGATTGCAGCTAAAATCTCTGACCATGTACCAGGTGTGGACATTGTCACCACAATAGAGAGCTTGAGGGATGAAGGCTGGTCGTGGGAGATACACTGGCCTAAATGTCAGGAGTGCTGGCTCCATCCCTGTGTTGCCTGGAAATTGCTGCAATGCAGGCCGTTTCTGGGCAGCATAGGGACATACAGCAAGGCTCATAGGCCCTTGGTCTGCATGGGCACCAATCAGGTGACTGATTTAATCCCAGAGTGGCTGTGGAGACTACAGCTAAAGTTTTCTCATTTATTAATTCCTTTTTATGTATGTGTGAAAAATAATATCATAGTGATGTAAACCACCTGACAAAATGCAGAAATATTTACATCTGATCTTACTAAGCAGTACAACTATTATTAATCTTTCCCT
>NW_006284650.1:29589-34330 GCF_000327345.1 Myotis davidii | reverse complement strand
AATGAAGGTAAAAAGCAGACAGTGCCAAATTCCTAAATGAGGCCACTATTAGTCACTGAGGTCATTGTTTCCAGGACAACAAGAAGCTTCAGCCCAGACAGCAGGCGACAGGGATTCCTGGGGTCTTGGTTTCCTGGCTGGGCTCAGCACAGTGAGCTACAAGGAGACTTTGTGCTTTTTGCCTCTTGCTTTTTGTATAGTATCCTAAAGGAATAGTCCCTACTGGTTAAAGGGTGATGTCCAGAATTTGGCGTAGAGAACACTGGTGGACATGGGCTTGGGTAGACCTGGATTGAATAGTGGTGTAGCTCTTTTCCTGGCGGTAATACACCTGGGTTACAATCTCAACTCTGGTCAATTATCTTCACCTCCCTGAGCTTTAATTTCCCTATAGGTTTATCAATTAAGATGACATGAACATATATGTAGCTGACTTGCATGATATTGGACACAGAGTGCTCAGTAACTGTCTTCAGTTGTAATTATTAACCAAGTCCCAGGACCCCTCAAAGAAAAGTGCCACCAGGTGAATTCACTCCTGTCCAGATGTGGCTTTCCATCTCAAAAGCTTAGGCTAGATTGTGTATGCTTGAACAGATTCCTGTTCTTTGGGTAAATCCCATTTCCTAAGCTCACCAGAAGGAGGTACAAAACTGAACAAGGCATGGCTAGGGTGTCCTCATTACAGGGAGGGGCCAACTCACCCACCCCCAAGATAGTAGCGTGATTTGGGAGCTGGGAGCTGGAGCTAAGTCAGATCTTGTCCTCCTGGGCCCTGTTGGTACATTCTGACTCCAGGCCTTAGACACATGAGGTTTTTCCTCCTGGAATACCCTGCTGTAGAGCAGGGAGTGGTTTTATAGCCCTGAGCATCCCAAGCCAATAACAGACTTGGGCAGAGCCAGAATCTATTGACTCTATTGGCCAACCCCCTATCTCCCTGACAAAGCACTTGGAGATGCCTGGTGCCAAGGTCTCACTTTGAAGAATGAACAAAATGTTTGTTGTGGTGGCATGATTCATCACTCTATAGATGGTCCCAGCTTGTTATGAGAGCCCAATGCACCTTCTCCTCAACTTCTCACATGTGAATGGGCCTCTACAGAGCTTGATCTATTTCTCATCTTGCTCTGCACCCTTGGGACTGGCCTCTGTTGCTCCTGCACCCAAGCTCTCCTCCTGATGAGTAGCTTGTATTGTTTACTAAACCTTTGGTCTCAACAAATTAGGCTCTTCTGGGTCTGGTCAGTTCTTTGTTGTTTTTTTTTTAGCTTTCTCATTCTATATATTTTTCTATTAGGTTGTAAATTCTTCTTACACACACATGCACACACACACACACACATACATATAAATATTATATATTTTAATGCCCATACTTAGAGCCTCAAGTAAATCAATGCCTCTACCTAGCAGTGACACTAAATATATTCAACTATTAGAATGGCATTTTAAATCAATATATCAATCTATTCAGTCATGCACTGCTGAACTATGCAATATACTCTGAGAAAGCACCTTTTAAGAATTTTGCCATTGTGCAAACATCAGAGTGCACAAATCTAGATGGTACAGAACACTACACATCTAGGCTATATGGAATACCACCATTATATATATGGTCTGTCATTGACCAAACCATTGATATGTGGTACATGATAATAAATGAAGCATTATAATTACTAGTATATCCCCATTTATTATATAAGTAAGCTATACATATCGAAAAAGTGCTTTCAACTGATATAAGCTATAGCATGAGCTGTTTATTAAATCATTCCATCATAATTCCATCAGTTTCTGTCTGAGCCATGATTTGATATGGAGAATTGCATCAGGTTCTTCTAACTTTCTCACTAAATTGATAGACATTATGTCTGAGGCAACCAGCATTGGCTGAGTGTGCATCTCATGGCCTGGATTGGAAAGCCTGTGCCTCAGCACCTGCCACCAACACTGCTCCTGCTACCAAATAGGCTCCACACACCAGGCATCATTATTATTATTGCTTTATCTAGTCATTGGTTTATTAGATTTACCCAGATGTGTCTCAGTATCTTTGCTGATCATTTCATCTTGCTTCCCATGCTTTCTATATAATCATTTTGCCTGAAGTACATCCTTTAGAATTTCCTTCAGTAAGGATTTGTTCGTGGAAAGCTATCTTGATTTTAGTCTGTTTTAAAATGTCTATTTTAGAGGATTAAAAATGGCGGCAGAGTAAGTGGGTGCTGCACAGAGATGCTAACAGGAACAAACTGGAATTACAACTAAAATACAGAAAAAACCTCCTGAATAATCAATGGAAAACTTGCAGGAGGGAACCCTGATACCCTAGAACCGAAAATGGAGACGACATAGAAACTGGTAGAAGGGGCAGAGGTGCGAAATGGCTGGCCAGGTGCCCACAGACAGCAACTGAAGACCCAGAGAGATATCTCAGCTGTGGGGGGTTGCCACTGAGACCTCTTTGATCTAATCCACAAGTTTCCCCCACACCCTCAGAAGAGTGCACCAAAACTGGGAAGAGTACCCACATAACATTTGGCTGTGAAAAGCAGTGGGGTGCTATCTGCTAGGGAGTGACAGCTGAAAATTCAGGCACCCTCTTAAAGGGCCAATGCACAAAATTCTCTGGAGTACCACCCACCCTGCGCTCTGGCAGAGGCAGGGTGAAATGAACTGGAGCTGTGAGAGCAGAAGCCAGGACTAGGGACTCAGGGGATAGATCTCAGAAGGCAGACACTCCAAGTTTCCTGGGCTGAGTCATCCCCCAACACAGCAGAGGACATCTTTTCCACATATACATTTGCCTTGCCTGAGGGGAAGACAGTTGACAAACTCTGTTGGAAAACACCTTGCTCTGAGGCCATTTAAGACATTAAAAATAACAATTAGCCTCCAGACAGAAGCAACTGTTCCCCACTGTTGAAAAAACTCTCGCCACACCTGAAGACAATTGCCTGAGGGGCAATTCAAGTTGGAATCCTATTAGTCTGCCTCTGGAGGTTTTGTCTTTGCCTGATCTAATTAGTCAGAATCAGCCTTTAACAAGGTCCTGCCCTAGAGATAGAGAGGTGTAGAGGATCTAGCTAACACATAGTCACAAACCCAAACAGACAGTCAAAATGAGGAAACAAAGAAACAACCCCCAAATGAAAGAACTAGAGAATTCTCCAGAAGAAGAGTAAATGAAGCAGAGATAAGAAATTTATCTGAAATGAAGTGCAGAGTAATGATGATAAAGATGATCAACAGCATGAAAAAAGATATAGTAACTATGAAAAAAACAGTCTGAAATTAAGAATGACATAACACAAATAAAGAACACATTGGAAGGAATACATAGCATATTAGGGGAAGCTGAGGATTAAATCAATGATTTAGAAGATAGAGTTGAAAATATCACTCAGAGAACCAAAAAAGAAAACACAATTAAAAACAGAAGAGCTTAAGGGAGCTGTGGGACAACATGAAAGGTAACAATATTAGAATAGCAGGTGTGCCAGATAAGGCAGAAAGGAAGAAAGGCATAGCGAAGGTGTTTGAAGAAATAATGGTAGAAGAGAAACCAAGATGGCGGCATAGGTAAACACCGGAAATTGCTGCCTCCCACAACAACTTCAAAAATACAACTAAAAGACGGAATGGACATCATCCAGAAGCACAGGAAGGCTGGCTGAGTGGAAATTCTACAACTAGAAGGAAAGAGAAAAGCATACCGAGACTCAGAGGAGGTGCCATGTGGGAGTAAAATACAGAGGTACAGACATGCATGCGGAGAGGGCTGGCAGCTGAGGACACGGTTGTGTTTTTCAATCGGGAGGGAGTCTCAAGCTCTGAGCTCCAGTTCCGGGCGAGTCTCTGGGGACCCAGACTCATACGGGAGAAACTGGACTGTCTGGCATCGGTCAAAACTTGAGGGCAGCTTTCTCTCCGAGGAGCTTGCAGCAATTGCTGGGACACTGAGAAGCAGGGCCTCTGAAGGCAGGACTGAGAGCTGCCACAACCGCTTGCTCCACCCTGTTGATCCCCTGGGGCCCCGCCCAAGCCATGCACAGAGGCTTTTGCATACGAAAGGCCTGGCCCTTTGCAATGACCTAACAAAATGCAGCTGGCCCAAGGCCTCAGGGCAACTTGAATTGAGTCACAGCTGGCCCCTGCTGGGTAGCCTCAGGCAAAGGCTAGATTAGCATCTCCTTAGAGATCCAGGAGCCAGTGTGCACAGTGGTCAGAGTGGGACCATACAGATTGCAGCTCCTTGGATCCATAAAGGACACACTCAAGGGGCAGGCTTAGTGACCACCGAAGCTTCATTGAAGCAAGTCTTGCCCCGGAGGGGTGTCTCCAGCACATAAGTTCTCCCACTGCAGACACAACTGATTCTCACAGCCAATTGGCCTGGAGGTCAATCCCTCCCAGTATTACCTACAACAATCAAGGCTTAACTACAACAAGACCGTGCACAAAGCCCACAAAGGGGTGCACCAAGAGTGTCTACCTCAGGTAATTGGGGAGGCTGAGCCACTGGGCCCTATAGGACATCTAGCACAGAAAGCCACTCTATCAATACAGGGAAGCAGCAAAAATGAGGAGAAAAAGAAACAGATTACAAATGACAGAAATGGAGGAAAGCAAACTACTGGATATAGAGTTCAAAGCCAAGGTTACAAGGTTTTTCAAGAATTTTCTAGAAACCGCCAATAAATTTAGTGAGACCCTCGTTAAATCTAGTGATACA
>NW_006284650.1:26064-29020 GCF_000327345.1 Myotis davidii | reverse complement strand
GGGGGGGGGGAAAGAGGAACAACTGTAAAAATCTGAACAATAAAGATTTAATTTTTTTAAAAAAGAAATAATGGTAGAAAACTTCCCTAACCTCTTAAAGGAAAAAGTCACACAAGTTCAGGTGGCACAGAGAACCCCAAACAAGAAGAAGCCAAACAGGCCCACGCCCAGAAACATCATAATTAAAATGCCAAAAATTAAAGACAAAGAGAGAATCTTAAATGCAACAAGAGAAAAGAAAAGTGTTACCTACAGAGGACTTCCCATAAGACTGACACCTGATTTCTCTTCAGAAACTCTACAGGCCAGAAGGGAATGGCATGAAGTACTCAAGATATTGGAAAGCAAGGATCTGAGACCAAGATTACTATATCCAGCAAAGCTATCATTCAGAATAGACAGTCAAATAAAGACCTTCTCAGACAAAAAAGGCTAAAGGATTACATCACCACCAAGCCTGAATTATAAGAAATGGGACTGCTAAATGAGAAGAAACAGAGAGAGAAACCTAACCATACAGAATTAGAATGGCAGCAAATTAAGTACCTATCAAAAATAACTCTAAATGTAAATGGATTAAATGCTCCAATCAAAAGGCATAGGGTAGCTGAATGGATACAAAAACATGACTCAACTATATGCTGTCTTCAAGAGATCCTCCTCAAAACAAAAGACACACAGAGGATGAGAGTGAAGGGATGGAAAAAATTTTTCCATGCAAATGGGAAAGAAAAAAATGCTGGAGTAACAATACTCATATCCAACAAAATAGATTTTAAAATGAAGACCATCACAGGAGACAACAAAGGTCACTGCATAATACTAAAGGGATTGATCCAACAAGAGGATGTAACCCTGGTAAACACACATATATGCACCAAATATGGAAGCACCTAAATATATATAAAAAAAACTTCTAGAAGACTTTAACAGAGAGATCAACAACAGAAAGGATATTTGCACCCCTATTAATTAAAAAAAAAAGAAATAATTTTTTAAATTCATAGTAGCGCAATTTACAATAGCTAAAATTTGGAAACAGGCTAAGTGCCCATTAGCAGCTAAGTGGATTAAAAAACAGTGGCGCATCTACACAATGGAATACTACCCTGCTGTTAAAAAGAAAGAACTCTTACCATGTGCAACAGCATGGATGGGCTTGGAGAGCCTTATGCTAAGTGAAATAAGTCATTCGGAGAAAGATAAATATCACATGATCTCACTCATTTGTGGAATATAATGAACTACATAAACTGATGAACAAAAATAGAGACGGGGTGGGGGGAGGAAGATTTTCGAATATAATGGAGGTAATCCTGTTATTTGCAGATTTTTAATACTTCCTACAACTTTAGTGATATACGATGTTAGTACAATTTTGGTAATATTATTATATCTAAAATCTTTTTTTTGAAATATTGATGCTTATTGCATGTAATCTATCTATAATAATAAAAGCATAATATGCTAATTAGACTGGACAGCTGAACGTCCTTCCAGACATCCTTCTGGACGTCCTTCTGGATGAAGGAGGGGCTGCAAGGGCCAAGGTAGAAGCAGCCACTGCAGTGGCAGGGACTGAGGCAGGGGCAGCCACTGCAGTGGCAGTGAGGGCTGAGGCAAACTGCTGTGGCTATGAGGACTGAGCCCCTTGCATGAATTTCATGCATCAGGATTGTAGTATCCTATCTAATAATAGACAAAAAGGGTAACTGACCGTACCTTCACTACGCTTCCCATTGGCTAATCAGTGAGATATGCAAATTAACCACCAACAAAGATGGCGGTTAATTTGCATATGTAGGCATGAAGCAGTGGAGTGAAGACTGAAGGCGGCTCCAGCCAGATCAGTGAAGGCTTTGAAGGCGGCTCTGGTCAGAGGGAAGGCCTGGGTCCCTGGTGCCGAAGGAAAACTGGTGCAGGCAGCCAGGGGAAGGGAAGGCCTATTGCACGAATCTTTTTGTGCAACAGACCTCTAGTATATATATAAAAGCTTAAGTGAACGTTCAACTGGTTGACCATTCGACCGGTTGACCAGTTGCTATGACATGCACTTATTTGGTGTATAGGAAAAAATAAACTTAATGAAGAAATAATAAAATGTCTATTTTACCTACTTTTTAAACAATAATTTTTCTGTGGTTACAATTCTTGATTGGCAATTATTTCCTCATTACTATGAGGATATTCTATTGTCTTCTGCCTTTCATTGTTACTGTTGAAAATCAGTTGTCATCTAATTGTAGCACCTTTCTGGGTGCTGTTAAAAACTGCTCTTACGTGTCTGTATTCTGGCGATGCACTTTAATGGGTTGATTACTGATTTCTCTGTATCCCTCTCTCCTGCTTTGGATATTTTTCTGTCCTAGAAATCACATCTTTCAGCAATTCTAGAAATTTCTTGGTAATTCTTTGAATATAACATCCTCTCCATTCTCTCTATAATAGTCTCCTGGAATTCTGATTAGATGTATGTTAGGCCTTCTCATAGTATCTTCCATGTCACTTATTCTTTTCTTAATTATGCTTTATTATATTTTCTGTCAGTATAACTTTGTTTCAAACTTGATTCATCATTTTAATGCTTCTTACTCATATTTTAAAAATGATTTCGTTAAGCATAAAAAACATACTTATTTTTTTCTGATAATTTAAATGTCTGACTTCTTTATAGGCCTGATATAACCTGAGGTTTCTATTGCTTCTCACTTATGATGCCTGTTCCCTGTTTCTAAGGTTTTGCCTGTTAGCTTCTATTTTCAGAATTTTATCTGTGGGAAGTCTTGGGAGGTGTTGAGATAATAACATTACCCTTTATGACTAAATCTCCTTCTGAGATGCCCTACTTTTGTGGCTGGAGTTCTCATATGGAGGCTGGTGACACCGTTTCTTCTCCCTGCCTCTAACAGTAGCAATGGCTTCTCATTTGTTGCTATTCTCCAGGTTCCTCAGCCTT
>NW_006284650.1:24631-25249 GCF_000327345.1 Myotis davidii | reverse complement strand
TCAGATGTCACAGCCAGAGGAATTTGGGTTTGATTCTTGGGCCCCTCTTCTCCCTACTGTGGATCCCTGAGCAAGTCATTGAACCTCCCTAATCTCAGTTTTCTTATTTTTAAGTAAAAGTAATAACAACACCATCTCTTAGAGTTGTGAGTAATAAGTGACCTAATGTATGCTGATGGCTTAATACTTGTGTGGGTGTGGTTAGCTGTTTCTATAACAGTGATAATGATGAGAATAATAATGCTAGTAATATTAATAATAATGAAACAGGCAAGTGTTATTGTTTTTAAAGGGCCTAATTTTCAATAATTAATAACAATCTACATGGTGATATTAATGATAATCACTTGAACTTAAAATAAAACTTACAGAGACTTTCCCCAGGTTCCCTGCTGGTATAGAGTGGGTTTCTAGGATGTCAGGTTCTGTGTGTAAGTTGTGAATACTATTATCGCCCAGCTGAGATCATGCTTGTGACAGTGAATGGGAATGTGTTATGTAAGAGATCAGAACTAAAATTATAGATGTTCATTACTTAAGCCTGGGAACCCTTGGAAGGCATGACTCCACATTCATCTCATGGCTCCTTGTTACTGGCATAGCGGATGATGCACATAG
>NW_006284650.1:23999-24569 GCF_000327345.1 Myotis davidii | reverse complement strand
AAAAGAGATTTAAATAGATTTATGATACATAACAAAACAGGTAAAATGAGTGGACTTGGTTTGATCCTGATTAAAAGAAACTTACTGCAAGGACATATTTTGGATAATTGAGCATATTGAATACAGGTGGGGTATTAGATGATATGAAAATGACATACTGTAAATGTTGTTAAATATGACAATTGCATTGTGGTTATGGAAATGGTATTATGGTTATTTTGTATTCTTCAAAATTCATCACAAAACATATACAGATAAAATCAACCAATATCTTATATTTAAAATAGTATAACAACAAAAGAAAGGGAAAGTGGATAGTTGAAACAAATTTGGGAAAATGGTTGTTAAGGCTGGGTAATGAGTAAGTGGTAGTCCCTTGAACATTTTTCTTTGTTGTTTGCAACTTTTCATAATAAAACTTCTGTTTCCATAATAAAAGTACCAATTCAGCCCTGTCTCTCTGCCTGGTGGCTCAACAATGAGAAGGGACCCAATGGATCAAGATTGGGTTGCTGAGTGTCTGTTAGGATCCAGTGTCGGGATGGCGGGGTGGGGAGGCCAGCGTGGGGC
>NW_006284650.1:17048-23870 GCF_000327345.1 Myotis davidii | reverse complement strand
CCAGAGGTTCATGAGATGACAGACAGTAGGGTTTCTGTAATACTTGAGGGGAGCTCTCCTCTGGAACACACAGGGCAGTGGTCAGCTTTAGGGTCTCCTGTCTGGCCTCTCATACCCCTTAAGCTAGAACATGGAGGGGTCTTCCTCAAGGCTGGTTTGCCTGGACTTTAGAAGGTGTGTGTTAGTAGCCTCTGTCCATGCTCCTGGGGCTGACTACCTGGTATCTGAGGAGGCCCAACCCTGTTGTCCCCTGATGTTAGCCCTGCCCACTGGTACAGAAGGCATTTCTATTCCCTCATCTACCAGAGGGGTAGCTTATAAGAACATGGCTCTACTGGGGACCAAGCTGGCAACCCGCGCATGTGCCCTTGGTTGGAATCGAACCTGGGACCCTTCAGTCCGCAGACTGATGCTCTATCCACTGAGCCAAGCCAGCCAGGGCTCATTTAGAACATGGCTCTAAATGTGAATGGGCAATGACGGAAAGGGATTCCCAGGCTTCAGAAACCCAGCGTGGATCAGAGTCTGAGACATGCCAGACATGAGCTGGAGAGGAGCAGCCTCAGCCCCTGAGCCTGGGAGGGAGGAAACCAGAGATCTTGCCAGGTTCTAGGTGTGGAAGATCTTGCCTGGAGCGAGGCCTCTCTAGTTGTGAATTTTGCCATGCCTCACCCCAGAAGCAGGAGCATGGAGGGGATTGCCTTCCATATCCTCCTCACCCCTGTCCCAATTAATGATGCTTCCAGCTTGGCCCCTTCAAAGTACCTGATTCTGATCTCTGCCATTGGGGTGGAGATGTGCCATCACTCATCTGTCCTCCACCTGGAACAATCTTATTGATAGTTTCACTTGGCTTCCTAGAGACAGAGTTGGTCATTCTCCCTGAGATCTTGGAGGAAGTTGGGGCTGTATATGTGACATCCGCACTTAATTTCAATCCAACTGAATTTTAACTCATGGCCTTCATCTGACATTCTCTCATAGACCCTGTCTTCATGATGGCCCCATCCATCCCTCCATCCATGCAGAACTGGGATGTAGTCCTGGCTCCTTCTGAGAGTTGATTAGCCACCTTGTCACTGGCTCTAGTATAGCACTCCTTTCTAGTCCCTTCTCTCCACCTCCACAGCCTCCACATCCAGCCAAGGCCCTGGTATATGGGGCTCGAACCACTGCAACTTGCCCCTAAAGGTGCCCTCTTTTTTTCTTGTCCCTCTCCAGGCCATTTCTACATAGCCTCTGATTTTCAATTTGAATCTGAGGCATCATGTAGCTACTGAAGCCCTGAAATCTTTCTTTATTGCTTTTCAGGTAGAAGCGGAAGTTATTAACATGGCCCAAAGGCCTCTGTCCTCTCAACTTCCTGCCACCCCACAGCTCCAATCCCTCCTCTGCCACTCTCCCTGCTCACTCACTTCTGATCCAGTGCTGCTCAGAGGCCTTGTCAAAACACAGATTCTGATTGAGCAGGTCTGGAGTGAGGCTTGAGATTTGCATTTTTAATGAGCTCTCAGGTGATGCTGATGCTGACACTGCCATGCCAGGTGAGGCAGAGCAGTCAGAACCAGGGCATAAGTGCACTTTGCAGTCACAAGTCAAAATATACGAAATGCCCCAGAGGAAGATGCATTCTCCTCTTCCCAAGGCTTCCCCTCAGTGGGGCTCTGTACATGCGTGTTTATATGTGTGGAGGGTGAGTGAGGGTGGTCTTCCCCCACAAAGCTCTCTCCTTTTCTTTGTCTCCTACTCGTGTTTTGCTTTCCATGTTCTAAATATCGCCCATTCACTTTTTTTTCACTTCATCTCCTTATCATCTAGTAGAAAGCTTTAAACAGAGGAGAGACATCATTTTCTTTGCAACAAACAAACAAACAAACTCCCTCTGGCTGCTGTGTTTTCTTGGCTTCTTCCTGTTCTGTCTGTCTCTGCCTCCAACCTCACCCCACCCACTTCTGGCCCATGTCTCTGCCCCAGCCTCTAGGAGTCAGCCCTGGGCCTGGGCCAGCTAGAGCAAAGTCTGTGTCTCCCCCTTTACCAATCGTTGGTTAACAGCACACTGATCAGATCATGTATCATATCCATTTGGATGTCCTCCATCTCTGTCACCTCCTCATTACGGGGAGACATGGCCAGCCTGCAAACACAAAGGAAGCCTGGTTACCTGGGCCCCCCATAGGATCTCAAGGTCCTGTAGGAACTACTGTAGGTTGGGTTCCCTGAAATCAGGTTCTGAGATGGAGAATAGAGTTAGGAAGTTTATTCAGAAATGTTCTTGGGCAAGGTGGGCTACGATACAATCTCAAGGGACACAGCTGACTCTGTGGGACTTCTGATGTGGGGATGACCCTCCAGGCTGTTCCATACTGGGAGGAGGTGCTTTATATCACTACACCAGTCAGTCACCTGATGCAGGCCAACCCAGGCAGGGGAGGTGACCTTGTGTGAGTTGGTAGAGGCCATCCCTATAGCCAGCAGCACTCCCAGGAACTGGGGTTACATCTTCTTTCCTGAAAGGGACCTGGGCAGCATTTCCCAGCATCCACAAGAGAACAGTCAGGCCCCATGGCCTCTAACTGACCACATAGGAGTAGTTCCTAGGATTTCCTTCCTAGAGGCTAGGAGGTGTCCTGGAAAGAAAGAGCCACTCTCACAGGCCCTGTGTTCTGGGGTTCCTGTTGGATTTGTTCCAGGGGTAGGCGCCACCCATGGGGGAGTGAACTGTGGGGACTACAGAGAGAAGTATACATTGAATTAATTACTCTACACAAGCCCCCTGAGTATGTACTGAATATCCCACCCTAAGCTGTGCACTGCATAGCTAGTAGAGTGGCTGCAAGCTCAAACATATCACAGAGGGATTTGGGATTGTGTCGTAGCCCCTCTACTGTGGATCCCTGAGCAAGTCCTTGGAACTGCCTAATATCACTTTGCTTATTTGTAAGTAAAAGTAATAACAACACCATCTCATAGAGTTGTGAGTAATAAGTGACCTAATGTATGCTGAGGGCTTAATATATGACTGCAGATGTTTAACTGTTTCTAGAATGATGGTGATGTTGATGAAAATAATAATAGTGTTAGGAACAATAAAAGAGGGAAGTTATTATTTTTAAAGGTCCTACTTTTCAACAATTAACACAATCTATATGGTGATATTAATGGTAACCACTTGAGCTTAAAATAACACTTACAGAGATATTACAGAGACTTTCCCCAGGTTCCTGGTTGGTATAGAGCAGGTTCCTGGGATGTCAGCTTCTGTGTGTGTAAGTTGGGAGTAATATTATCACCCAGATAAGATTATGTCTGTGACAGCAAATGGTAATGAGTTAATGTAAGAGATCAGAACTAAGATTATAGATGTTAATTACTTATGACTAGAAACCCTTGGGAGGCAGGACTCATGGCTGGTTGTTATTGGTATGGTACTGTGCACGCAGTGGATGTTAATAAGACAGGAACATATAGGTGGAAAGAGATTTAAATGAGATTTATGAGACATACCAACCCAAATATAACGGGTGGACTTTCTTTGATCCTGATTAGAACAAACCTACTGCAAGGACACATTTTGGACAATTGAGCATACTGAATGCAGAATGGGTATTAGATGATATGAAAATGACTTATTGTAAACGTTGTTAGATATGATAGTAGCATTGTGGTTGTGGGAGAAAAGGTCTTTATTTATATTCTTCAAAATGCATCACAAAATATATACAAACAAGATCACCTGATTCCTTGGTTTTTAAAATACTATCATAACGCCCTAGCTGTATTGACTTGGTGGATAGAGCATCAGTCCATGGACTGAAAGGTCCTGGGTTTGATTCCAGTCAAGGGCACCTGCCATGTTGTGGGCTCGATTCCCAGTAGGGCGCATGCAGGAGGCAGTTGATCAATGATTCTCTCTCATCATTGATGTTCTTTTCTATCTCTCTCTCCCTCTCCCTTTCTCTCTGAAATCAATAAAAAACCAAACCAAAACAAAAGAAAAACTTGATTGAGGTATATACGACATACAATAAGATGAAAGTATTTAAAAAATAAAACAAAATCCTATATAATAAAAGCCTCATATGCAAATCGGAATGACCAGTGGAATGACTGGTTGCTATTATGTGCACTCACCACCAAGGATCAGATATTCAATGCAGGGTTTGCCCCCAGCCCACAGGCCCCAGGCAGGCCAAAGCAGGTGCCAGCAGGGGTTCCCCCGATCACCTCACCCCTCGCCCCACAGATGGGCCCTGATCGCCGGCCAGGCCTATGGACGCTACCAGTGAACAATTATTGTGCACCGGGCCTCAAGTACTATAATAACAAAAGACGGGGAAAGTAAATATTTGAAACAGATTTGGGAAAATGGTTGTTGAAGCTGAGTAATGAGTAAGTGGTAGTCCCTTGGACTCTTTTTCTTTGTTGTTTGCAACTTTTCATAATAAAACTTCAGTTTCAATAATAAAAGCACTAATCCAGCCCTGGTCTGTCTGCCTGGTGGCTCAGCAATGAGAGTGGGCCCACATGGCTATGACTGGGGTGCTGAGTGTCTGTGGGGAACCACTGTGGGTATGGCAGAGTTGGGGGCCAGCCTGACACAGTAGAGTCCCTCACTTACTGGTATCAACTCCTCCTGTGTTTGTCAAACATCTCTGTAGTCACAGGCCCTGTGGGGCCCCAGAAGTCATTAAGCCTCATTAGAGGCTCCACTGGTTGTTTCCTCTGAAGTCCAGGATAAGGCCAATACGAGGGTGCCATCTCTTCTCTGTGAGAGGAACAGACAGGGCAGTGGTCAGCTTTAGGGTCTCCTGTCTGGCCTCTCCTACCCCTTAAGCTAGAACATGGAGGGGTCCTTCTCAAGGCTGGTCTGCCTGGACTTTGGAAGGTATGTGTTAGTAGCCTCTGTCCATGCTCCTGGGGCTGACTACCTGGTATCTGAGGAGGCCCAAAACTGTTGTCCCCTGATGCCACCCCTGCCCACTGGTACAGAAGGCATTTCTATTCCCTCATCCACCAGAGGGGTAGCTTATGAGAAGAACATGGCTCTAAAGGTGGATGGGCAATGACGGAAAGGGATTCCCAGGCTTCAGAAACCCAGCGTGAATCAGAGACTAAGACATGCCAGACATGAGCTGGAGAGGAGCAGCCTCAGCCCTGAGCCTGGGAGGGAGGAAACCAGAGATCTTGCCAGATTCTAGGTGTGGAAGATCTTGCCTGGAACGAGGCCTCTCTAGTTGTGAATTTTGCCATGCCTCACCTCAGAAGCAGGACCATGGAGGGGATGGCCTTCCATATCCTCCTCACCCCTGTCCCAATTAATGATGCTTCCAGCCTAGCCCCTTCAATGTAGTTGATTTTGATCTCTACCATTGGGGTGGAGATGGGCCATCACTCGTCTGTCCTCCACCTGGGACAATCTTAGTGATCATTTCACTTGGCTTCCTAGACACAGAGTTGGTCATTCTCCCTGAGATCTTGGAGGAAGTTGGGGCTGTCTATGTGACATCCCCACTTAATTTCAACCCATCTGAATTTTAACTCATGGCCTTCATCTGACGTTCTCTCATAGAATCTGTCTTGGTGATGGCCCCCATCCACTCCTCCATCCATACAGGAACTGGGATGTAGTTCTGACTCCTTCTGAGAGTTGATTAGCCATCTTGTGACTGGCTCTAGTATAGCTCTCCTTTCTAGTCGTTTCTGTCCACCTCCACAGCCTCCACCTCCAGTCAAGGCCCTGGTATATGCGGCTCGAACCACTGCAACTTGCCCCTAAAGGTGCCCTCTTTTTTTCTTGTCCCTCTCCAGGCCATTTCTACATAGCCTCTGATTTTCAATTTGAACCTGAGTCGTCACGTAGCTACTGAAGTCCTGAAATCTTTCTTTATTGCTTTTGAGGTAGAAGCGGAAGTTATTAACATGGCCCAAAGGCCTCTTTGTCCTCCCAACTTCCTGCCACCCCTCAGCTCCAATCCCACCTCTGCACTCTCCCTGCTCACTCACTTCTAATGCAATGCTGCTCAGAGGCCTTGTCAAAACACAGATTCTGAAAAGGAGACATAAGTAACACCCTTTGTAATACTTTAAGCAGTAAAATATATATTTTAAAAAAACAGATTCTGATTGAGCAGGTCTGGAGTGAAGCTTGAGATTTGCATTTTTAATGAGCTCTCAGGTGATGCTGGTGCTGACACTGCTGGTCCGTGGTCCACACTTGAGTAGCAGTGTTTCTGGTCCCTGGCCTCCTTCCATTCCTCAAAGGAGCTGAGATCAGAGCCTCTACCTCTGCCAGGAATCTACCCACTTGAGGCCCAGCTATGCCCTCCCACCTTTCAGTACTCAGCTCAGGTCCTTTGGGCGAACTCAAATAGGCCATGTGAGCATTCATGCTGATCCCAGGCATATGGATTGATGCTGTGGATCACCTGGGCCTGTGTCCCTGCTGAGTTAATTCCTAGGTGTTGGGCCTGTGTCCATGGTCTGGTGCCCAACACACTGTGGGTCTGAGGGGAATGCTTGTTCCCTGTGGAATGGCTCTTCCTAAGGCCTCCTAATGGCTTCTGCCAGACTAGGTGAGGCAGAGGAATGGGAACCAGGGCATAGATGTCCTTTGCAGTCACAGACCAAAATATCTACACCAATAAAAGAGAAAAATGGTAATTGGCGTACGACGCTACCCTTTTCATTGGCTAATCAGGGCTATATGCAAATTAACTGCCAACTAAGATTGGCAGTTAACTACCAACAAGATGGCAGTTAACTTGCATATGTAGGCACAATGCAGGGAGGCGAAAGGGAAAGCAGGAAGAAGCCCCCTGCCAC
>NW_006284650.1:14407-16585 GCF_000327345.1 Myotis davidii | reverse complement strand
TCAGGCGATCGGAGGGGGATGGGGGTCTACACCTCTGGCCGAGGCATCAGGCCTGGGCCGAGGGCAGAGCCAGCAATTGGAGGGGTCTGTGGGTCCCCTGCCCAGGCCTGATGCCTGGGCCAGAGGCAAGAGGCCTGGGCTGGGGGCAGAACCAGTGATGGGGGGAAATGAGGGTCCCCTGCCAGAGGCGTCAGGCTTGGGCAAGGGGCCGATCCTGCGATTGGAGGGTGATGGGGGTCAACGCCTGAGGGCTCCCAGTATGTGAGAGGGGGCAGGCTGGGCTGAGGGACACCCCCCCCCCACACACACACCCAGTGCACGAATTTCGTGCACCGGGCCCCTAGTACCAAAATGAAAGCCCATGGGGCTGCAGCAAATTCCCATCAGGAAATCATATTCTCCTGTTCCCAGGATTCCCCTCAGCTGGGCTATGTGCATGGGTGTTTATATGTGTGGCGATTGAATGAGGGTGGTCTGTCCTTTCCAAAGCTCTCTCTGCTTGTCCTTATTTCCCCCTCATGGTCATTGCTTTTCATGTTCCAAATCTCATCCACTCACTCATACACTTTTTTTCATTTTTTTCACCTCCTTATCATCTCATGGAAGGGTTAAACAGAGAAGGGGCATAATCTTGTTTGAACTAAAGAAACAAACACATAAACAACCTCACTCTGGCTGCTGTGGTTTCCTGGCTTCTTCCTGGTTCTGTCTCTGCTTCCAACCTCACCCCAACTTACTTCTGGCCCATGTTCCTGGAACAGCCTCTAGGAGTCAGCCCTGGGACTGGGTCAGCTTGAGGGAGTTCTGTGTCTCCCCTCTTACCCATAATAGATGACCAGCAGAGACTTCTCCTGCTGCAGGAGGCTCAGCATCTTATTCACCTTCTTACTCAGCCGAGTCTGGTACAGCCTGCAAGCACAAAAGAAGCCTGGTTGTACTGGGATGCCCATATGATCTGAACAGCCTCAGGGCCCAGAATCATGGAACCTTCCAGGTTCTGCAGGAACCTGTTGTAGGTTGGGTTCCATGAAAACACATTCTATGATGGAAAGTAGAGTTAGGAGGTTTATTAAGGAGTGTTTTTGGGTCAATACCAGGGCAAAGGGCGGTAACAAGACTGGGTGCAGTGGTTCTCAACCTTCTGGCCCTTTAAATACAGTTCCTCATGTTGTGACCCAACCATAAAATTATTTTCGTTGCTACTACATAACTGTAATGTTGCTACTGTTATGAATCGTAATGTAAATATCTGATATGCAGGATGGTCTTAGGAGACCCCTGTGAAAGGGTTGTTTGGCCGCCAAAGGGATTGCAACCCACAGGTTGAGAATCGCTGGGGTCGACGGACAAGTTGGGGCGTGATGCAGTCCCCAGTGACACAGCTGACTCTGTGGGAATTCTGTTGTGGGGATGACACTCCAGGGCTGTCCATACTGGGATGAGGGTCCTTATACCACTACCCCAGTCACTGGATGCAGGCCACCCCAGGGAGGGGAGGTGACCTTGTGTGAAATGGCCCTAGTTGGCAGAGGCCATCCTTGTAGCTGGCAGCACTCCCAGGGATAGGGGTTGGGTCTTCTTCCCTGAAAGCAAACTAGGCAGCACTTCACAGCATCCACCAGAGGACAGCCAGTGTCCATGGCCTCAAGTGACCACACAGAAGTAGGTCCTAGGATTTCCTTCCCAGAGACTAGGGGGGCCTCCATGTCCTCACCTCCAACACGGAGGGACCTGCTCAGCCTATTGTGAGCCATAGACAGGGCAGGTGTGAAGACCCTGCACCTGTCAGGGCGCACACCTTCCTCATTCCTGCTGTCAGGGTTGTTCTCCCCTGGGGAGGGGAGGGGCCATGATGCAGAGTTGTCCCTCTCATCCCAGTCTCCGGGCTCAAGGAAGGGAGGCAGAAACCTTCGCAGGACGTCCTAGAGCTGCTCTGAGGCAACCAAGAGGTGAGGAGTAACAGGTGAGCAAGGGCATGGATGCAGACCTACTGCCAAGGCCCATCTCTGGAGAGGTGGTGACATATAGGAGATGGTGACAGCCACACACGCTCAGAGGGGAGGGGACTGAGGTGGAAAGATGCCAGCCCCAGAGGATGGAGTTCCCTTGGTTGTGAAGAGTCAGAATAGGCACTGGGAGGACCCAGATGTAGAGTGTTCACCTCCTGCTGCTTTAAGG
>NW_006284650.1:13478-14356 GCF_000327345.1 Myotis davidii | reverse complement strand
ATCCCCAGTAGGAGATGTGCAGGAGGCAGCTGATCGATGTTTCTCTCTCATCGATGTTTCTAACTCTCTGTCTCTCTCCCTTCCTCTCTGTAAAAACATCAATAAAATATATTTAAAAAGAAACTGGCTGTGGACTTGTTTTCAGGTTGGGGGGAGCGACAGGAAGTGGCCAGGGTACAGCATGGGAAATGAGGGCTGGGGTCACTGCACCCCAGCCATACAGCTCTCCAGAGTTTTGAGCCTTATTCTGTCCTGGGGTCTCCCCCACGCTATTCTCAGCCTGGACTGCTCCCCCTGACTGGGCCTGGTCAACCCCTGTTTCTGCTTCAGGTCTCAGCCTGATGTCACTTCCCCAGAGAGGCCCTCCCTGCCCCTGAGTCTAATTCCATCCTGCCCCCCTGTTACACTCTCATAACACAGTGCACTTTCCTTTCACAAACTGCACGGAGCTCAGAGATACACACTGTGTGTTAACATCTGTCTAGCTCTCACTGGAGTGCAAACTTAAGGGTGCAGGAACTGGGTCTGTTGTTCAATATTGTCCCCTCAGTGCGTGGTCCAGTGCTTGGCACATGGGAGTTATGAAATGAAAGGATGAATGAGTGAATGAAAGAGACCATGAGGGAAGGACAGAAGGATGGAAGGAGGAAGGAAGGATGAAAGGAAGGAAGGACAGAAGGAAGGAAGGAATCAAGAAGAGACAATGCTTAAGTGTAAGCTTTAGGGGGCAGGGTCCATGTCTGTTGCTCAATATTGTCTCCTCAGTGCCCAGTCCAGTGCTTGGCACATGGGAGTCATGAAATGAATGAAAGAATAAAAGAATGGATGAATGAATGAGGGAAGGAAGGAAGGAAGGACAGAAGGAAGGGAGGATGGAG
>NW_006284650.1:12102-13340 GCF_000327345.1 Myotis davidii | reverse complement strand
AGGAATTCTTTCAACATGTGGCCTCACCAGTGGTTCTCATTGGAGCCTCTCACCTCTGTTCCCAGCACTGCTCTAGTTTTACATGCATTTTATTTCATCACATCTATGAGGTGGGTACGGTAGTCCTGTTATCCAGATGAAGAAACCGTGTCTCAGATGAAGACCTGCCCGACTCATGGCCTAAGTCAGTGGCGGATCCGGTAGGGAATCCAGGCTGCCCAGGCATTTTTCTTCCCCTTTACTTCCCCTGCCCAATTCAGGGCCCCCACACCCCTTTTCATTGCTCTCCCTCCCCTTCCCTGCCCTCTGCCCAGAAATGACCCCAGGGCCTTGCCTCAGGTACTTGAGTTTGCACGCAGGCTGCCTGAGCCCTTTGCAGAGCAGCTTCATGCCACGGTCACCCAGGTGGTTCTGCCCCAGGTCCAACTCTCTCAGGCTGGGGCTGGCACCCAGCAGGGAGGCCAGGTCCTGGGAGCAGTTGTTCGTGAGGCCACAGTTGGCGAGCCTGTGGGAGAGATTGGCATGTCCTGAGGGCCCTCTCTCAGGGGAACTGGGGTCTGGTTTTCATTTCTAGTACTGTGGCCCTTTTGGGGTCCTTGGTGATATTAAAGGAATAAAAGCACACGTCTGGCTTATAGTAACCTGGGACATTTTATTTAAATTTCTTTTATTTTTGGGGGGAGGTGGGAGGAGTATGGGAGCAGACTGGAAGAGGTTTATGGGGGAAAAAGGACGGCCTATGTAATACTTTCATCAATAAAGATTGAAAAATAAGTTAATAAAAATAAAATAAAGTTACAGAGACCGGCAAAAAAAATTATTTTAATCCTCACCAAGGATATTTTTTCCATTGATATTTAGAGAGAGTAGAAGAGAGGAGAGGGAGGAGAGAGAAGGAGAGAAACACCGATATGAAAGATAAAAGAATTGGTTGCCTCCTGCAAGCGGCCCCAGTTGGGTCACCAGGAATTGAAGCTGCAACTGAGGTTCTCACCCTTGACTGGGAATTGAACCCGTGAACCTTCAATCTGAGGGTCGATTCTCCAACCACTGAGTCAAATAGGCCAGAGCAATGGTAGATTTTCATTTCCTCCTGCAGCCAAAGAGCCACTCATCAACATTTCTCACTCCTGTATGATTCTTACCAATGCTTCCTACTCTCCATATCAGCACTGCACGATTAATTAAACCAACCTTCCGGGTGTGTACTGGGCCTAATTGTTAACTACATCACCCCT
>NW_006284650.1:9271-12006 GCF_000327345.1 Myotis davidii | reverse complement strand
GAACAAGGTCTCTGCATTTTCATTTTGTATGGATCCTACAAATTATCAAGCTAGTCCTGAGAGGAGGAACTGGTGTATTTTGGTTAGGGAGGAAAGTCTAGTTTAGAATACACTGAATTTGAGGAGCCCCTGGCACATCCTGGAGGAGGGTGTGGTTTTTCAGTCCTGAGCTAAAGATGGAAGCTTGGCAGGTACCCGCTGAAAGGGGCCTGAGATGCGATGGTGGGAAGGCTCTGAAAGAGGTGAAGGACACTAAAATTGGGACCTGGTTACACGTCACCTGATTGGACGTCAGATAGGCCTGGTGTCAAAGCTCACCTCTCTCAGTTACTAGATGAAGAGTGGGGGCGGGTTTCTTAATCTTCAAGTTTACTGGTCTGTAACATGAATTTGACATGCCTTTGCACATGGTGGTTGCCAAGGTCAAAGGAGATAACATATCCCATGTGTTTAAACAGTTCTTACAGGATGAAATCTGAGCCCCTTGACTTTCTTCTAAGTTTCCTTCCTGTTTTTACACAGCCTTGCATCTCAGTTTTCATGTCGCCCTTCTTATTTCCTTCTGTTCCAGAAGGGCAAGGCTCCTCTGTCTTCAACTCCACAATTCCCTGCCTCCCCTTTGACCTTGTTCTGGAATCCCCTCTTCAGACCCCCAACCTCTCTTTTACCAGTTTCTTCTCCTTTGTCTATGTACTATGCTCAGTTTTACATGTCCATAAAAAGGAAAGCACCCAGAATCCTTGAGTCTCGCATATTCAACTGTTTTCAAGAGAAATCCAATTATTAGTTAGGACTTTGCTTGAAAGGTCTTAGACATTCCTACATTCATCGTGCAGGAGGCAGCTGATCAATGTTTCTCTCTCATAGATGTTTCTATCTCTCTCTCCCTCTCCATTTCTCTCTCTCTAAAATCAATAAAAACATATGTATATCTTTTAAATAGAAAATAACCCATCAAGTTCCCACAATCAAATCCATGTGTCTTTTGGCCAATGTCCCTCTGCCAGTTCTTCTCCCCTCCTGTTACAGTTGGAGGTGTTTCCCAACTCCTCCTAAGCCGTTCTTCTCCCACTGCCTCCCTCTGAGGAAAGGGAGATCATCAATTAGTCCTTTTTCTCATACCTTTCATCATCCTTTATCAACATATATTCAAACTTAGACCTTTTCCTTCTTTAGTGTAAACAAGCATGCATAAAGGTGTGCAAACACACACACACACACACACACACACACACACACACACACACACTCCTAGTCAGTCCCACATTCCCTTATGCTTTAGTTCTTTTATCTTATATTTATTTTTAAAGTAAACCTTTATTGTTTAAAGTATTACATATGTCCTCCATTGATTCCTTCTAGCCTAACCCCTTCTCTTCACCACACCCCAGGCCTTCACCACCCTATTTTCTGTGTCCAGGGGTTATCTTTGTATGCACATAATTTCTTTCGTTGATCTCTTCTCACCAACCCACCCTCCCTCACCTTCTCTCTGAGATTTTGCAGTCAGTTCTATGCTTCTGTGTCTCAGGATTGACTTTTTTCAGCAATTTATTTTGTTCATTAGGTTCCACATATGAGTGAGATCATGTGACACTTATCTTTCTCTGATTGGCTTATTTCAGTTAGCATAATACTATCCAGGTTCTTCCATGCTGGCCTAAAGGGCAAGAGATCCCTCTTTTTTATAGTTTCATACTATTCCATAGTGTAAATGTCCTACAGCTTTTTTTTTATCCACTCATATGCTGATGGACACTTGGGCTGTTTCCAGATTTGGGCTATTATAAAATGTGCTGCTATGAACATATGGGTGCATACATTCTTTCTGATTGGTGTTTCTGGTTTCTTAGGATATCCTGTCCTATATAATAAAAAAGAAACATGTAAATTGACCACCCCTCCGCTATGCTCACCAGCCAATCAGGAGTGACTATGCAAATTAACCCAACAAAGATGGCCGGTTAATTTGCATACACAGGCGCCAGGCGGAGAACAGAGCGGAAGAACTGGCAAAGAGTGGAGCGGCTTGGGGAAATTGGCTCCCCAAGCCACCAGATGGAGAGCAGAGAGGGAGAGCTGGCGGCTTGGAGGACTTGGCAGAGTGGGAAGCTGTGGGACAAAGAGCAAGAAGAAAAAACCAAGATCACGGGGAGCATCAGGAATGCTGGGAATTGTAGTTCTGATGACAGACGAATCTCCTAGACCAGTGGTTCTCAACCTGTGGGTCACAACCTTTTGGGGGTCGAGTGACCCTTTCACAGGGGTCGCCTAAGACCAACGGAAAAGACATATTTTCGATGGTCTTAGGAACTAAGACACTGCTCCTCTATTCATCTCCAGGTGGGTCTGCCTACATGCAGATATGCTCACATATGAGTACCCAGTGTGATGGCATCACCACGCTAACCCCATCACATACACCCCTTACAAATACAGGTGTATGTGACAGGGTTAGTGCCATAATGTACTTATGCGGACCAGTCACACATGTGTAGAGAGCAGCTACTGTGTAGAAAGCAGCAGTATTGGAGGTAAAACGACACTTCATAAATTATAATTACTGGGTAAATGTAAAATCATGTACTGTAAAATCATCAACTACTGCAAAAAAATATATATCTGTACCATGGGAACTTAATCTGGATGCTGATCAGTATTTTTATATTCAGCTGTGGTTGATGTGAATACTGCCCCCTTGTGGTAGTAACAGGTATGTAAAGAAAACAACACAA
>NW_006284650.1:7191-9182 GCF_000327345.1 Myotis davidii | reverse complement strand
TATGAAGCCGAACAAACTAAAATGCCATTTTGAGGGCAAGCATCCGAGCTTTGCCAGCAAAGATACCAACTATATTAGAAGCAAAGGTCTTCCAAAAGGGTGTGGCAACTGCCTTTCCCCCAGCCAAATACTGCTTATGCAAATATTCTTGAAGAAAGATGTCTTCCACAGTGTGAGGGAATGACCAAGCACAGGAAAGCTGGGTGGTTGCCCTCTAAGCTCCAATCCCAGAGCCCCCAACCCTAGACACTCCTCACACAGCTCCAGTCCATTCTGCCCTCCTTCTGCTGGAGTCCAAGGTAAGTGGCTTCACATATAATTTTGTGTATTGGCCCTTTAAGCGGGTGCCTGCACTTCCAGCTGTCTCTTGCTGGCAGACAGCAACCCTGCTGCTTTTCACAGCCAGATGTTATGTGGGCACTGTTCTCAGTTCTGGTGCTCTGGCCTGGGGAGCCCAGCTTGGGGTTTAGACTACAGAGTTATCAGTGGGATCCCCACACAGCTGAGATAGCGCTCCAGGCTTTCAGCTGCTGTCTGTGGGAGCCTGTCTACCCCTTTCACATCTCTGTACTTCCTAGTAGTCTCTCTACATCTCCACTTTCTGTCCTTGGTTATCAGGGTCCTCTCCAGCTAGTCTACAGTAGATTTTTCAGGGTGGTTTTTCTACATTTTAGTTGTAGTTCCCAGCTTTGTTCTTGGAGCATGTTAGTGTAGCTTCCATTTACTCCACCGCCATTTTTAATCCCCCTTCCTTTCTCTTCACTACCAAAATCTTTGAAAAAAGTGTTTGTATTTGTAATCTCATTCCCACATCTGTCTTCATCTTTAATTCATTCCAATTTGGATTCTGGCTTCATCACCTCACAAAATTGTTCCTGCTAAGGACATCCATGACTTCCCTATCACAAATCCAATGAACAACTTTCAGTCCTTATTTTACCTGACCTCCCAGCAGCAATGGATCCTGAGGACCACACACTCCTTGAAACCCTCTGTTCCTCTAAGTAACATGACACCGCACTGTCCTGGTGTTCCTCCCACCTCCCTGGATGCTCTTCCTCAGGCATCTCTGTTGACTTCTCTTGGCCATTAAAATTGGGAGGGTGGGTTTCCCAAGACTTGACATGCAAACTTTTCTTTGCATATAAATTTTAGGACCAGATTGATCATTTATGCAAAAAAAGGCAGCAATGATTTTGATAGGGATTGAGTTGAATCTATAGACCAGTTTGGAAAACATTGCTGTCTTAACAGTATAGGTCTGCCAGTCCATGAACATGGAAAGTCTTAACATTTATTTAAGTTTTGTTTAAATTCTTCAACTATGTTTTGTAGTTTTCAGTATACAAGCCTTGCTCTTCTTTTGTTAAAATTATTCCTAAATATTTCATTATTTTTGATGCTATTGTAAATGGAGTTGTTTTCTTAATTACATTTTAGATTGTTTATTGCTAATATGTAGAAATACAATTGATGTTTATATATTGATCTTTTATCCTGAAAACTTGCTAGTTTATTAGTTCTAATAGCTATTTTTGTGTGTGCATTCCTTGGGATTTTTACATAAAATCATGAAAGCTGCAAATAGAGATAGTTTTACTTTTTCCTTTATAATCTGGAAGACTTTTATTTCATTTTCTTGTCTAATTTCTCTGATGAGAACCTCTAGTGTAAAGTTAAATAGACATAAAAAGAGTAGAGAGGTTTGCCTTGTTCCTGATGTTAGAGGAAAACATGCAGTATTTTCAGCATTAGGTATAATGTTTGTTGTGGGTTTGCATTGAATCTATAGATTGCTTTGGGTAGTATGGACATTTTAATGACATTGATTCTATGAATCCATGAACATGGCATGTTCTTCCATCTCTTTATGTCTTCCTCTATCTCTTTTTTCAGCGTCCTGTAGTTTTCTGAGTACACGTTTTTTACCTCCTCAGTTAAGTTTATTCCTAGGTGTCTTAATTTTTTTGGTGTGATGTTAAATGTATTTG
>NW_006284650.1:3789-6754 GCF_000327345.1 Myotis davidii | reverse complement strand
ACATTTGCTCTAGGTTTATGATGTATAGATTTATCATGTTTATATATGATCCCTCTATTCCCACTTTGCTGAGAGTTTTTATCAAAAATGGGTGTTCGATTTTGTTGAACGCTTTTTCTGCGTCTATTGATATGATCATGTGATTTTTGTCTTTCAATCTGTTTATGTGAGGTTTCATATTGTTGGGATCATATAGTATACTAGAGGCCTGGTGCACAAAATTCATGCATTCGGGGGGGGGGTGGTCCCCTCAGCAAGGCCTGCACCCTCTCCAATCCGGGACCCCTTGGGGGACATCCCTCTTACAAACCGCTCACCTGCCTGCCTGCCTGATTGCCCCCTAGCTGCTCCCCAATGCTGGCCAGATCACCCCTAACGGCTCGCCCCTGCTGGCCCAATCGCCCCCAACTTTTCCCTGTTGCTGGCCTAATCGCCCTAACTGCCCTCTCCTACTGGCCTGATTTCCCCTAACCGCCTCTGCCTCGGCCTCCACCACCATGACTTTGTCTGGAAAGACATCCAGAAGATGTCCAGTCTAATTAGCTATTACCCTTTTATTAGTTTAGATAGCTTTTCAGAATGTCCTTTTTTCAACGAGTAATATGCAGTTAAGTTTCGCCCATTCTTTTTTTTTTTTTAAATGTATTTTATTGATTTTTTTACAGAGAGGAAGGGAGAGGGATAGAGTCAGAAACATCGATGAGAGCCAAACATCGATCAGCTGCCTCCTGCACACTCCCCACTGGGTATGTGCCCACAACCGAGGTACATGCCCTTGACCTGAATCGAACCTGGGACCCTTGAGTCCGCAGGCTGATGCTCTATCCACTGAGCCAAACCAGTTAGGGCTCGCCCATTCTTTTTATAGCTTCAGAGCTCATTTTTTCACATACTAAATAATATTTCATTGTATAGATATAGATACACCATGATTTATTTATCTGCTCACCTATTGAAGGACAACTTGGTTGCTCTCCAGTTTGGGCAATTACAAATAAAACTGACATAAACACTGTTGTGCAGATTTTTGTGTGGACATAGGTTTTCAACTCATTTGAGTAAATACCAAGGAGCACAATTGCTGGATCACATGGTAAGGGTGTGTTCAGTTCACTAGGATTCTGCAAAATGACCATATTTTATTCCCGCTGGCAATGTCTGAGGGTTTCTTTTTCTCCACAACCTTGTCAGCATTTGGTGGTGTCAGTGTTCTAGATTTGGCAGGTCTAATGGATGAGTAGTTGTCCCTTATTTCTAAAATCCTGGCATTGATAATATACATTTCCCTGTAAGCACTGATTTAGTTGCATCAAATACGTTTTGTTTTTGTTTTCATTCATCTCAAAGCATTTTAAATTTCCCTTATGATTTGTTCTTTGACCCACTGTTTATTTAGGAGTGTGTTGTTGTAAATTTCCTAAATTTCCCTTTGTTATTGAGTTCCAATTTCATTTCATTATGTTCAGATAATATAATTTTCATGGTTTCAGTTCTCTTAAATTTGTTGAGATTTGTTTTATCGGGCATCTTATTTTTGCACAGAAGTTAATTTGATACCTGCTTGACATCTCCCACTGGATATCTTAAAAAAACTTGAAGATTTTGCACAAAATCACACCCTTGACATTCCACCCCTCATTCACTCCTCTTCCCGTATTTCCATCTCAGTGAAGGTGCCACTATCCCATGCATATCTCTGGCCTGAACCTAAGATTATCTTCTATATCTCCATCTCCCTTTTTCCATAATTCAAATCTATTGGATTTTACTTTCTTTTTAGATCTCTTAAATCCATTCACTTTTTTCCATGGCTGACACCATAGTCCAAGATACAACCATTTCTTGCAGAAACTATGGTAACTTTTCTTAGTGCAACCTCACACCATCTTTATTGGAAAACTGAAACTTTCCTGTGTGATAATATACATTTCCCTGTAAGCACTGATTTAGTTGCATCAAATACGTTTTGTTTTTGTTTTCATTCATCTCAAAGCATTTTAAATTTCCCTTATGATTTGTTCTTTGACCCACTGTTTATTTAGGAGTGTGTTGTTGTAAATTTCCTAAATTTCCCTTTGTTATTGAGTTCCAATTTCATTTCATTATGTTCAGATAATATAATTTTCATGGTTTCAGTTCTCTTAAATTTGTTGAGATTTGTTTTATCGGGCATCTTATTTTTGCACAGAAGTTAATTTGATACCTGCTTGACCATCTCCCACTGGATATCTCAAAAAAAACTTGAAGATTTTGCACAAAATCACACCCTTGACATTCCACCCCTCATTCACTCCTCTTCCCGTATTTCCATCTCAGTGAAGGTGCCACTATCCCATGCATATCTCTGGCCTGAACCTAAGATTATCTTCTATATCTCCATCTCCCTTTTTCCATAATTCAAATCTATTGGATTTTACTTTCTTTTTAGATCTCTTAAATCCATTCACTTTTTTCCATGGCTGACACCATAGTCCAAGATACAACCATTTCTTGCAGAAACTATGGTAACTTTTCTTAGTGCAACCTCACACCATCTTTATTGGTTAGTGCAACCTCTCAGTCTTTATTGGAAAACTGAAACTTTCCTATGAACTGGTTTCCCAATCTCTACCATAGTGCTCCTCCGTTCCCAGTTTTATATGGGTCTGTTTCTACTTTGTAAATGTACTGATTTTATCAACCTTTTGATTATAATCACATTGCATTAGAACAAACAACCACCCCAGATTCCAACAGGGCTACACTGAGTTCAGGCTTCTTTTCAGTTAAGAGAAGGGAAGATGAGAAAAACTCTTTTTGTGAAAATTCAAGCCCCAAGCAGAAGTCCTCTAATAATTAGCTTGTCTAAAGTGGGTGTACAACTGGACAGACACCCACTCTTGCAAGGACATATTCAAAGTCTCATTTTTGCCAAAAGAAAGAAAGAAAGAAAGAGAGATAGAGAGAGAGAGAGAGAGAGAGAGAG
>NW_006284650.1:1560-2787 GCF_000327345.1 Myotis davidii | reverse complement strand
TCACACACTATTTAAGTGATTTTATCTACTCCCAAATAAATTAGATAAAATTTTCAAGATGCAAACTGCCATCTCTATTTTATTGCCAGATAAATCCACCTCGATAGCCCAGTAGCACCTTGACTCAATATGTCCCCAACTCCATTCATCTTTCCCTTCAGGTCTGCAGACATTGAATTAACTGGTAAGTGGCTCGAGTCTATTATTCCTTTCTATTTGGGCTGTCCTGCATTTTCTGTCTGGGATAATTGGGGCCAGGCTCTGGGCTGTGACTGCACTGCCACTCCCTAGCCAACATCCAGTGCTGGTCAGGACACACTGCCCAGGAACCAGGTTCCCTGTCCACCTGTCTGTGGGGACGCCTACTGGTCAGGTGTGATCGCCCGAATGTTTCTGATGCTCAGGAGGAAGGGGATGCCTTTCTCTAACTTAGTGTCCATGGGAGATTAGACTCCCACTTCTGGGGAACACACAGTCAGCCATTCCCCGCACCACACCCCTGGGATGTCTTCTTAAGAATCTGCAGGCCTTAGAGTTCACTCAGGGCTTATGTCCCAAGTGCCTCATTTTCTATTGCAATACCACTTGGCCGCAACACAAATTAGACAATGGGTCTTAATGGCCTGAGAATGGTCCTTTAGATTTCCAAATTCTCACTGATCTTGGTAACTTTTGCTGCCGGCAGGGCAGACGGCCTGAGGTCCAGTATATCGGGCTTTTTTACACTCAAGGGCACATCCTTTCTCTGTAACAGCTGCTCTCCCTCACAGATTTTCCTTCCTCACGCTAAGCCTCCCAGCCCCCCATCTCAAATCCTCGTCCTTTTTCACCACTTTTGATCCCACTGACCACCCCCCAGTCCCCCAGCCTGAGGCTCCTCAGTCTCAACAGCCTGAGAGTCCACCACCCTACCCAGAGGATCCCACCACCACCATCCTATCTCATACCCGATCCGGAGCAAGTTTTTGGCTCTCTTCCTCCCCCCACTTTGGCATTAGCCTTAAAGTGCTCCCTTCGGGAGATTGCTGGTGCCAAATCTGGCTTCATGCCCAGGCCACGTGAATACCCTCTGCTGCAGGCCCCTGCTCTCCCACTCAGAGCAGATGTTGTCCCTATCAGGATCCAAAATGGAACTATCAAGAAGGGCAGACAGATCAGAGGTCTCGAGACCACATGGTTCTCTGCCTGCTAGAAGGACTGAGAAAGCCAGCTCACAAAGCAGTTAAT
>NW_006284650.1:0-826 GCF_000327345.1 Myotis davidii | reverse complement strand
GTTGTAAAATCAGTGCTTACTACACATTTATGGAGTGAATCATTTAAAGGGGAGATGGCACCTCGAAGTACTAAAGGATCAAAGCTGCCACTGAGGTAGGGAACCCGGATGTGAAAGTTAACAGTGTTGCTGGTGGGTAATTTGAGAAATCTACTCTGTCATACTCAGATGATGGGTTCCAGCAGAGTCCCTGGGGCAATAGTGCATCATTGAAACAAACAGGGAAGTTGATTTTGTAGAGAAAAAGAAAGACTCCTCTTCAGATAGACACATTCAGAGGTGACAGGGGAGAACTTAGGACCAATGTCATAGTCAACAGCCATCCAGGGGGTGCCTGAAGCAGCTGAGTGAGCTGTTGCATGAAGGAAGCATGTGTGAGGGAGAATCAGAGGCAGTGGGCTGGGTGGCGGACAGCTGACGTCAGCATGGGGGTGAAAGTGCATCCAGGAGAGAAGGTAGCTATTGTGACAGAGACAGGAAGAGAAGCAGCAGAGCAAGGCAGGGCCACAGCAGGCTGCCCAGAAGCAGGGAGGGAAGGTCACATGGTCAGATACTGCCTGCAGAGGACCCTAGGTGGACAGAGAATGGGGGTCAGATTTGGCTGTTAGAAGTCACTGGTCACATCAATCCTTTAGCCCCTCGGGCCAGGCTTAGTGAGAGTGCCCCCAGTGCCCAGGACAGTGATACCAACAGAGGTGCTGGAGAGAGGAGAGGGGGAAGCACTTACAGAAATGCACCGGAAGTCCTTCCTGCTTGTCTATGTTGTCCACTCTCATTCAGTTGAAGCCTCTTGATGTGGTGGCAGAATGTAAAGAAGAAAGTGAAC
>NW_006284649.1:0-1078 GCF_000327345.1 Myotis davidii | reverse complement strand
TGGACACAGACTTTGGTGATTGCCAGAGTGAAGTGGGGTTGGGGAGGTAGAAGAAGGTAAAGAGGGATACATGGTGATGAAAGGAGACTTGACTTGGGTGGTAAATGCACAATACCATATACAGATGATGCATGGTAGAATTGTAAAATAAACAAAAATAAAAGTAAAAAATAAATAATATTGCAAGCATCCCAAAGATGTAGGAAATAAGACAACAAACACACATATATTTTCTCTTAATTCTATTTAATTATAATATTTTGCCACAAGTGAGTTAGTATTACATACTACAAATTATCCTATATAATAAAAGCCCAGCGACCGAACGGCACAATGACCAGAACGACCGGTGGACCAGTCACTATTACATGCACTGACCACCAGTGGGGAAGACGCTCAACGCAGGAGCTGCCCCCTGGTCGTCAGTGAACTACCACAGTGGGATCGCTGCTTGGCTGACTGGGATGAGTGGCTGCTCCAGCTGCGAACCCCCAGCCCACAGACAGGAACCCAGGCTATAATAGTCGCCTCCTCCCCCCAGGCTCCTCTTCCTCTTCCTCACTCCCTGCCGCCTCCTCTGGATGCCTGCAGGCCATGCAGCACAGCTACCAGCTCGGCAGACCTGACCCCGGAGGCTGAGAGGTGGGTTTGTGGCCTCTGGGGGACTGAAGCCTACTCCACTGCCTCTCAGTGCTTTTGTTCCTAGGCCCGGCCCCAACCGGGTCCCTTGGAGAGGCGAGTGCCCTGGCTCCACAGAGGATGCTGGACCAGGGAGCAGCCACTCAGAGGGCAGGTCTACAGCCACTTGGTTGACTGGGATGAGCGTCACTCCCACCGTGAGCTGATCCCCACAGGCCATTCCCCGCAACAGTGCACAAATCCTGTGCAACAGGCCTCTTATACCTAATAAAGGCAAATACTTGTTGTATCTCTCTGAATCACAGACTTCAAATTCAATCCCCAAAAGTCATCACACACATTTGAGTTTTTTGTTTATCTTTTCCTTCTTTGTTTTATATTTAATGACATAATAAGCATAAACAGGGTTGGGCAAAAGTAGGTTTTCAGTTGTGAGTAC
>NW_006284648.1:0-337 GCF_000327345.1 Myotis davidii | reverse complement strand
GGGGGGGGGCGGATGGAGGGCTGGGAAAAACCAGCAGAAAAAAATAAAAAGATAAAGCAAAACAACCTCACAACCAGTCCTAAAAAACACACATACAGACACACACAAAAACAAACAAACAAAAAAACCGCCAATATACTCAACAATCAAGCAAACAGCAACAAAACAATAGAAAGATAAAAGGAGAGAAAAAAAATTTTGGATAGTGAAGAAAGATAAGGGATATGTGTATAAGGATTTAGAGCAGTGAATTAGAAATAGGATATATAAGTAAGGTGAAATTTTGGCAGGAGGTAAACAGAATGAATAGGGAAAATCTAAAGCAGGAATAGTGTAA
>NW_006284647.1:0-1154 GCF_000327345.1 Myotis davidii | reverse complement strand
CCTGGACATGTTCCCTTGGCCGGAATTGAACCTTGGACTTTTCAGTCTGCAGTCAGAGGCTCCATTCACTGAGCCAAACCGGTTAGGGCAGCAAAGACAATATTGATTACTAGAGGCCAGGTGCATGAAATTTGTGCTCTGGGGGACAAGGGGTCTCTCAGCCCAGCCTGTTCCCTCTTGCAGTTCAGGTCCCCTCGGGGGATGACTACCTGCTGGCAGATATCCCTCTTATAATCTGGGACCCCTCACTCCTTACCACCCACCACCAGTGTTGTACTTGCAAGCTGTGAGCCTGGCTTCTGGCTGAGCGGTGCTTGCCCTGTGGGAGGGCACTAACCAAAAGGGGACAGCTCCTGCATTGAGTGTTTGCCCCCTGATTGTACCATGTTGGTACCTCAGTCTCTTACATAGCCTTCCTTAGCCTTAGTTGTTAACTTAGGTAAGCCCCCCCCCCCCATTCCCCTAGGAAAGCCCCACTCTCGGATGGATAGGACTCCATCGTATGAAGAGGGTGGATAATCTTCGCCAACTCCATCCACACCTTTGGGAACCCCTGGAACAGGATTCCCCTAGGTAAGCCCCGCCCCATTGAGAACCCCCACACTCGGGACGGATAGAACTCCACCAGGGTGCTGCAGACCCCCCTATAAAGGATAAGTAGGGTAAGAAGATGCATAGTACAGAACTTGGATTGTGAAGATGTGCCATACTGAGTCTAGAATAGGGGTGGGCAAACTTTTTGACTCGAGGGCCACAGTGGGTTCTTAAACTGGACCGGAGGGCCGGAACAAAAGCATGGATGGAGTGTTTGTGTGAACTACTATAAATTCCAAGTAAACATCATTACATAAAAGGGTACGGTCTTTTATATTTTTAGTTTTCTTCATATCAAATGGGCTGGACCTGGCCCGCGGACTGTAGTTTGCCCACGGCTGGTCTAGAAGAAAAAAGACTCTGTATTGATCCTTGAACACATATGCTTGCTAGCAGAGGAGTTAAGGTTACTCCCAGATGGAATGTTTCATACAAGAAGTATGTTCATGCATTTGGACAGAATGTTTTATACAAGAAGTATGTCCATGTATTTGTGAGGAAGGATAGATAAATGTAAAGGCTTGGGAGAAGGAGCCTTATCCTTAACCCCACTGCAGCCT
>NW_006284646.1:0-483 GCF_000327345.1 Myotis davidii | reverse complement strand
GGAGCTCCCCCTGTGGAAGCCCACTGAACACCAGGGCGCAGCTCCTGCTAAGCATATGACCCCTGGTAGTCAGCGTGCATCATATGGACTAGTCGTTCCCGGTCATTTCATCATTAGGATCAATTTGCATATTATCTTTTCATTATATAGGATATAACTCTAATAAATTTAATTTTGGGTTAAGGGCTCAATCCCCATGTATAGGGCATGCAGGAGGCTGCCAATCAACAATTCTCTCTCACCTTTGATGTTTCTGTTTCTATCCCCCTCTCCCTTCCTTTCTGAAATCAATAAAAATATACATGTTTTTTTTAAAAAAATAGGCATTCAATATGATAGACATTCAACAAATGACATGAGTCCATTAACCTTTGTGCTATTTCAATTAAAGTGAATATTGAATATATTTCTATTATTGTTCTGAGATGCTATGAGATATCATGACACTTTCAGAGAGTAGAGGGTACTGTAACACAATTACAG
>NW_006284645.1:0-16826 GCF_000327345.1 Myotis davidii | reverse complement strand
AACCCCGCTGAGCTCCTGACACAGTGTCCTTTGCTAAAGCATCCCCAAGGCTCTGTCTGCGGTCCGTGGAGGAAGGATCTCTGTTGCCTCAGCACAGGGAGCACAATGTCCTCCGGGCAGAGTGTCCCCTGTCACTGAGTATAAGCAATGTAGCCAGAATGCCCTTATGCCACTGAGCTAGACAAGGGTCAATGTGTTATCGGCAAAACAGTAACATCTACACATCAGTGAGGGAACCGGGTGTGTCAGAGTCAGCAGGGCTAAGGTAGCATGGTGGTGGACGGGCCAGGCAGCCCGGAGAGTAGGGCGTTGGTTCAGACACGTGGCACAGAAGGGGGCACCACTAGAGTCCTCGTGGGAGACATTGAGCAGGTGGACACTCAGCCTTGCTGGTCCTCTGCCTTGGAAGGCGGGACCTTTGCCATATGTCCCGTAAGATGCGCCGCACCAGGGCCCAGGAAGACCCAGGTCATTGGTACCAATGTCCAGGTGATTCAATCTTGACTAGATGGAGGCACAGAGTTGGCACGAGGATACTGTCTACCACGCAGCTTTTAGGAAGCATGGAGGGGCCAAGAGTGAGGAGTGTGCTCAGTGCCCCAATCCCACGTGTACGCTTCAGGCCTGACCATAGGCATCTATGAGGCATAGCCCAGTGTGTCTCAGAGGCCCGCTGCCCTCGCAGAGCAGACCTGGTGCAGAGATTGCATCCAATTTCCCTGGAGAGACTGACAGGCATGGTCTCCTGAGCCCCGAATGCAGACCAGCCATGGAGGGTCACCCCACCCCTGCCGACGGGATCCCTTCCAGGCAACTCACAACACTGTCTCTGCCGCAGGCGTGCTCGGTCCCGTCGGCAGAAGGTGTGATCCTTACACTCAGTTTGGGTCCTCATTCACCTGCTTATACCTGGCACCAGGACAGACTGATACTGAACTAGGCACAAAACTAGGACTCTTCAAGGGAACAAGAAATAAAGACAGACTCTGACAGGAAACAGATTGAGGGACACACTCGCTGAGAAAACACCACCCATGAAGGAGAACAGGCTTGGGGGGGCCCACCTGAGCAGATGACACCAGCGTCCTCTCCGTGGTTGCAGTTGTGGGAGTTCCAGCCCCTATTTGGGCAGCTCCACAGGAAGGACTCTTGCCCTGAGCAGTCAACATCGTCCAGCACAATTGGCCCCGAGCCCTGTCCGAACTGGGCACTTCCTGGTGCAGAACTGGCCCCGCCACAACCCAGCTGCCTGCACACGATGTTGGCGTCATTGCTGTCCCACCCGTCGTCACACACGGTGCCCCAGGTGCCTTGGTAGAGGACCTCCACGCGGCCCTGACACGGGTTATTGCCGTTCACCAGCCTCAGGGACAAACCAGAATTGGCTCCTAGAAGGGTAGATAAACAATAATTGACTCTGGTGTTGCCTGAAGAAACAGGCTCTTAGGTGATGTTAGGTTCCGAATTCCTCCAGGGTCCACGCCTTTTTTTTCAGGATTACATTCCCCAGAATTAAGACTGGACAAATGCCCGTCCGTCACCATTTATCTTCAAGGAGCCCGGTACAGCTCGCATGGGTGTGAGCTGTGGGAGGCATGTTGTCTGACTGGTTTCCCACCATGTTGGCCTCGGGATGCAGGACAAAGAGAGGAGGCCTGCCGTCGGCATTAGCAGTGACACGTGTGCACAAAGGAAGCAGATAGTGAAGCCCATACACACAGAACATAGGGGTGAGCAAAGCACACAGAGTCAGTCTTGGAACACCTGAATCCAGCTGCACCTGAAGCTGGCCCTGCCACTACATGATCCTCATGAATGAGCCATGGAGTGCTCTTACGGCTTCAAAGAGTTTGAGTTGGGCTCCTGTCACTTGCAAACTAAAACATGCTGACTAATATGTCCCATAACTGGTAGGTGAAGGGAACCCATGATTCTGGGATGTGTGGGAACCCTCCTTGTTGCATGGGGTGAACTCTGAGGAGATCTAACACAAGATTTGAGAATGTCACCATGGCCTGGAGGCTACAGCACTGAATGCTGATGTGTTAGCCAGACCCAGGGAACCTCAAGCAAGGAAGGACTTGTGTTCCACCCACCTGGAGAGAAAACAGCGCAGCTTAGAAAGGAGAGCAGAGGGTCAAGGTCTGGTCTGCAGAGCTGTGACTGGGGTCAGGGTTAGGGGGTCAGGGACAGGGTGGGGTGAGAAACTATGTGGCTAGGGGAGAAAGTTGCCCTTTCTGAGAGCTTGCCATGAGCCAAAACCATGCCCTTCAATGTCCTTGATGATGGCAACCAGGCCTACACTCTGTGACAACAACCCCGCTGAGCTCCTGACACTGTTTCCTTTCGTAAAATCATCCCTGAGGCTCTGTCTGCGGTCCATGGCGGAACGGTCTCTGTTTCCTCAGCACAGGGAGCACAATGTCCTCTGGGCAGAGTGTCCCCTGTCACTGAGTGGGTAAGCGCTGTAGCCAGAATGCCCTCATCCCTCTGAGCCAGACCAGAGGGTCAATGTGTTATGGGCACAACTGTACCATCTACATATCTGGGAGGGGACTGGGAGGCACAAAGTGGCACAGTGCCCCCCGGGTGCTCCTGGTGGACTGTGGGTTCAGTAGGGATGGTGTGTCAGAGTCAGGAGGTCTAAGCTAGCATGGTGGTGGATGGGCCAGGCAGCCGGGAGAGAGAGGGCGTCGGTTTAGACATTTGGCACTGAATGGGGCACCACTAGAAGCATCATGGGAAACATTGAGCAGATGGACACTCACCCATGCTGCTCCCCTGCCTTGGATGGTGGGGCCTTTTCCATCTAACTTGTAGGATGCGCCCCACCAGGGCCCAGGAAGACCCAGGTAATTGGTGCCAACGTCCAGTTCATTCAATCTGTGTCTAGATGGAGGCACAGAGTTGACACGAGGAAACTGTCCGCCACACAGCTTTTAGGAGGCTTTGAGGGGTCAAGAGTGAGGCATCTACTCAGGGCCCCAGTCCCATGTGTGTGGTTCGGGCCTGACCTTAGGCAACTAGAAGGCATAGCCCGGTGGGTCTCAGAGGGCACGCTGCCCTCACATAGCAGACCCGGGGCAGAGATTGCATCCAATTTCCCTGAGAGTCTGACAGGCAAGGACTTCTGAGCCCCAAATGCAGGCCAGCCATTTGAGGGTCACCGCTCCTCTGCCTACAATCCTCCTTCCAGGCAACTCGCAACACTGCGTGTGGCACTGGCTTGTGTAGTCCCGTGGCAGATGGTGTGACCCTTACACTCAGTTTAGGTCCTCATTCATCTGCTTACACCTGGCACCAGGACAGACTAATACTGAACTAGGCAGAGAACTCAGACTCTTCAATGGAATAAGCAACAACGAAAGACTTTGACAGGAAACAGATTGAGGGACCCACTCGCTGAGGAAACACCACCCATGAAGGAGAACAGACTTTGGGGGAGCGGAGGCGCACCTGAGCAGATGACACTGGCGTCCTCTTCGTGGTTGCAATTGTGGGAGTCCCAGCCCCGGTGCGGGCAGCTCCACAGGTAAGACTCATTCCCTGAGCAGCCCACGTCATCCAGCACGATCTGTCCTGAGCCCTGTCCGAACCGAGCACTTCCTGGGGCCGACTTGGCCCGGCCACAACCCAGCCACCTGCACACCACGTTTGCATCATTGATGTCCCACCCGTCATCACACACGGTGCCCCAGGAGTTTTGGTAGAGGACCTCCACACGTCCCTGACACCGGTCACCGCCATTCACCAGCCTCAGGGACAAACCGGCATCGGCTCCTAGAAGGGGAGGGAAAAATTCACTGTCTCTGGTGTAGCCTGAAGAAAGAGGCTCTGAGGTGTGAGTGAGGTTCCTAATTATTCCAGGGTCCAAGCCTTTTATTTTCAGAATTATATTCCCCGAATTAAGACTGAACCATAGCCAGTCCATCACCCTTTATCTTCAACGATCCAGGTACAGCACCCATGGGTTTTACCTGTGAGAGGCATGTTCTCCAATTGGTTTCCCACCATGTTGTCCTTGGGATGCAGGACAAAGAGCTTGGCTGCTGTCTGCACTACCAATGACCCATGTGCAGAAAGCAAGCTGATAGTGAAACCCATACACATCGAAAGCAGGAGTAAGCAAAGGGCAAGGGGACAGCTTTGGAACGCCGGGATCCAGCTGCACCTGAAGCTGGCCCTGCCACTAGGCGTCACACGTGTGTGAGCCATGGAGTGCTCTTCTGGCTTCAAAGAGTTTGAGTTGGGCTCCTGTCACTTGCAAACTGAAACATGCTGACTAATATGTCCCACAACTGGTAGGTGAAGGGAATCCATGATTCTGGGATGTGGGGGAACCCTCCACATTGGATGCGGTTGTGTAACACAAGATTCAGGAACATCACCTTGGCTGGAGCCTACAGTGCTGAGTGCGGAAACTTTGGCCAGATACAGGGATGCTCACGCCAGGAAGGACTTGTGTACCACCCATCTGGTCAGAAAACAGAGCAGCTTAGAAAGGAGCGTGGAGGGTCAAGGTCTGGTCTGCAGAGCTGTGACTGGGGTCAGGAAATGAGGGCCACGGGGCTGGGATGCTCTGTGGCTAGGGGACAAAGAGGCCTTTTCTGAGAGCTTTCCAGGAGCCAAAACCATGCCCTTGAATGTCCTTCACAACAGTAACCAGGGCTACAATCTGTGCGATCGACCATGATGAGCTCCTGAACTACAAGGCATAGCCCGGTGGATCTGAGGGCCCGCTGCCCTCGCAGAGAAGATCTGGTGCAGAGATTGCATCCAGTTTCCCTGAGTGACTGACAGGCAAGGACTCCTGAGCCCCAAATACAGACCAGCCATGTGAGGGTCACAGCACCTCTACGCACGGGTCCCCTCCCGTCACACCCACAACCCTGCCTGTGCCGCTGGCCTGTGCAGTCCCGTCGGCAGAAGGTGTGATCCTTACACTCAGTTTGGGTCCTCATTCACCTGCTTACACCTGGCTCCAGGACAGACTAATACTGAACTAGGCAGAGAACTAGGACTCTTCATAGGAATAAGAAATAATGAAAGACTTTGACAGGAAACAGATTGAGGGACCCACTTGCTGAGAAAACACCACCCATGAAGGAGAACAGACATGGGGAGGCCACCTGAGCAGATGACGCCGGAGTCCTCTCCGTGGTTGCAGTTGTGGGAGTTCCAGCCCCTATTTGGGCAGCTCCATAGGAATGACTCTTGCCCTGAGCAGGCCACATCGTCCAGCACAATTGGCCCTGAGCCCTGTCCAAACTGGGCACTTCCTGGGGCCGAACGGGCACCACCACAACCCAGCTGCCTGCACACGACGTTGGCGTCATTGGTGTCCCACCCATCATCACACACGGTGCCCCAGGAGCCTTGGTAGAGGACCTCCACACGGCCCTGACATGGGTTACTGCCGTTCACCAGTCTCAGGGCCAAACCGGAATTGGCTCCTAGAAGGGGAGAAAAACATTAATTGTCTATGGTGTCGCCTGAAGGAACAGGCTCTGAGGTGTTGTGAGGTTCCAAATTCTTCCTGGGTCCAAGCCTTCCATTTTCAGGATTACATTCCCCCGAATTAAGTCTGGACAAATGCCTGTCCATTATGATTTATCTTCAAGGAACCGAGTACATCTCGCATGGGTGTGAGCTGCGGGAGGCATGTTCTCTGCCTGGTTGCCCACCATGTGGGCCTTGGGATGCAGGACAAAGAGAGGAGGCCCACCGTTGGCAGTAGCAGTGACCCGTATGCAGAAAGCAAGCCAATAGTGAAGCCCATACACACAGAACATAGGGGTGAGCAAAGCACACAGAGTCAGTCTTGGAACACCTGAATCCAGCTGCACCTGAAGCTGGCCCTGCCACTACATGATCCTCATGAATGAGCCATGGAGTGCTCTTCTGGCTTCAAAGAGTTTGAGTTGGGCTCCTGTCACTTGCAAACCAAAACATGCTGACAAATATGTCCCATACGGGCAGGTGAAGGGAACCCATGATTCTGGGATGTGTGGGAACCCTCCATGTTGGATGGGGTGAAGTCTGAGGAGATCTAACACGAGAGTTGAGAACTTCACCATGGCCTGGAGGCTACAGTGCTGAATGCTGACGCTTTAACCAGACCAAGGGAAGCTCAACCAAGGAAGGACTTGTGTTCCACCCACCTGGAGAGAAAATAGAGCAGCTTAGAAAGGAGAGCAGAGGGTCAAGGTCTGGCCTGCAGAGCCGTGACTGGGGTCAGGTGTCAGGGGGTCAGGGACAGGGTGGGCTAAGATATTATGTGGCGGACAGGATGGGCTGAGAAACTATGTGGCTAGGGGAGAAAGTTGCCCTTTCTGAGAGCTTGCCATGAGCCAAAACCATGCCCTTCAATGTCCTTGACGATGGCAACCAGGCCTACAGTCTGTGACAACAACCCCGCTGAGCTCCTGACACAGTGTCCTTTCGTAAGATCATCCCTGAGGCTCTGTCGGTGGTCCATGGAGGAAGGGTCTCTGTTGCCTCAGCACAGGGAGCAGAATGTCCTCTGGGCAGAGTGTTCCCTGTCACTGAGTGGGTAAGCGTTGTAGCCAGAATGCCCTCATCCCTCTAAGCCAGACCAGAGGGTCAATGTGTTATGGGCACAACTGTACCATCTACACATCTGGTAGGGGATTGGGAGGCAGAAACTAGCAAAGTGCCCTCCAGGAGCTCCTGGTGGACTGTGGGTTGAGTAGGGAGGGCGTGTCAGAGTCAGCAGGGCTAAGCTAGCATGGTGGTGGATGGGCCAGGCAGACCTGAGAGAGAGGACGTCGGTTCAGACACGTGGCACAGAAGGGGGCACCACTAGAAGCATCATGGGAGACATTGAGCAGGTGGACACTCAGCCATGCTGGTCCCCTGCCTTGGAAGGTGGGGCCTTTGCCATCTAACCCGTAGGATGCTCCCCATCAGGGCCCAGGAAGACCCGGGTCATTGGTGCCAACGTTCAGGTGATTCAATCTGTGTCTAGATGGAGGCCCAGAGCTGACATGAGGAAACTGTCTACCACGCAGCTTTTAGGAGGTATGGAAGGTCCAAGAGTGAGGAGTCTGCTCAGGGCCCCAATACCATGTGTGGGGTTTAGTCCTGACCATAGGGAACTACGAGGCATAGCCTGGTGGGTCTCAGAGGGTCTGCTGCCCTCGCAGAGCAGACCTGGTGTAGAGATTGCATCCAATTTCCCTGGCTAGAGACTGACAGGCAAGATCTCCTGAGCCCCGAATGCAGGCCAGCCGTGTAAGGGTCACAGCACCTCTACCCTCGGTTCCCCTCCAGGCACACTCACAACACTGCCTGTGTGGCTGGCGTTTTCTGTCCCGTCGGCAGAAGGTGTGATCCTTACACTCATTGTAGATCCTTATTCACCTGAAAAAACCTGGCACCTGGACACAGACTAATACTGAACTAGGCAGAGAACTAGGACTCTTCAAGGGAATATGAAATAAAGAAAGACTTTGACAGGAAACAGATTGAGGGACACACTCGCTGAGAAAACACCACCCATGAAAGGAGAACAGACTTGAGTAGACGCACCTGAGCAGATGACACTGGCGTCCTCTCCGTGGTTGCAGTTGTGGGAGTTCCAGTCCCTGTGTGGGCAGCTCCATAGGTAGGACTCATGCCCAGAACAGGCCACGTCATCCAGCATGATCTGTGTTGAGCCCTGTCCGAACCAGGCATTTTCTAGAGCCAACCTGGCCTCCCCACAGCCCAGCTGCATGCACACTACGTTGGCGTCTTTGGTGTCCCACCCATCGTCACACACGGTGCCCCAGGAGCCTTGGTACAGGACCTCCACGCGACCCTGACACCAGTCACCTCCGTTCACCAGCCTCAGGGCCAAACTGGCATCGGCTCCTAGAAAGGGAGGGGAAAAGTCACTGTGTGCAATGTAGCCTGAAGAAAGAGGCTCTGAGGTGTGCGTGAGGTTCCTAATTCTTCCGGGGCCAAGCCTTAGTGTTTGGGGTAACATTCCCCTGCATTAAGACCGGGCCAAAGTTCCTCCAAAACCCTTTATATTCATGGAGCTGGTTACAGCACCTATTGGCAGTTGTGGGAGTTCCAGCCCCCGTGTGGGCAGCTCCATAGGTAGGACTCATGCCCAGAACAGGCCATGTCATCCAGCACGATCTGTTTTGAGCCCTGCCCAAACCAGGCATTTCCTAGAGCCAACCTGGCCTCGCCACAGCCCAGCTGCATGCACACTACGTTGGCGTCTTTGGTGTCCCACCCATCGTCACACACAGTGCCCCAGGAGCCTTGGTACAGGATCTCCACGCGGCCCTGACACCGGTCACCTCCGTTCACCAGCCTCAGGGCCAAACTGGCATCGGCTCCTAGAAAGGGAGGGGAAAAGTCACTGTGTGCAATGTAGCCTGAAGAAAGAGGCTCTGAGGTGTGCGTGAGGTTCCTAATTCTTCCAGGGGCCAAGCCTTAGTGTTTGGGGTAACGTTCCCCTGCATTAAGACTGGACCAAAGTTCCTCCAAAACCCTTTATCTTCATGGAGCTGTGGGAAGCATGTTCTTTAATTAGTTTCCCACCATGTTGGCCTTGCAATGCAGGACAAAAAGGGGAGCCCCACACTTGGCACTAGCAGTGACCCCTGTGCAGAAAGCAAGTTGATAGTGAAGCCCATACACATAGAAAGCAGGAGTAAGGAAAATGCACGGAAACAGTCTTGTAACGCCTGGATCCAGGAGCACCTGAAGCTGGTCTGCCAGGAAATGTCCCTCATGTGTGAGCCATGGAGTGCTGTTCTGGCTTCAAGGAGTTTGAGTTGAGCTCCTGTCACTTGCAAACTAAAACATCCTGACTAATATGTCCCATAACTGGTAGGTGATGGGAATCCATGATTCTGGGATATGGGGGGAACCCTCCATGTTGGATGGGGTGAAGTCTCAGGAGTTCTAACACAAGATGAGAGAATCTCACCCTGGCCTGGAGGCTACAGTGATGAATTCTGATGCTTTGGCCAGACCCAGGGATGCTCTCATGTGGAATGATGCATACCACCCAAATGGAGAGAAAACAGAGCAGCTTAGAAAGTCAAGAAGAGGGTCAAGCTTGGGTCTGCTGAGCTGTGACTGGGGTCAGAGGATCAGGGACAGGGTGGCCTGAAAAGCTCTGTGGCTATGGAGAAAGTTGCCCTTTCTGAGAGCTTGCCACCAGCCCAAACCCTGTCCTTGAGTGACCTTCACTATGGCAACCAGGGCTAGAATTGGGGAGAGCAACCCAGCTTAGCTCCTGACGCAGTGTCCTTTGGTAAAAGCATCTCCTAGGCTCTGTCGGGGGTCCATGGATGAAGGGTCTCTGTTGCCTCAGGACAGGGAGCACAAGGTCCCCAGGACAGAGTGTCCACTGTCACTGAGTGGGTAAGCGCTGTAGCCAGAATGCCCTTATCGCTCTGAGCCAGATCAGAGGGTTAGTGTGTTGTGGGCTCAACTGTACCATCTACACATCAGGGAGTGGGTTGGGAGACAGAAAGTGGCACAGTGTGCTCCAGGAGCTCCTGGTTGGCTGTGGGGTGAGCAGGGAGGAAGCGTCAGAGTAGGTGGGACTCAGTGGGCATGGCGTTGGACAGGGCCATGCAGCTGTGAGAGAGAGGGTGTTGGATCAGACACGTGGCGCTGAAGGGGACACAGCTAGAGACATTGTGGGAGATACTGAGGGGGTGGTCGCTCAGCCATGCTGGTGCCCTTCCTTGGAAGGCGGGGCCTTTGCCATCTAACCCAGGAGAGACACTCCCTGCTAGGGCCCAGGAAGACCAGGGCAATGGTGCCAACATCCAGGTGATTCCATTCATGTCTTGATGGAGGCACAGAGTAACACGAGGAAACTGTCTACCATGCAGCTTTTAGGAGGCATGGAGCGGCCAAGAGTGAGGAGTCTGCTCAGGGCCCAATCCCATGTGTGGGGTTCAGGCCTGACCATAGGCAACTACAAGACATAGCCCGGTGGGTCTCAGAGGGCCCCCTGCCCTCGCAGAGCAGACCTGGGGCAGAGATTGCATCCAATTTCCCTGGAGAGACTGACAGGCAAGGACTCCTGAGCCCCGAAAGCAGGCCAGCCATCTGAGGGTCACCGCACCTCAACCCACGGGTCCTCTCCAGGCACACTCACAACACTGCCTGTGCCGCTGGCGTGTGTTCGTCGGCAGAAGGTGTGATCCTTACACTCAGGGTAGGTCCTCATTCACCTGCTTACACCTGGCACCAGGACATACTAATACTGAACTAGGCAGAGAACTAGGACTCTTCAAGGGAATAAGAAATAAAGAAAGACTGTGACAGGAAACTGACTGAGGGACACACTCGCTAAGAAAACACCACCCATGAAAGGAGAAGAGACTTAAGGAGACGCACCTGAGCAGATGACACTGGCGTCCTCTCCGTGGTTGCAGTTGTGGGAGTTCCAGCCCCCGTGTGGGCAGCTCCATAGGTAGGACTCATGCCCAGAACAGGCCATGTCATCCAGCACGATCTGTTTTGAGCCCTGCCCAAACCAGGCATTTCCTAGAGCCAACCTGGCCTCGCCACAGCCCAGCTGCATGCACACTACGTTGGCGTCTTTGGTGTCCCACCCATCGTCACACACAGTGCCCCAGGAGCCTTGGTACAGGATCTCCACGCGGCCCTGACACCGGTCACCTCCGTTCACCAGCCTCAGGGCCAAACTGGCATCGGCTCCTAGAAAGGGAGGGGAAAAGTCACTGTGTGCAATGTAGCCTGAAGAAAGAGGCTCTGAGGTGTGCGTGAGGTTCCTAATTCTTCCAGGGGCCAAGCCTTAGTGTTTGGGGTAACGTTCCCCTGCATTAAGACTGGACCAAAGTTCCTCCAAAACCCTTTATCTTAATGGAGCTGTGGGAGGCATGTTCTTTAATTAGTTTCCCACCATGTTGGCCTTGCAATGCAGGACAAAAAGGGGAGCCCCACCCTTGGCACTAGCAGTGACCCCTGTGCAGAAAGCAAGCTGATAGTGAAGCCCATACACATAGAAAGCAGGAGTAAGGAAAACGCACGGAAACAGTCTTGTAACGCCTGGATCCAGGAGCACCTGAAGCTGGTATGCCAGGAGATGTCCCTCATGTGTGAGCCATGGAGTGCTCTTCTGGCTTCAAAGAGTTTGAGTTGAGCTCCTGTCACTTGCAAACTAAAACATCCTGACTAATATGTCCCATAACTGGTAGGTGATGGGAATCCATGATTCTGGGATGTGGGGGGAACCCTCCATGTTGGATGGGGACCAGTCACATCTCTCCACGTCTCTGACCGCCATGTGCCTCCCCATCAGAAGACCTTTCCCATCTCTCCCCAATGAGCCAGGCACTCACTGGTGGTTTGAGGCTTTGGCCTGACTTTAAAGCTTGGATAGAAAGAGTCAGGGCCCGGTGACTGAACCAGGAGGCAATCACAGGTCCTGGTACCCAGAGGACCCTCATCACATGTTCACTGCCATCCCTGGGCACTGTCTCTGCCCCTTGGGATGCAGTGACCATGCTGGCCCTCAGGTGCGGCAGGTGTGAGAGGATTAGAGAAGCGAGAAGCCTGCTGTCCCATCATCAGGAAGCCAGTGGTCGTGCCCATCAATAGATGAGTGGATTAAAAAACTATGGTACACCTACACAATGGAATAGTATGCGGTGATGAAAAAGGAGTTTTTACCATTTGCAACAGCATGTTGCTGCTAAAAATATACATCAGGGTTTGGCTTTAAGATAACAAATGGGCTAGACAACAGAGGGTGAGGGCAAGACTCGGGGGATGAGGGGACAATTGGGGGATAAAGACACATTTGGAATAACTTAATCAATAAAAAAATTTAAAAAAATAGATTGTTTTTTCAAAAAGAAGTACAGGGATGTAAAGTACAGCAGAGGGAATATAAAAAATAATATTGTCATAACTACATATAGTGCCAGGAACCCCTTATTTATCTTCACAGCATAGTACCATAGCATTCATTCTCGGCACAGAAAGATTCAGTTCTGGTCTCACTGCATCATTTGTCTCATGACAAACCCGTGCCTCAACTTTTATTTAATTAAGACATGACTTGACACCTACTCATCTTTGTATATTAGTTTCTTGTAGGGACTCCAGAATATGGAGTCTACTCAATTAATGCTTATTGAAGAAAGGAGGGAAGAGAAGGAGGAAGAATGTGATGGAGGAAGAGAGGAAGGGAGAGAGGGATGAAAAAGAAAGAAGAAAAGAGATTCCCTCAAACTCTAAGACTCTATCAAGCCTCTACCGTGTACCTAAGATGTGTTAACTATTATGGGACATGCCAAAGAGGCCTAAGTGGCAAATCTCCAAGACTTTTAAACTAATGTCAGCAAAATAACTTAAAAACAATATATAAATAAAACTTAGGTTTAAGTAAGAAAAAAATGTACTTTATGATGAATTAAAGATGTAATTACAAGGAAATAATAAAAAAAAGAAAGCCAGTGGGCATCAGTGTCCACTATCCCACAAAGCCCTCCTCAGACTTGAGTCACGGGGCCACCTTCATGGAAGGGGAGACACTTCTTGACCATCGGCTGCTCTCCCCCAGGACGGCCACCAAGTATCTGATGAGAATTCAGAAGGAGGATGGACAGACAGAGTATTTGGAACCTCCCACCCCCATAGTTAAGGAGACAGAAGGCAAAAGTGTGGTCCAAATGGGGTTCAAGGAGCCATGGGTCAGCTGGAGAAGGCCGACCGGCAGAGGTGGGCAGGACAGAGGGACATCACAGGAGAGGTGGCGGGACTCACCTGGCCAGGTTGTGGAGGAATGAGGAGCTGTGAGAAACAAAAGGACATCAGACACCAAGCTCCCAAGTGCCCGAACTGGATCCCGGGTTGATGACCCTCAGCTTCTACACACCAGTTGATGCCGTGCACATGGCGTTGGGATAGAAAGAGTAGTGCCACCCACAACCTTGCAGTTCTTCCAAAGCCACGCCCTCTGTCCCCTGCCATCGCCTGCCTCCATGAGCCCTAGGACTTTGGTCCAGTGTATGGAAGCCAGGGTCATGCTGGGACAGGCCACCAGGGCCCTGGTGTTGACCCCAGAGAACAAGCAGAGAATGAACCCAGCAAAAGGGTCAATCAATGTGCACACTGATGTGTCAGCCTTAACCCATTCTGATATTGAGAGTTTACACAAATTTCTAGAGTTTTCCATGCGGTCATAATGCCCCATCCCTAAGGCCTTCATTGGTTCATTCCATCATGACCAACCGCCACCTCCCACCTCCCCCAGCTCCCTCCCATTCTCTTTGTCCTTCACAAAGGACCTCTGTGCTCTCAGGTTGTCCCCTCTGCATCACTATCTGGGTGCCCCCAGGTGACAACATCCTCACAGAGGGGAGCTGGTTACCAACCCCCACACCCAGGGACCAGCTGCCTTGGAAGGAAGCCCAGACACCCTGCAGGTGGGAGTGAGATGACTCTGGGGGCACAGGGCAGGCTCCTCTCTGTGCTCAGGACGTTGACTCTTGTGCATGAACACGGAGCTCAGACCCCTGTGAGCCAGTTCCAGGCACTGCCTTAGGGATGCTGGGTGCATGGACCCACCAAGCTGACGTTTAGCCGGAGCAGGTGACCTAGCACCTGGGTGCCTGCTACCCTGAGTCACTCCAGTGCCTGGGGGACAGTACGAGAATGAGGCTCAGGCAAGGCCCTGGCTTGGGGAGAGGGAGTGTTCTCAGCAGCATCAGCCCAGAAGGGCCCCAGGGATGGTAGGGACGCCCTTGAGCAGATGACGTCGGCATCTTCCTCATGGTTGCAGTTGTTGGAGTTCCACTCCCCGGGAGGGCAGCTCCACAGGTAGGACTTATGCCCTGAGCATAAATAAGATCGACCCTGAGCCCTGCCCAAACCAGGCATCTCCTGGGGCCGACCTGGCCCAGCCATAGCCCAGCTGCCTGCACACCACGTTGGCGTCGTTGGTGTCCCACCCATCGTCACACACGGTGCCCCAGGAACCTCAGTAGAGGACCTCCACGCGGCCCTGACACTGGTCACCGCCGTTTACCAGCCTCAGGTCCAAACCCGAATCTGTCCCAAACCATAGAGGACGACACAATGATACCTCCTTCATGTCTGCACTGAGCTCCAGGCCTGAGGCAGGTTCTAGGCTCAGGGCCTCCCTCATGGCCACGCCCAAGGGCAGACGGTCATCTATGGACATGCCCAGGGGTTCATCTCCATCACAGGGAAAGCAGCCAGAACTTCCTGTCCTGCCAGGTCTAAGGATGCTCCAAGGCAGCAAGCGCCAGGATTGCCCATGGGGTGAGCAGGACTGCCCCCCCCCCCACACACACACATCGACCAGGGTCACCCTGGGCAGAGGTTTATGTCTCCGGGACAGGCCAAGACCATGGCCCCCTTTGCCACTTATTCCTTCTCCTCAGTCCTGCCTCACTTGAGGCAAAGCCCTCAGAGTTGATGGGACCAATTCTGCCAGACAGGAGAGTACGGGCACTCTCCTCCCCTGTAGCTGAGCCTGCACTTGGCTCTCAGCACGTCCCAGGAGGCCTCCAGGACAGACCATAGCAATGGGATAGGGCCTTGGCTGAGCCTCCTCCCAGAAGCACTCTGGACTCAAGACATCAGCCAACCATGTCAGACAAGGCCCTGGTCAGAGACCCTCCTCTGGCCTCTCCCCCCTACAGGGACAAGGATGAGGATGGACCACATGGAGCCTCCTTCTATCACATTCCATTCCAGTGGTGATTCAGAGGCAGAGAGGGGCCCTGGGGGGGAGTAGGGTCCTGTACCTGTTGCTGTTGGAGAAGAGAATCTTGTGGAAGCAGTTCTCCATGAGTCTGGAAGGGACAACAGAGAGAAAAGCCGTGGTGAGGCCTCAGGAAAGGAGTCCTTCCCAAAAGGGTGGGTCGGTCAGCGTGACATTCCCGTGTGCCTCCTGCACGTGCTCCCTGCCTGTCCACAAGCCTCCCGCTGGGCTGGGTCATCGTGGTGCAGAAAGCCAGGGGGCATCAGTGTCCACTATCCCACAAAGCCCTCCTCAGCCTGGAGCCACGGGGCCACCTTCATGGAAGGGGAGGCACTTCTCTGACCATCGGCTGCTCTCCCCGGGGATGGCCGCCAAGTATCTGATGAGAACTCACAAGGAGGATGGACAGATGGAGTCTTTGGAATCCCCCCACACCCATATTTAAAGAGACAGAGGGCAAAAATGTGGGCCAGATGGGGTTCAAAGAGCCATGGGTCAGCTGGAGATGGCCGACAGGCATAGGTGGGCAGGACAGAGGGACATCACAGGAGAGGTGGCGGGACTCACCTGGCCAGGATATGGAAGGCTGAGCAGCTGTGAGAAACAAAAGGACAGTCAGACACCAAGCTCCCAAGTGCCTGAACTGGATCCCAGGTTGATGACCCTCAGCTTCTACATACAGAGCTGATGCCGTGCACATGGCCTCAGGGTGGACACAGCAGTGGTGCCCTGAACGTGTCAGTTTTTCCAAAGCCCCTCCCTCTGTATCTCCTGCCATCGCCTGCCTTACTGAGCCGTAGGACTTCTTGTTCAGTGTATATGAAGCCAGGGTCATGCTGGGACAGGCCTGCAGGGCCCAGGTGTTGACACAAGAGATTGATCAGGGAATGACTCCACCAAATGGGGTCAATCAATGTGCACACTGATTTTTCAACCTTGAACATTCTGATACTGAGAGTTTACACCAATTTCTAGAGTTTTCCATGCGTTCCTAATGCCCCATCCCTACGGCCCTCATTGGCTCATTCCATCATTGGCCACCTACCAGCTCCCACCTCCCCCTGCTCCCTCCCACTCTCTCTGTCCTTCACAAAAAACCTCTGTGCTCTCAGGTTGTCCCCTCTGCGTCACTATCTTGGAGCTCCCAGATGACACTGTCCCCAAAGAGGGGAGGTGCTTACCAATCCCCACACCCAGGGACCAGCTGCCCTGGAAGAAATCCCTAGACACCCCGCAGGTGGCAGTGAGCTGGCCCCGGGGACACAGGGCAGGCTCCTCTCTGTGCTCAGGACACTGCCTCCTGTGCATGAACACGGAGCTCAGGCCCCTTTGAGCCAGTTCCAGGCACTGCCTTCAGGATGCTGGGTGCGTGGACCCACCAAGCTGATGTTTAGCCTGAGCAGGTAACCTAGCACCTGGGCGCCTGCTGCCCTGAGTCACTCCAGTGCCTGTGGGACAGTACGAGGCTCAGGGGGGCCCTGGCGTGGGTAGTGGGCGTGTTCTCAACCGCATCAGCACAGAAGGGCCACCAGGGATGGTAGCGACGCACCTGAGCAGATGACGCCGGCGTCCTCTCCGTGGTTGCAGTTGTGTGAATTCCAGCCCCTATGTGGGCAGCTCCACAGGTAGGACTCATGCCCCGAGTAGCCCACATTATCCAGCATGATTGGGCCTGAGCCACCACGTGCTTCCACATCCCTCACCTCAGCCCTGAGTTCTCCAGAGGAAGAGGAGCCCCAGGGCACACTTGGTATCGTGCTTGCAGGGTGGGCTCCAGGGAACATTCCTCCTTACCTGTCCCGAGGGGACTCCTGAGGACGGTGGCGGCAGTGTGGGCAGCAGCGGCAGCAGCCTCCATGACAGGGGCTGGAGGGGAAGAAGCAGAAACAGAGTCAGGTCTCCTCTGAGGGGAACCGCGGACGGAACGGGACTTGACCTGCGTTCTCAGCGGGGTTTGCCTTCCTGTGTGACTTTGCAAAAGTCAACAAACCGACTCAGCCTCCCGTTCTTTCACTTTAGAAGGTGGTTTGGCCGTGGCTGGTGTGGCTCCGTGGATAGAGCACTGGCCTGTGGGCTGAAGGGT
>NW_006284644.1:0-333 GCF_000327345.1 Myotis davidii | reverse complement strand
GAAATAATGTTAATAAATGTAACAGTGTGAAGAGTTTAACTAAGATATTCCATGCTGCTTCAGTATCCATATTGTTTGGACACACAGTCTGCCATAAATTTAAGACATAATGGTTCACTAATAAATTTGTATTTACCATTGGCTTTGTCCAGTATTATGTTACATATTTTGGACATATATGCTTTAACAACTGATAGCTCAATTTAGAAAATGAAATGTATTTTAATAAACACTGCCTTTATAATTATTCAAAGCGTGTGTATGCATACATAATGAAGAGTTAAATTAGATATAAAACAATACAAAATGGACATGTATAAAAGAAAATAGATA
>NW_006284643.1:0-210 GCF_000327345.1 Myotis davidii | reverse complement strand
TTTGGTGCAATGGTAAATGGGATTGCTTTTTTTCATTTCTCTTTCTGTGAGTTCATTTTGGTGTATAAAAAGGCCATACATTTCTGGGTGTTAATTTTGTATCCTGCTACATTGCCAAATTCATTTATTAGGTCTAGTAATGTTTTGATGGAGTCTTTATGGTTTTCTACGATAATGTCATGTTGTCTGCAAATGAGGACACTTTTACTT
>NW_006284642.1:0-537 GCF_000327345.1 Myotis davidii | reverse complement strand
TCCCAGAAAGGAAAATGTTTACCATTAGAATATATTTCTCCTATAGATTTTTTTAAATTAAAACTTGATTACCTTTTTGCAAGCTGGGCTAATTCAAGATGTTTTAAGTAACATGACTTTTGTTTTACTTAAATTTATTTTTTAGGGAGGTTTCACATAAATGGAATCCTAAACAAATAGGAGAACACCACCTTCTGCTGAAATCGTAAGTGAAATTTATATTGAAGATTTATATTAATTTTTATAGCATTATAACTGAAAATTTTATTAAATAACTATACTGAAGGAAATTAGAGCAATGAAATATTTGAGGGACTAGAATTTCAAAGGACAAGTTACAGGGTTTAGGAGTAAAAATCCTGAACTATTATTATCTTTCAAATAAATCTTTCTAATTGTGAAATCACAACCTAATTTTTCTTTGTGTTCTTAGGAAGTTAGCAGAGGTCCTCAACTTTTTAAACACAAGTTGCCAAGAAAATTATTGTTATTATTTTATTATTAATTAGAGATAACAAATTTATTTGTATGGTGATG
>NW_006284641.1:5517-6549 GCF_000327345.1 Myotis davidii | reverse complement strand
TACACCTTTCTAAATTAATTAAGAAAACAAAACAGGGGAAATGTTGGGGCAAAGACCAAAAGTAGTTAACGTATCAATGCGAGAAGTCCCACAGAAGGCAAATGGACTTTGATATTCACGATGGCAGAAAATCAGCATTTTCTTACCCTGCTGTGGGAAAAATGGCAGAAGGCAACCTCCTAACATGAAAATACTTCTATTGTTTACCAAACTTTACCATTGATATGCCTGTTTGCTTTGCTAAAACACAAATGTGTATTCAAGTAAATAAAAGCTGTTTGTCCTGGGTTTCAGCGTGCCTCTCCATTAGAGAAAAAAACCCACAGTACACAAAAAGAAAGAGGTAATAAAGGTCAGAAGAGAAATAAATGTCGTAAGGACAAAGAAAATAATACAAAAGTTCAATGAAACCAAGAGCTGGTTCTTTGAAAGAATAAACAGCATTGATGAACTTGTAGTCAGCCTCATCAAGAAACTAAGAGAGAGTACCCAAATAAACAAAAACAGAAATGACAGAGGTGAAGTAACAAACGACCCCACAGATATACAAAGGATTGTAAAAAATTACAATGAACAACCCTAGTACAACAAACTGAACAAGCTCAACAAAATGGACACATTCCTACAAAAAGACAAGCTTTCAAAACTCAATCAGGAAGAAGCAAAAATCCTGATCAGACCGATAAATATTGATACAATTGAAACAGTCATCAAAAAGCTTCTGAAAAACAAAAGCTCTGGACAAGATGGCTTCACTGGGGAGTTTTACAAATATTCAAAGAACAAGTAAAACCAATCTTTCTCACAATATTTCAAATAATTCAAGAGGACACAATACTTCCAAGGTCTTTCTATGAAACCAGCATTACAATAATCCCCAAACCAGAAAAATACAACACAAAGAAAGTGACTTACAGGCCAATATCCCAGATAAACATTGATGCTGCAATCCTCAACTATATTCTAACAAACCGGATTCAGCATTGCATCAGAAAGATCATACACCACGACAAAGTGGGATTTATTCCAGGA
>NW_006284641.1:0-810 GCF_000327345.1 Myotis davidii | reverse complement strand
TTTATCAGACACATGCAGAAAATGAAAATAGGCCACCAACTTACACCATGCAGAAAAATAAGCTCAAAATGGATAAATGGCTGGAAACCAGAAAAATATTAGAGGAATCCATAGGCAGCAGAGTCTCAGATATATGCTGAAGCAATATCTTCACCAACACAGCTCCTGGGGCAATGGAAAATAAAGTTAAACTATACAAATGAGACAACATCAAAATAAAAAGCTTCTTCATAGCCTAAGAAACCATCAACAAGACAACAACAAAGCCCACTGCATGGGAGAACGTATTTGCCAATGTTCTCTCTGATAAGGGTTTCATCTCCAATATTTACAGGGAACTCATACAACTTAAGGAAAGGAATATAAGCCCAATCACAAAAATGGGCAACGTACCTAAACAGATACTTTTCCAGAGAGGACAAAAGGAAGGCCAAGAGACACATGAAAACATGCTCAGAATCACTAATCGTCCAAGAGATGCAAATCAAAAGGACAAGAGATGCAAATCAAAAGGACCACCTCACAGCTGTCAAAGTGGCTATCATCAAAAAATCAACAAAGGGCAAGAGCTGGTGAGGATGGCTAGAAAACGGAACCCTCCTTCACTGCTGGTGGGAATGAAGACTGGTACAGCCACTATGGAGAACAGTATGGAGTTTACTCTAGAAGCTAAGGACGGAACTCACATTTGACCCAGTGATCCCACCAGCAGTGGGAATATATCCCAGGAACCTAGAATTACTAATCAGAAAGGATACATGCACCTCAAAGTTCACTGCAGCACAATTTAAAATAGCTAAGATCTGGAAA
>NW_006284640.1:129892-130352 GCF_000327345.1 Myotis davidii | reverse complement strand
CCCACTGCATGCTGGGTGACCCTGTAGACTCTTCCAGTTTTGTCCTGATGACATTTGTGGGGCATTCCTTTTTGACAGTGCCCATTCCCTTGATGGCCACAATATCACCTTTCTGGTAGATTCGCATGTATGTGGCCAAAGGAACAACTCCATGTTTTCTAAAAGGCCTAGAGAACATAGAGCGGGTGCCTCTCCTTTTTCCCTTTGTGTTAGTCATTTCGGTGAATTCCTGGAAGATAGATGGTGGCCCCGGCTGAAAGGAAGCAATTTTGCAATTCTTGTTTCTCACTTTTCTCTACAAATAGACACCTATATCCTATAGGGTACTAGGCACCTCAGATCCTGGTTTAAACGAGTTCATTAAATATTTGTAGAATGAGTCAAAGATAAATTAATGGATTAACTAATCACTGTCTTCCTCCTTTCTTTCCTGAGAAATTAAATCTCAATAATAAAAAGA
>NW_006284640.1:128611-129709 GCF_000327345.1 Myotis davidii | reverse complement strand
GTCCTTTTAACTATTGTGAAACTGTCAAAACATTTTCAAAAGTTATTGAAAATTTTTATTCCTAGCAATGATATGAGAAATCAAGTTGTTCCACATCCTTGTCAGTTAGTTGTTTGGGTTTTTTTGTTTGTTTGTTTTTTGTTTTTCAATTTAGACATTCTATTGTGAATGTAGTTATTTGAAAAAGTTACTGGGATTTTGTTTTTATTCAGGTATGCTGAGGTCAAGAGATCTGGAGATGACTGTAATTAAAAAATAGTTCATTCCTCACAGTTCCCAGGAGTAGGAAGTACATCATGCCAGACACAGCCACACCAGGAAGCACCTGGGTCAGTCGTGAAGTAAAAGGAATAAGGGTGAAACATGAGCAAAATCTTTATTGTTATTTTCATGGGAAGGAAAGCATGAGGCATGGTAAGCAGCTAAAAGGGTTTTAGGTTTGGATAGTTTGAATAATTTCAGCAGGGTCTGAGCTATAGTGATTTTCTCTAGTTGTCTGGTACCTGGCCCTGGCAGGTAGGCCAGGAATATAGTAGTGTTCTAGAATGCAGAATACTGATAAGAGGAAGTGGGTGGGATAGGCTCTGGATTAGTTGATTTTCATATCAAAGTGTGTTTACAGACAACCTGTTCTCTATCTCTCGGACTTAGCTAAACCTGGGAGGTACTTTGCATTCTGCCCAGATCTGTAAGATGCAAAGATGTCAAAGCATCATAAAATATAAGAAAAAAATTAAAATATGATTTTTATATGTCAATGTAGTTTATTCTCTCCCCAAAATACTGGAGTCTTAATTCTTTTACATTGTTTTGTTTATCTTTATGTTAAACCAGACTGATTTGATTAGTGTACATCTGTAGCGTATCAGGTAGTGTAAGTCCTCCTTTGTTCTTATTTTTCAAAGATGTCTTTCTAAGACCCTTTATATTTGCATGTAAATTTTAGAATCAATTTATAAACTTCTACATAAAAGGCTGTAGTATATAATAAGGATTGCCTTAAATCTATTGAAAAATTAGGGGAAAATTGATAACAATAACGAATTTTCTGATGCACAAACATGGTGTATCTGTCTATTTAGGTCTTCATTTTCTCTG
>NW_006284640.1:127595-128356 GCF_000327345.1 Myotis davidii | reverse complement strand
AAAACAAAGCAGAGGTATTTGGACTTTAAAAACAAACTTTATAAAACATTTTTTTTACTTTAAATTGACTAGCATATTTGTAGGACAATCACTTTAACTAAATGTAAACTTCTAGTTAAGTTTTAGTCCATTTTATTTTTTCTGTTTACTGTTTTTCCACTATACTGTTAAAAAAAGAATTCAATCATGCAGGAAAAAAGCAAAGAAAAGAAAGCAAGTTTGAAACAAACATAAAGTTACTTTTTTAAAAAAGATATTAGCTTTAAATGACTGTCCATATGATTGATAAGTACATTTCTTTGAAAGAAATTAGTGAATAACTGAACTTTTGGAGACTTTTTATTGATTTTTAAATATCAACTATTAAAACATAAAAATCACTAAATAGAATATAACAGTTGCAGGTAATTATCAGGCTAAAAATAGCATGAAGACAAAGTGTAATGTTGATTGTTCTACTTAATAATAGCTTAATTGCTGTTGATTGAGTGAAATTTGTGGAAGAAAATCTCAATGTGATTGACATAACATTATCTTCAATTAGTGCTACTGAAGTATTGCATTAGCAAATAAATCTATGCACACTTGCTTTTAATGTGAGTAATAGCCATAGTACTGTAGTTTAAAAATGATTCTAAGTTATTAATTATGTTAATATGTGAGACCCCCGAAATGGGACCCTCACTCTGTCCCGCAGACCGACGGCGACCCCAATCAACCGCAGGAGACGTCACTTGATGCAAACAGCAAGAGGCTTTATT
>NW_006284640.1:124239-127488 GCF_000327345.1 Myotis davidii | reverse complement strand
TGTTTCACTTATTATGCTTTTATTATTATAGGTTATTTATTAAATACATGAAAAGATGAATGGAGCAATTAGTGTTAACTATGTCTCAGATGATAGCAGAGTGCTGAGAATGAAGAATCCTTCCGGCCCCAGGAGCTCCGTATCCAGAAGGGGAAATAAATACACAATGTAGTTTCTGCTAGAACACACCTGCGAGATGATCCCAGAGGAAGCCGGGCTTTGGGAGTGAGGAGGTTTAAGAAATGCATGGAGGCCCTAGCCGGTTTGGCTCAGTGGATAGAGCATCAGCCTGTGGACTAAAGGTCCTGGGTTTGATTCCAGCCAAGGGCACATGCCCGGGTTGCGGGCTCGATCCCCCTCAGTAGAGGGCATGAAGGAGGCAGCTGATCAATGATTCTCTCTCATCACTGATGTGTCTTTCTCTTTCTCTCTCTCTTCCCCTCTGAAATAAATAAAATATATTTTAAAATCAATAAAAACTCACACAGTATATAATGCACATCTTTATGTCAGTCACTTTAAAAATGTAAAGGCAGTAGATTATAATTAGAAGAAAGCCATGTGTTGAGAGTTTAGTTAAATTACTTCATAATATGGCTGCCTTTACATCCTTTTTGTGTGGCTAAGTGGCCTTCAGGGGCCTGAAACTGACACTAGATACTCTCTCAAATGCATGTCCTAGATCAGGGGTGGGCAAACTTTTTGACTCGAGGGCCACAATGGGTTCTTAAACTGGACCGGAGGGCCGGAACAAAAGCATGGATGGAGTGTTTGTGTGAACTAATATAAATTCAAAGTAAACATCATTACATAAAAGGGTACGGTCTTTTTTTTCAATAGTTTTATTCATTTCAAACGGGCCGGATCTGGCCTGCGGGCTGTAGTTTGCCCACGGCTGTATAATGGCCAGAAGAATCACAAATAAGTGTCAGTTCCTTTTATGACTTCCCTAATTCCCCTGGTGATAAACATTCACTCCTCCTATCCAGCTTCTTCCCCTTGTACATCCTATATAATAAAAGCCTAATATGAAAATTGTCCCCTCGGGCTCTCATTCGACTGGGAGTTCGACCAGGAGACCAGGAGTTTGCCCACTCGCTATGACGTGCACTGACCACCAACGGGCAGCACAGAACATGGCAGGTGGCAACGTGGCTCTGGCAATGGGCAGCAGCAGAGGCACTGCTGGCCCCATGGTCCCTGATGAGAGCGGACCAAAGAGGGATGGTGGAGCAGGTGAGCAGGCAGCGCCAGGCCAAGGCGGTGGGGGAGGGGGGAGCAGGTGAGGGGGCAGCGCCAGGTCAAGGCGGATGCAAGTGGGGCCCGATTGCCCAGCCAATCGCCCTGCAGACCGATCACCCCGCAGACTGATTGCCCCACAGACGGCAACCAGCCACAGCGGTGGGGGGTGGGGATGGTGGAGCAGATGAGGGGTGGTGCCAGGCCAAGGCAGGATGCCAGGTGGGGCTGCGGGGCTGCAAGGCTGGGGGCTCAAGCTGGGGATGCAAGGCTGAGGGAATGAGCTGGGGCCCGATCTCCATAGGCCTCTCTGGGGACAGTCTCAAGGCCTGCACTCCCCCTGTTCCTGTCTCTAGCGGGGGAAGCCTGGGAAGTTTGTGTGGCTTGTAGCATTTTTTATTCTTTCAAATATACGGTCATATGTATATTCAACATAAATCAATATTACAGATGAAAAGTGAGAGTGACATTTTTTGTTATTTTTGGATTAGAGGGAGGAAGCCAAATCATCTCCCCCTTCTCATTCATCTAAGAATTCTGGTGATGTCTAATTAATATAAAATGAAGTGCATACTTTTAAAGTATATGATTTGAAACAATAAAGATTTAATTTTAAAAAAAGAATAAACTGTGTTTCAGACCCCCTTTGCCCCACCCTGTAACACAATAATATCCAAAATATTTACACAACTCACCATTTTTCCCTCACAAGCCTTGTTCATTCCACTTCAGAAAGAAGAAAAATGTAATAAACACATACTGAACAAACTTCTATCCTCTCTGAATTGACACTGCTTCCATGCTAGCTGAGGCATACGAACAAGTACGAATAGGCGTGAAACGGGATGATCTGCTTGGCTTTAGATCCACTCCTCCACTAGTTTGTTGTATACCCATGGGCAGAATGTGCTGTAGCTAAGTGGTGTCTAAATAGAATTGGACTTCTATCATGATTTTTTTAAACATTTAGACAGATAAGTAATTGCTATAAGTCAGAAAATGTGAAAAAAGTTTTAAGGCTAAAATTATTTCTAGTGTCTTTCCAACTCACTACTGTATGCCTTGTAGTTTTACTTCATAGAGTTCTAGGGTAGAATAATTTTGCTAATGTAAACTGCCTTGAAGCTAGAAGTTCTATCAAAGTAATATGTATATAGATCTTCTTTGGATTTTTAGCTGTATTTTCTTAAAATTATCAAAGTAACAAATACCAGGACTTATCAAAGTAACAAGAAACCAGTGACTTATTTAACTTAGGAAAGGTCAGTACTAATTGGAAAGACTTTTAAAGAATTGTTTTAATGATGATAAACATCTGAACACTGTCTAATGTAGAAATTGCCTGAAAGCATACATGTCCTAAACACAACTTATTAATGAAGGTGACATTTTGAAAGAAATACTGCAGAGAGAAAATTTTAATAAGCTTAAAAATATTTGACTTAATGGAAATTAGTACAACACCTGAACCCACATGGTGAAATTAATTTTTGACTATCTTTCAGTATATATTTGTATGTTTTTAAATGTTAATTTAAAAATTAAATCAGATAAGTCCTGTTGTATGTGAATATTGCAATATAACATTTTTTTAATCTCAGTGTAATAGGAATAATTGCCAAGGAAATTTAATATTTTCTATTGCTAAAATAATAACTGGAGATTTATTGCTTAAACAATTGATTAACTACTAAAGATATTTTATAAAACTTGACAGTACAGTAATAACTAGTGTAATTGTAATAATTGCTCTCTGTTCATTAACATAACAGAATTTTGAAGTAATATCTTTTTGTAGTCTACCACTTGCTTAGTTACTATAAAACAAAGCAGAGGTATTTGGACTTTAAAAACAAACTTTATAAAGCATTTTTTTTTTTACTCTAAATTGACTAGTATGTTTGTAGGACAATCACTTTAACTAAATGTAAACTTCTAGTTAAGTTTTAGTCCATTTTATTTTTTCTATTTACTGTTTTTCCACTATACTGTTAAAAAAAGAATTCAATC
>NW_006284640.1:109155-115608 GCF_000327345.1 Myotis davidii | reverse complement strand
TGATGAGAGCTGGACCGCAGCGGGATGGCGGAGCAGGTGAGCGGGTGATGCCAGGCCAAGGGGGGTGCTAGTAGGGGCCTGATCACCCTGCAGAAGGTGACCAGTGGCAGTGGCTGGGGGCAGAGCCGCTGCCCAGCTCCCAGGTGCTGAGAGAGCCAGGCAGGGGGCTTGGCCCCAATCAATCCTCCTCCTGCAGGTGGGATGGTGGAGTCGGTGAGGGGGCGGCACCAGGCCTAGGTGGGGAGCTGGGGATGCAAGGCTGAGGGAATGAGCTGGGGCCCGATCTCCATAGGCCACCCCATCTGTGCGTGAATTCATGCACCAGGCCTCTAGTCCCTTAGATAAGATCCCCTGCCACCTTACCAAAGCCCAGCCTTTTTTGGTTTGAATCAACCAATCTGAACCTAGTTCGGGAATCCCAAAAGCACTCTATCCAAGGATCCTAAAAATGGTAAGTGCCCCAGGTCCTGCTGCTGGGACTCTATCTGCACCTGTGGGCCCTCAAGGTGTGTGTGCTGTGTACCTCCTCCAGGACCTGTAATACACTTCTCAACTTCACCTTCCCTTGCAGGCTATGTTGAACCATGGCTCACCATCTGACACCCCACTCTGGGCTCTACTTACAAATGCAAAATTAACAATATCACAACAACATGGAAACCATAAAATTGGATCAAAAAGAAATAGAAAATGTGAATATCATTCACCAACAAACTTATGTTTTTTCATTTGTTAGAGCATGTTAAATCTCTATTTCATTCTAGAAAATGGTAACAAAGTGAAGATGTCCACTTCATTTAATGGTTGTTTGGTACCCAAATGGGTAATGTCTTTTGAAGAAATTAATAGTATAAGTCAGAGTCATTTCTAAAAGTCAATAAAAATAAGGAAATAAATAAATAAATACATACATACATACTTATGTACAAAACAAGGCTAAATAGGTTGTATCCTAGGAAAGAACAATAGCTTGATGCCAGAAAAACTATCAATGTAATCAAAGACTTCATTGTTGCCAAGTAAGTATTGTCTTTGATTAAGGAGCATAATTAGAAGAGACAGTCCAAGTAAATCTTCATGATTGGTGCCGCTCTTTCAAACTATTATTGTCCTGTACTTACTCTTGTTTTGATATAAGAAACCAATATTTACACTATAAAGTAATATTTCCCAAGAATTCTTCAGCAAATAATTTCATTACATAGTACCTGTGGAGATTATACCATGAGATATTATTTGGTTCAAGGAGAAGGATAAATATGCTTATTTTAGAGATATCTTGGAAAACCTAGGGCACTCCTCCAAGATATCTTAAATCTAAATATAGGAAGAGTTTTTGCCTTTATCAATTGCCTGCTTCAGCCCTAACATGGAAAGGAGGAGCTAAAGATTCAAAGCCCAACAGTCTCTGAGGAACCCCCTCTTTGTTTAAAGAATGATGACGTGTTCGTCAGGTGTTTTAATACAAAAAATAGACATAACATTTTCTTTTCATGGAAAGTGGTAATGACTAATTTATATTAAGTAGTATGACCTGCAAAGCAAATGAGTAAATATATATTTTGAGTGCATAAGCTGATCAATTTGGTCAGTTAGAATTCTAGAGCAACCCTCAATAAAACAGTAAGAGAGTAACGGAGGGCAGTTAATGTCTAGATGCCACAGGGAATCAAGAAGTGTGACTTCTAGTACTGATTGATATCAAATTGACATTTGCAGATACATTGCAAAGGCTGGTCAGGATGTCAAAATACCCAATTTCCCTCTTACTCTGTTAGATTTTTAAAAATATGTTTACTTATTTCAGAGAGAGGAAAGGAGTTTTTTTTTTCTTGAATAAGCTATTAACAGTCTGTGTTCTAGAAATTGGTCCATTTCATGTGAATTGTCACATTTATAAAATTTTATAATATATAGTTTTTTCCTTAAATGCCTCTAGGATATCCAGTGGTATTCCTTCTTTCATTGATATTGATTATTTGTATCTTATTTTCAGTTATAATCAGTGAACTAGAGATTAAATAACTTTATTCATCTCAAAAAAATAAAACAGGTTTTGTCCTGCGTGGGCAGTGGTTGAGTGTTGACCCATGAGCCAGAAGGTCATGGTTTGATTCCTGGTGGGGAAACATGCCCAGGTTTTGGGCTCGATCCCCAGTGCGGATAGAGATATAGAAACATCAATGATGAGAGAACCATCAGTCCATTGCCCCCCTGCAAGCTCCCTACTGGGGATTGAGCCCGAAACCTAGGCATCAAACTGAGAATCAAACTGTGGCCTCCTGGTTCATGGTTGACGCTCAACCACTGAGCCACATAGGCTGGCCCTCTATTAGATTTTAATACATTTCAATAAAAGCATCAAATAACTTTCTAGATGTTTGATATTGTTCTGGGATATTATTTTATACATGCAGATTTATATATCTAAATCACTTTTTTTATCATCTTTGCTTTGCTCTGCTTGGTGAGTCCTATATGTCTTCTTTCTAATAGTTACTTTTATTAAATTCCATTCATTATGCTCATAATATACTAGGTTACTTTTGTTTTCAACCGTATCTGCATATACTGTCAGATTACTGACCTCCACCCCAACCCCTAAAAAAAAAGCAACAAAAAAAACCCTTAACTTTTTTAGCTACTTTAACAAATCTTTTCATGTATTAGGCAAGTTTTGGCAAAAAAAAAAAAATCTATCTGCTATGCTTGCAGAAGCAACAATGTGTCAAAATGATTCAATAACATTTCTGCACTATTTGACATCTAATAGAAAGGAAAAAGAGAAAGATAATAATTTTATGTATCAAATTAGAACTATCATGCTGAAACTTGAAAAATAATTGCTGAGAACATCCCGTTCAATAACATTTTTTGATTCAATGGTTTAAATTGAACTCTCTTTCTTGGGTGAGCAGAACCTTCTCAGACTAAACAATTATATTTAGTTTAGTATGAAAATCACATATTCAATTAATTGGATTTGTTTTTAGCTTCCTAAAGATACTTATAAGATTTGACAAACATTAATTTTGCATGTCAAAAATACTTTAATCACATACATTTCATATATAAATTGGGAAAATTGAAAGTGATTATTGATTTCTCTTTTCTATTTAATTCTTTAAAGTATAATGGGATCTGTGATTTTCTTTAACAATCACATATGCCTTTGAAAATAGGCTGAAATTTCCTAAAATAACTTTCAAATTATTTCTGTCCTAATGTAATTTCTCCTGTAAACATAATGCCCTACTTGTTTATTGATCACAATTATAATGTGTTTCTTATACTCCTTCACTGGTGACTACCATTCGTTGGTACATTAACTTGCATCATTTAAAACTCATTTTCTTTTCTCTTAACTCTATACTAATGAAATCTTACAAAGTTATGAGTTCTCCTTTAATATTCTTTCTTACCAAACATGAGTACTGATATCGCCTAGTAGATAAGGGCATGGACTTTGGGATTATTAGTCAAATCTAGGTTTGTATTTAAATGTTACCATTTTTAAATTTGGGAAATTGTATAATTTAAATTTAATTAAATTTCACAGGAACCAATCACCTCATTTGAAAAATGATAATTAGGAGTATATCAAGCAACATTTTAAGTATTGTATGTGTAATGTATGATAGTTACTTATACAGTTCTGACCATAGTGAGTTTATTTACCTTCTGGCTGATGTTCAAAGCCGTTATTAGTGTTTGTGACTTGACCATCTGAGTAATATGATAGCTCCTGAATATTTTTAATGAACTGTGAGTTAAAATTGTTTATGTATGATATCTATTTTTTTGTTGTTGTTACTTTTCCTTTCTTTTTCTGTCATTCAAATTTCTTGCACAGTTATCAAGGTAAGCTGTTTATTCACATTGGTATAATAAAACAAAACAAAGTTTATCAAATAGTTTACAAAATGGAAAACACATTGTAAACTCCTGTCAATGTAAACCTCTTCTCATTTCCCCGTTTATTCCCAGATGCCCACCTTAGGTGTTTCAGTACCCGGGTCTCTTAGGTATGTATCTGTGTTGAGCAGGGATTTCTTTGTTAAATTACAGATGGTTAACTTGTTGAAACATCAGGGGGAGAGGAAAAGGTGAGCCTTTGTGCTGTCATTCCTTTGACATCACCCCCATCCTCAATTTTTAAAATAAAACTAATATATTACATATAACCTATTTGTCAATGGGATCTTGTAAATGGGAGCCTTTGTGAGAGAAAAAAATAAGGATAAAGAGTATGTTTGAAAATAGCAGACCAGATTGATTTCATCATGATGTCTGCAAAAGATACCAAGTAAACAGTTAACAAACATAGAAACATAAAAAAATATTTATTATAGTCATTCTATAGCATTCAAGAAAATGTTATTCAACAAGAGACAGTATTTTTAAAACTCTATTTCTTACTGCTAAAATAATTCTTTGGTAATTATGCCCACATTTGGTTATATATACCAAAGTAAGAGTCTGAAAAACCATAAGCAAGTAATATAGATGTTTAACTAACTTGTGGACAAAATTAATATAGGATTATCATAATAGTTTCTGTAAAAATGCAGAAAATATTAGTTAACAGGAGAAAGTTTTGTTCCTCAACTCTGCTTCTTACTAAACATATTAACTAGGAATATATCCACATTCATTAAATACAGTTAAATATATGTTTATTATGGAGTAATAACATACTCTGTTTTTTAGAAAAAGTATTTGTTAAATCCAATGTGAATTTAGGTTTTATAAATAAACTTAATGACTTTTAACCCATTTTTTATTATTCAACCAACTAAAAAAATAAAAGAAGGGAAAATAATAGAGTCAGCTGGTCATTTCAGATTGGCTTACAGCTCATTTAGAATTGGGAGATAATTGAATAATTAAATGATCATTCTAAAGTACCCAATCTATTCATTCAGTCCTAAAATGATTTATATCAGTAATGGGTAACTAGATGAATTGAAGACATATTGGAAGTGAAGAGAGGGACTGAATTTTTTTTTATATAATATATTTGTATTGATCTCAGAGAGGAAGAGAGAGGGAGATAGAAATGTCAGTGATGAGAGAGAATCATTGATTGGCTGCCTCTTGCACACCCCACACTGAGGCTCAAGTCCTCAACTGGCATGTGCCCTGACCAGGAACTGAACAAAGACCTCTTGGGTCATAGGTCAATGCTCAACCACTGAGCCACACCGACTGGCCAATGGACTGAATATTCAAACACATTTTTAACAATATGTAGCAAGTATGAGGCAGTGGAAGAGGTCATTATATAACTTCATCAAAATATTTGATTTTGAAGGAACGATATCATAAATTGTAAAATATTTTGGCACTTAAATAATCTGCACTTGCTCTTAGCCAAAAGGCTGAGAAGCGATGGCACTTAACTAATCTGATATACAGACAGCATTTACTAACAGACTTGTCGCATATTGACTTTGAAATAATTATGTATGATCATCATAATACTTACTGCTACATAATGCTGTCAGGCACAGTATGACACTGAACAACAAAACTGACAATCACAATAATTAGAATTCAGAATTATATATCAAAAATAGAATTATAATCCAGCCACTGTGGCTCAGCGGTTGAGCATCAACCTATGAACCAAGAGGTCATGGTTCAATTCCCAGTCAGGGCACATGTCCAGGGATTTGCGGGCTCCATGCCCAGTGTGTGATGTAAAGGAGGCAGCCAATCAGTGGTTCTCTCTCTTCATTGATGTTTCTATCTCTCTCTCCCTCTCCCTTCCTTTCTGAAATCAGTAAAAATGTATTTTTAAAAAATAGAATTAAAAGCTTTTTAAATTTTTTAAAATAAAAATGAAATAGAATTGCACAGGATTTTAATTTCCTTATATATACCTCTCTTTAGTTTCAAAAGAATTGGATTATCAAATTAAACTTACATGCATCAGAGATTTTACTAGTCTCAAGCTTTGTTAATTATTTAGAAGTACAAATAACTGCAAGCCACAGGTGCAAAGGGAGAGAAATTAAACTGTAAATTCAGCTCTCCTGGTCCATTAGTGTATTAGAATTCACTCTGACTCTGATTAAGATATGAGATTCCCATTGGTGGGAAATGTCACTTTTCCATTATTAAATACTAGAGGCCCAGTGCACGAAATTCATGCACAGGTAGGGTCCCTAGGCCTGGCTGGCGATCAGGGCCTATCAGGGCCTTCTGGCTATTGGCCGGGGCATTTTTTCATTACGCACCACCCCCTAGTGGTCAGCACACTTCATAGCAAGCGATAGAACTCCCAGTCTCCCAGTCAAACTCCAGTGGGGGACACTTTGCACATTAGACTTGTATATATATATACTAGAGGACCGGTGCACAAAAATTTGTGCACTCATGGGAGAGTGGGTCTCTCAGCCCAGCCTGTGCCCTCTCACAGTCTGGGACCCCTCGGGAGATAACGACCTG
>NW_006284640.1:98794-107596 GCF_000327345.1 Myotis davidii | reverse complement strand
TGCCTGCCTGATGCTCCTAACTTCTCCCCTGCCAGTCTGATGGCCCTAACTGCTCTCCCTTTCTTGTCTGACCCCCCTAACTGGCTATCTGCTCTCCCCTCCAGGCCTGATCCCCCTAACTGCTTATCTTCACTCCCATCCTGGCCTAAGCCCCCTAACTGCCTATGTGCTCTCACTTCCTCTCTAAACCTTCAGACCCCAGCGCAGGAGTGCTGAGAGCTCTCTGCCGAGGCCATGCCCCCATCCTGACACACCCCCTCTGGGCCAGGCAGTGGCACAGGCTTGCATGCGCTTCCACAGGGGGTGCCCCCTTCTGGCTGGGCAGCGCCGCGGGCCTGTGTACACTTCTGCTGGGGGGCCACCCCAGACGGCAGCCTCACGTCCTGGTGGTACAAGTCCCCACCCCCCAGCTCCTGTGCTTGTGCACCTTTGACTGGTCATGACTTGGACACTGTTAAGACCAATTAGCATATTCCCTCTTTATTACATAGGACTAGAGGCCCAGTACATGAAATTTGTGCACTCGGGGGGGAGAGGGGGGGGATAGTCCCTCAGCCCAGCCTGCTCCCTCTCACAGTCTGGGAGCCATCAGGAGATGCCCAACTGATGGCTTAGGGGAGCGGGGAGTGGGCCTAAGCCACAGTCTGGCCTCCCTCTGTGGGAGGTGATCAGCAAGCCCATTGGGATGGAGCAGACAGCCAGCCACCGGTCCTGCCCCCAATTGCGCTACAGCCACTGGTGGCCTCCCTCTGTGGGAGGCAACTCCAGCAGGCCTATCTGGGGACAGCGCTGGGCAGCCCTGCACTAAATCAACCTACCGCTGCTGCCGCACGTGGCCTCCCTCTGCAGGAGGCCACTAGGTGGGCAATCAGGGGATGGCACCAGCCCCAATCGCCTGCCTCTGTTGGTTGCCACCCCCCCCCCCTTCTGCCCGCTGGCATGTGCCTTGGCTGGCCTGGAGACACCTGCTTGCTGGCCCTGCCCGCCACTGACTGGTTGTTCTGCTGGTCGATTTGCATAGTACACTTTTATTATATAGGAAATTTCCTCCTCACCCCCCTCCCACATAGTTCTCTCTCTCTCTCTCTCTCTCTCTAGTTCTAATCTCTCCTACATGGAAACACTTGACAGTCATCTTATGTAGGGTTTAAATTCTGATGTGGAAGAGCATGGCACTCCACCTCACTGTGACTAACTTTCACAATGCCCAGAACAGTGTAGTTCAGTAAGGGGCATCTTCCAACACCAAAGCAGATACAAATGTATGTGACTCAAAGCTTAAGTTTTTGTGTAAAAAAAGTTTCCTCATCAAAAAGGAGTTCTGTCAGTTTGAATAATTATAATCTTAATCCTGTCTTTTTAAATTTTTACCTTTCCCAATACGGGACGATCATTACTTAATATTGGTTATTATGGGCCATTTGGTTAAATATGCTAAAATAAGTCTGGGACACGTGTATTTGTAGAATATACTCTCTGTTAGATGTAATTTTGTGCATATTCATGAAAGCATTAATAAAAATTAATCCAATTTTTTCTATAGGCAGAGCTCCAAAGCAATTCCTACATTTGTCAAAAAACACAAGACATGTATGACATGCTCTGCTCCCTTATAAATTTCCCTTGTCCTGTTTTTCTTATTACCTCCTTTACCTCTCCTCTCTCATGAATTTCTGGCATTTGGTCAATACCATTTGGAAATAACTGCTGCTGCTGCTGAATTTCATTTAGAGAAAGTGACAACACACATCTGTGACTCTGACATTTAACCCACTAAATATAAAAGTAAAAAAGCATATTAACAAATGCCATCACCAAGCTAGGAAGCTAGAGAAGATTGGATTAAGGTATATTGAGAATATTTGACAACAAATGTACCATTATATGCCTGCAAATACTGAGGCCTTAAGGAAATTATATTTTGTTCATATGCTAATTTAATCACATTATGGCACTAATGATAAACTCTGTAAGTCTTTCATGGATTTATTAATTTTGGTTTCTTCCGGGAGCCATGCCTTATAAATTATTTCTTTCTAAATTTTTTTGTTTTTGTTTTTTTGTGTGGTGTTTTTATTTTAACAGAAGCAATCCTAAGCCAATGAGGTATAATATGCTAGGATCAAAAATTCCATAGGTTAGGATCCTCCCTCTAGGAAATGCTATTATCTTATTTGCCAGAAATTCCATCCATTTTATGTTTTCAAGGAGATTGACTAAGCTACCTTCTCTTTATTCCAGAAGTGATTCCTAATAAAGGGTGGAGTTAGAAGGCTCTTTAACCATTTCCCACTCCCTGTATAATACTAGTACTATAAAAGCTGGGATATTGGGAGTGTGTATAAATCAGTATTCTCCAAAGAAAAAGAACAGAACTGATGAGTTGAAGGTCCTTAACTGCAAAAATTGAATCTTCTAGAGAAAAACTTCTGCTTCAAAACTGTAGAATTCACTGCTACCCAAGTCCCAGCCTGCAGGTTTGCCCTACAGATTTAAAACATACCAACTCCTATGATTACATGAGCCATTCCTTAAAATAAATCTCTTCTCCAGGAACATCAGTTTTTCCTCTTAAGGTCTTTTAACTAATTGGATGTGCCCCACTCACATTTTTTTTTTCAAAAATATATTTTATTGGCTTTTTACAGAGAGGAAGGGAGAGGGACAGAGAGCCAGAAACATCGATGAGAGAGAAACATCAATCAGCTGCCTCCTGCACACCCCCCACTGGGGATGTGCCCGCAACCAAGGTACATGCCCTTGACTGGAATCGAACCTGGGACCTTTCAGTCCGCAGGCTGATGTTCTATCCACTGAGCCAAATCGGTTAGGGCTCCACTCACATTTTCAAAGGCAATCTTATTTAAAGTCAACTGATTGTAGATGTTAAGCGCACACACAAAACACCTTCACAGTAAATCTTAGATTAGTGTTTGGTTAAATAACTGGGTACAATCACATAGCTAAATTGACACATAAAACCTACCATCATGGGGTGTGGGCTCTTTACTAATGCAATAGACTATTGTTTGTGCTTGATTCTAAATTCACAAATCTTACTTGGTGAAGAATTTCTTTTGGCAAGCCTGATTTTCTGAAATGATTGGTTAGAAAATATTCTGTTCACTCTGTTCAGGTTCAGTCAATTGCCATCTGGAAACTCATATTCTACTAGTGTCCAAGAGATGTTTCTCAAAAAATATTGCCTATTTTGTCGAGCTTTGCTCTATCTGGCATATTGCATTTTCCAAAGATGGGCATCATAATGCCTCCCATCTCACATATTTTCTATAATGTGTTCATAATGTAACAGTTTTCCCACTGAGAATAATTTAGAGAAAAAGGCTATTATATATTTCTATCAAAATATTGCCTTTGAACTAGATGGTGTATCTTGATATAAGATATTTGGCATTTAAATAATCCAGTTCATTTTGTAAGTTAGGGTTTTCTGTTTATGTTGTTATATTTATATATTTTATTGTTCTTAAAGTACTTAATCTAAAATTTTCTTTTTTTTAATCACCATAAATTGGCAGTGTTTATTGAAAATCTGTTAACCACAACTAGAACTAGGTACTACAACTTCAGAAAATATAAATCATGCTGACCCCCTCAACAAGTAATGTCATGTATTAATTAGAAATAAATAGAAAAAAGAAATTCAAAAACTTTGTAATATACAGTTTTTATATAAAAAGAGTCCCTAAGGAGTCAGTCATTATTCCTGGAATCTTCATCTAAAATAGTTCTTTGTGGTCTAGATGCTAATATGAGAGGAGGCTTTAACAGCAGAATTAAATTACCCAGTATATGGTTAACGTCCGTTTGAGAATACATTTTCATTTTGACTTGTGGTCTCAACATGTGCAGTAAAATTTTCAATATACTTTTCTAACTTAACGAGCTCTCTTCTAAATGGCACCACCTCTAAACTATACTGTACTGGCTGTTGTCTGGGAGCCCACAGTCCATTTTTCACTTTACCACTCCGTGTGACTACGAAAAGCTCTGAGTTTTTGGTGCAAGGTGACATGCACCTTAAGAACTGACAAATACCTCCAGGGAAATGAATTCCAGAATTCTATTTTTTTCGTCAATGTTTTTTACTTCTCCGTAGGATTTTGTTTTCCCCTGTATTTCATGGTTTTTTTTTTTCCTATTTGATTTTATTACTGCCTTACATCAAACTGCTGTATTATAGACAAAAGCAGAATTTCTTCTCTTTAATGTCAGACATCATTCCCTGAAACTTAATGGTGTGTCATTATCTGGCTACATATACAACAAAAACATTATAAAGATGAATGAAACTTTTGCATATATGTTACCAGTGGCTTTGTTACACAGCTTTTTAATTGTCCCCAAACACATCTTAGTTAATGTCTTTTTCCATAAGGCATTTAGCTATTTTCAAGTAGGGAATCCTAAATCTTAGTCTCGTATAAACACCTGGCTGCCTTGTTCTGGACTGTGAAAAGAAAAATGGGGCTGAGATCTCATTCTTTACCTAATCTCCCATTTACCTTTCACCACATAAGTCCCTTTTTATTTTTTTTAACATATTTTTATTGATTTCAGAGAGGAAGGGAGAGAAAGAAATATCAATGAGAGAGAATCATTGACCGGCTACCTCCTGTACACCCCACATGGGGGATCAAGCTTGCAACCCAGGCATGTGCCCCAAACTGGGAATTGAACCGTGACCTCTTGCTTCCTAGGTCGATGCTCAACCACTGAGCTATGCTAACCAGGCTTTATTTTATTTTATATAAAACTAAAGGCCCAATGCAGGAAATTCATGCAAGGGGCTCAGCCCTGGCAGCCGTGGTGACTTGCCTCAGCCCTCGCAACCCTGGCTTCGTCCAGAAGGTTGTCCAGAAGGTCGTTCAGCTGTCCAGTCTAATTAGCATATTACGCTTTTGTTATAATAGATAAACCTCCAAAATTATGCTAGGTTTGCATATTTTCAATTGGCTTTCTGGTTTGAGGAGGGCATTTAAGATTCTGATACTTAAAGTAATAATAATAATGCGCCTGGGTTCACTCAAAATTTGAATGCAGCCTTTATAAATTAAGGACTTGGTACCTCCAATATCTGACCACTGTTGGCGGGGTGGAGGAAAAAGGAATGTCAGGCAGTCTCATTTCCTATGGCTCCACACTTCTTGTCAGCTTAGATTACATCTTCCTCTTATGTCAGATAAACTTACGTATCTACTTTCTAGCTTTAAAATTCTCATGGCACATCTTCTGCTATCTTTTACACATTTTTGTGAGTTCTTGACCTTTTATTTCAATTCGTAATATGTTTATATGATGGAAAGGATTAATGCCTATATCTAATCCACCATAATTAATTGTCTGCATCAGGCCTACCCAACTTTTAAATTCAAAAGCCAGTGTTGCTCAATAGTTGAGCATCAACCTGTTAAACAGTAGGTCACAGTTCAATTCCCAGTCAGGGCACATTCCCAGATTGTGGGCTCAATCCCCAGTGTGAGGCATGCAGGATGCAGTTCATCAATGATTCTCTCTCATCATTGATGTTTCTATCTCTCTTCCCCTTTCCCTTTCTCTCTGAAATCAATAAAATATATACATATTTTTAAATGACAAAAAAAAACACTAAAACACTTATTTTCAGTTATATAGGCAATGCTTGTGGCATGGATTATTTATAATTAAGTCTATTGAAAATATGAATCAGTTCAGTTGGCATGGATCAGTGGTTGAGTGTTGACCTATGAACCAGGAGGTCACAGTTTGATTGCCAGTTCAGGGCACATGACCAGGTTGCAGGCTTAATCTCTAGTGTGGGGCATGCAGGAGGCAACTGATCAATGATTTTCTCTCATCATTGATGTTTCTTTCTCTCCTTCTCCCTTCCTCTCTGAAATCAATAAAATATATTTTTAAAAAAGAAAATATGAATCAAAACTATTACAGAGACAAAGAAAACATGCATCAAAGTAAAACACTCAGTTGTGCGAAGGCGGTGTGTTCTGTGTTTTTGTTAGATTCTGTATTTGGCATCCATTAATTAGAGGGCCAAACTAATAGCCAAAGTTGTATACATTTCCCATTATCCAGAACACATAATCTGAACCTCCTCTTATCTTACCCTCGTGTACCAAGCCAATGTGCATCCTGTGCTAAGTTCAATTAGGGCCAATTATATGAAAACTAGAGACTACTCCTATAATCCAGAGGCAGCGTACATTATTCAAACTATCCAATCCCAAGCATTTTTCCTGCCCAGCCTTGCCTTCTCGGAAAAAACCTAAATAAAACTTCTGGCCTACACTTCTCCTCACTCCTTCCTATTCCCTAACCAAATCTGGGGCTTCCCCAGATTCTCTCTCATCATTGATGTTTCTCCCTCTCTCTTTCTCTCTGAAATCAATAAAAAAAAATCTTTTAAAAAAGTATATTTAATATCTATAATAATAAAAGCATAATATGCTAATTAGACTGGACAGCCAAACGACCTTCTGGACGTCCTTCCGGACAAAGCTGGGGCTGTGCCGAGGCAAGCCGCCATGGCTGCAAGGGCCAAGTCCCTGGCACGATTTTTGTGCATCGGGCCTTCAGTGTTAATATAAGAAATATTCAAACCTGTAAAGAGTTTTTATGAGTGGATTTCAGCCAAACTATTGACAATTGCCAGGAAGCAGAATCTCATTGTACTGAGATAGTGCTCCGGAGAATGGCAGTTTTTCACCTTGTTTTATGTATTGCAAACAAAGGAGAAGACGTAAGTGGGTTCCATGAACTCCACTGGAGATATATTAGGGAGGTAGGAGAAAGCAAAGCAGGGAGATCTCTGGGATTGGATAAAAAGCAAAATGATAGACACATATGTCTTTACCTAAGTGGGTATAAGATAATTAACATGTCAACAATTAGCAAGATAGCAATAACAATGAGGGAATCTGTGGTTTGCACCCTAGTGCCATTTTTGTTCCCTGAGGGAAAAGGGGACATTACAAGTTACCCTGACATTCCATAGGTATGTTATCTTAGATGCAAAAAGTCAATAGGCTCAGTAAAAATCAAAATTGATCTTTCTCAAGGAAGATACTGGCCTAGGACATGACTACCCACTATAAACTGATTTTGAATTAAAAGGCTTTAATTTCAGACCATTCTTTGTGTTTACTTCAGGTCTCTGAGTTGCAAGGCCACCACGCAGGCCTTCCCTGAGTTAGTCAGGTTAGCATGTGGCCCCTTATCATCTACACATCCCCCTTTTGGTCATAAATCAATCCAAAGGATGCACTGATGACCAACCTTTTGGTTAAATAATGGAGTCCCATGGTGCTAGGAAGATTCATTCCTAGGAAGTCTCAGTGTCAGCATCTGTCTTGCTGAACAGGGTGAACCACTGGGGATGGGGCAAGACCATAACCTTAGATGCCATTTAAAGTTGAATTATTATTATTTAAAATAAACGGCAGGTAAGTGGGAGGCATTCAGATCCTATATGTCCTTGTTAAAGAGTATTCTGGATCATTTCTTATTTTTGATCCACCATCACATGAGTCTTTTTGCTCTTTGTCTTAAGTTTTTTGTTTTTGTTTTTCTGCTTCTAGTATAACATTTACATACCAGGAACAAAAGCAACAATATTAAACCAGTTACACCTATTAGAAACAGAAAATGTCTAATACTAGATAAAGGATCTAAAGAGAGAGGCAAGTGCTGATCAACAGCTGCCACAGGGGCTACAGATTAGACCCTGCTTCTCTCTTCAGGCCTCTCTCTGGGCCTGATTTGCAGCCCCCTCAGCAGCCAGTGCTGGGTCACCACAGCAACCCAGCGGCTGACTGCAGGGCTGACTTCTGGTTGGGCAAGCCTCCAGTCATGATGGACCCAGGGTTTTTATATATATTATTATTATTATTATTATTATTATTGATTTTAGAGAGGAAGGGAGAGAGATAGAGATATCAATGGTGAGAAAGGATTATTGATCAACTACCACTGGGAGATCGAGCCCACAACCTGGGCATGTGCCCTGACCAGGAATCGAACCATAACCTCCTGGTTCACAGAGCCACAGCAGCCCAGCATGGATAGCATTTTTAAGGGCATTGCAGCCACAAAGCTCCTGGTAAAATAGGCCACCATGTTAACATTGGGACAGCCACTAGAGGTCCTGACCCCACACTAGAGTCAAGGGGTCTTAGAAATTAAAGGCCATTAATGACTTACAGGAGGACACCTCATTAGATACCAGGTCTAACTCCTAGACTCCTCTGAGGTGACTCTCAAAGTCTGCCAAGCTCTTTTATTTTAATTAAATCTTTATTGTTCAGATTATTACAGTTGTTCCTCTCCCCCCGCCCCCAAAGCTCTCTTCCACCCGGTTACCACCCAACCCTCTGCCCTTACCCGCCCACCACTGTCCTCATCCATAGGTGTACGATTTTTGTCCAGTCACTTCCTGCCACCCCCCACACTCCTTTCCCCCCAGAATAGTCAGTCCACTCCCTTTCTATGTCCCTGATTCTATTATATTCACCAGTTTATTCTGTTCAACAGATTATTTATTTACTTGATTTTTAGATTCACTTGTTGATAGATGTGTATTTGTTGTTCATAATTTGTATCTTTACCTTTTACTTCTTCTTCCTCTTCTTAAAGGATACCTTTCAGCATTTCATATAATACTGGTTTGGTGGTGATGAACTCCTTTAGCTTTTTCTTATCTGTGAAGCTCTTTATCTGACCTTCAATTCTGAATGATAGCTTTGCTGGGTAAAGTAATCTTGGTTTTAGGTTCTTGCTATTCATCAG
>NW_006284640.1:82060-98244 GCF_000327345.1 Myotis davidii | reverse complement strand
CAGCTGTGTCTACGTGGGAGAACTTCTATACAGGAGACATCTTATGGGGCAAGACTTGCTTCAGGGGGGCTTTGGTGCTCACTGAGTCTGCCCCCTGAGTGTGTCCCTTATGGATCTGAGGCATTGTAATCTGGATGGTCCCAATCTGACCACTGGGTACACTGGCTCTTGGATCTCTAAGGAAGTGCAAATTTAGCCTCTTCCTGAGGCTACCCAGCAGGAGCTATGGAGATATCTGCAGATTCCTCTTATTTGTTTGGGGTTTGGAGGTGCCCAGATGAGGCCCAGCTGTGAAGCAATGCAAGCTGCTGTGGGGCCTTGGGCCTTCTTTTGGAAGTTCTTGTTCTCTCTGACCCAACTGCAGTTTGTTAGATAATTTTCAGATGGCAAAGGGGCAGGCCTTTCATAAACAAAAGCCTCTGCGCACAGCTCGGGTGGGGCGGGGTCTCAGGGGGTCAACAAGGCAGAGCAAGCAGCTATGGCTGCTCCCCAGTCCTACCCTAAGAGGCCCCGTGGCTCAGTCTCCTGGTAATCGCTGCAAGCACCTCTGAGAGGAAGCCGCCCTCAAGTTCTGACCGATGCCAGACAGTCCAGTTTCTCCCGGTCTGAGTCTGGGTCCCCAGAGACTCACCAGGAACTGGAGTTCAGAGCAGTCAGGAGCTTGAGACTCCCTCCCGATTGAAAAAGACAAGCGTGTCCTCAGTTGCCAGCCCTTTCCACATGTGCCTCCTACCTCTGCACTTTACTTCCGCACCTCCTCTGAGTCTCAGTGTGCTTTTCTCTTTCCTTCTAGTTGTAGAATTTCCTCTCAGCCAGCCTTCCTGTGTTCTGGATGATGTCCATTTTGTCTCTTAGTTGTATTTTTTCAGTCTGCCAAACTCTTAATCTAGCTAACCTTCCTGTCTGTAGAGGAAAAGGAGAAAATTTTATACTCCTGCGTAAAAATAATAGAACAAGTTATTAAAACAGGCTTATCTAAAATACCAGCCATTAGCCTATGAAGATAAAGTATGGTTTACTAAAAACAATCATTTTATAAAGAAAAAATTAAGAAAACTAGATATACAATAATAGACCTTAATCAGGTCATTGAAGCCTGGGCATTGCCTCCTAACACCTTTGTCCTGGAAGGCTGAGCTGAGCACGATGTCCTACAGCTGAGAAAGGGACAAAATTCAATAGTTACAGGCTTCAAGTGTGCCTTCCTCATCCTGCACTCCCATCAGCAATATGGAAAGAATGGGGACTCTTAACCTCAAAGAACTCCCCTCTCCAGCATCTCCAGGAAATACTCGCCCTCCTGCAAACAGTATTAAAACCTGCAGAGGTAGCTGTAATTCACTATAAAGGACATCAAAGGGAAAACACAAATATTATTACAGAAAACAACCTACTGATACTACAGCAAAAAGGGCTGCTTTACAATCAGCCCCACTACTGGCTGTCCTCTTCCCACAGAATTCTGTCTCCCAACAGAGGCCACAATACACAGAAAAGAAAAATGACTGGACTCCAAAGTGAAAATATCAACTAAACCCTGAGGGATAGTGAAAAATAAATCACCCATTAAAACTCTCAATAAAAAATCATTTAGGAGCTTCATAATTCCTCTCATTTAGGCAGAGATAACCTTACTAGTTGATAGAATTTTTACAAGATTTGGACTTCACAAGACTATCAAAAAAGTTGCTAAGACTTACAATTTGTGCCATACTAACACCCAAAAGGAGCGATTGGACACCCTTCCCACTTAACCCCCATCCGAAGAAGGAGAATCTACCTAAAAGAAAATTGACAAGTACATTTTACTCAAATGCCACTTTCTCACAAAAATAAATACTTACTAGTGTTTATCGATACCTTCACAGACTGGATGAAAACATACTCTACTAGTGTTCGGTAGGAATTTACACTTTAACTGAGCGGCTGGGGGGGGCCTGCCCTGGGTCCTGACACGGGTAGGACCAGCATGGCACTCAGACCGCCTCTCTATGGGCAGCCCAGCTGCTGCCAGCAGGCAGGTGTGAGCCCGCCAGCTCTCGGCACCAGCTCAGAGGAAAACCAGGCCTCAATGCCCATGTGACCTTACTAGGGCCCTGGGCTAATTATAATAAAATTTGCATTTTGATTTTGACCCCACCCCCTGTGGGTTTTTCCATATTCATTATGCTTAAGTGCATGCCCAGAAGGAAGATAGTTTCTCTCAATCATCCCTGAATGCAAATGAAAGGTTCTACCCAGAAAATCCCTCTTTTAAACCCAGGAAGTGGGGGCCATCCTCTCTCTTGAATGCGTGCCATCTCCAGGGAGAATAGCCATGCCTTTCCCTTCCCTTCCCCCACAGGCATGTGTCCCCCAACCTCTAAAGGGACCCCATGAGATTTGCAACCAAGGTAGATAGGCAGCTGCAGCTGGTCCCGGGCTCACCCCCTGAACCCTGTTCCTAAGGCCCCCTTTTCTCTGACTTCCCACTGAGCTAAAGAAGCCCAGCCATTCCCCATTGTCGCTCTCTCTCTCTCTCTCTCTCTCTCTCTCTCTCTCTCTCTCAACTGGCCTGCCCCCTCGTTGGAATGTACCTTCAATAAACCCCACTTTGCTTTACTTTATTTTCATTGACCTTAAAATATTTTTGGCATCAACGAAAAGAACCAAGGCCCCAACTAGTAACTCTAATCAGTAACACTAGAACTAAAAAGGCCCAGAAAATTGCTTAATTCTATTTTTAAAAAATCATTCCTAATTTGGACTTTCTAAGTCTTTGCAAAGTAATAATGCTCATTCTTTTGTCTCTAAAATTACTCAACAAGTGTCCTCGGTTTGGACATGCAATATCATCTCCACACTAGTTGGAAATCCCAATCCTCAGAAAAAATAAAAAGAGCCAATCAGACTCTTCAAAAAAAAATTCTAACCGAACTGTGTCACAAGACATCAAAGACCTGGATAAAATTCTTAACCATAGCCCTTCTCAGACTAAGGGCGGCCCCCAGAACAAATCTTAATCTCAGCCCCTTTGAAATGCGATCTGGGAGGCCCTTCCTAACGTCTAACTTTCTATTAGACACAGACCAATGAACTTTGCAAATACTTGACTAACTTAGAGCAAGTACAAAAGCCCTAACTAAATAGGACAATAAAATTCTGCCCATGCGCCATCAGAGCTCCGTCCCCACTCACATTAGCCCAGAGGACCTAGTCCTTAAAGCTCGAAGGACTCTCCCACTGATCAATCACAACCTAAATAAAAAGGCCCCTACCAGATTCTCCTAACCGACCCCACCACAGGGAAACCGAAAGGGACTAACAACTGGGTCCACCTGTCCAGAATTAAACCTTTTTCTTCTAAGCATTCCCAGGAGAGTCCTGAAAAGGGAGCCATGCCCATGCTTATGCTGCCCACCCCTCAAGGGCTTGAAATTTCTCTTTAAGAAGAAAATGCCTCCCATCCAGAAGCTGCCACCCTACAGGTGGCTCCACCAGGAGAATGCCAGCTTGTCCAGCAGCGCTCTCCTCTGGACAACATCATCCCTTGGAACTTGTAAATGCCTTCTCCCAGGGACAGCAGACTGGCCTGGACCTTGCAAAATCCCTCTTCCCCGCTTGAAAGTTCCTTTTTTTGCTCCTTTCTTCCTTTAATGGATAGGAGAGAACCTCTGAGCCTTGGAACAGACAGGCTTATGACACTTGACAACAAAAAGCAGTTACAAAACAATGGAGACCGACACCCATTTACCCTTGTAAGAGTACAAGACACACTCTCTCTGGGTGGAAGATGTCTTTGAAGGTAGCTAGTTATTAATGTAAGGAAGAAAGCGAAAGGGAACTAAATAATCTTAGTAAACTGGGAAGCCACAGCAGGTAACAGGGCAGCATTCCATCTAGTTTACTGATAAACAGACTCATTCACACACTCCAGGAAACTGCCACTGAGGAAATCTAATCCTCTGAACAGACAAGAAAATCTCCCCAGGCGGGGCTATTGGCCCAGGACAGGAGGGAGGACAGGAAATTCCTCTGCTGGGCACCTGCTCAATAGAAGCTAGATGATGTAATTGAACTTTTGGACACACAGTGTGGGTCAGGGTGACAGATTAGAGGGGCAGGCCTTAGCCTGGGAACAATCAGAAAGGTAATCAGATGGATAGAGGGTGTGAACCCCAATAGAATTTGCTGGGAGGAGGGCCCCATCCAGGCCCGGGAAGAGTTAGAAATTTTGGTTGGATAGTTTGAATGGTGCTTTGTTCTCTACCTGAACCAAAAAGGTACAGTATATTAACAAAATTAACAAAAACCTCATGGCTTTGTTTTACAGCTTGCCCACCCTCTACATCCCCCAGGATGTATTAATTCCCCAAATCACAATAAAATCTTGCTGTCACCTTTAAACTTCTCCACTTATGTGCCTTTGAAATTCTTTTCTCAAGACACCACAAAAGAACTCCTTTCTTACCAGCAATATTACAGCATAGTAAAAGCTAAGAAAATTCCAGGACAAGTGCAATAGGGAAACTGAGATAGTTAAACAGCAATCTGTGTCCAAGTAAATCCTACCTTCCCTAAACCAAGGACCCTTAAGAGTAAATGGTTCTCACTTCACTTCCTCAACCAGAGGGTTAATAGCTTAAACCTCCCTTCTCAGAGAGACAGATAACAGAAATCCAATTAGTACATTTGTCAACCACACCCAAGGACAGACAAGGTAAGAGAATAAATCTCATTTTGGTACATCAGCATAAAGTTGATGGATATTCTATTGACTCAGCCCTAAGTCCTCCCCTAAATGTCCAGCTTTCAAAACCCCGGAAAATGGAGGTTCCAGAGGCGCTGTCCCTCCAGGGAGCATAACCCATGCCATCCCCTTCCCCTGCTGCTTTCCTTACCCTCCCACCCCCTCAACACACACACACACACACACACACACACACACACACAAACACACATTATCGGGGAAGTAAGGAGACCTCGGTTCTTGTCTTTTTGATGGAAAGATTTCAACCAAAAGACAAAGTGTAGAAAAGCCAGCAAAAATTTTAATTTTGTTTTCATTTATCTTTATTGTTGAAAGTATTACAGATGTCCCCTCTTTTTCCCCATTGACCCCCTTCTGGCCTGCCCCAGACCTCACACTATTGTCTGTGTCCATGGGTTATGCATATATGCATATAAGTTTTTTTGTTAATCTCTTCCCACTCACCCATCGCTACCTTCCCACTGTTCCATGTTTCTATATCTCTGGATCTATTTTGTTCATCCGTTTCTTTTGTTCTTTAGATTCCATATATGAGTGAGATCATGTGACACTTGTCTTTCTCTGACTGGCTTAAGGAATCTATTGACTGTAGTAGACAGGGCGGTGAAACAATGAAGGGCAGAGAAGAAGGAACAGGAGAGCCTAGGCTGGGCTGGTTTGGCTCACTGGGAAGTCAGAGAAAAGGGGGCCTTGGGGACAGGTTCCTCGGGTTAAGCCTGGGACAAGCTGAATGGGCAGCCATTTCTTACTAATCCATGGGACACCTGTGTTTGTAGAATATACTCTCAGAGTAGGTATAATTTTATGCATATTCATGTAAACATTAATAGAAACTATCTTTCATAACATAGCTGGGTCTTTTAAGATATATTCTAATATTCCATTTTTAGAGAAAGTGGAGATTATATTATATATATATATACTCAGTAAAGCAAAATGACATGGAATGAGTCTTTAGCAGTGGCTAGAGAATCCAATCAATTATCAGATACTTTGAATAGCTTGAACTCTCTAATTTCAACTCTCTAATTTCAGATCCACTAGTCTGGCTTTATATAAACAACTTGACTGGCCAAAGGGGAATGCAAAATTCAGCATATGAGCTGCTGCATGCTAATTGGGATATCAAACAAAAATAAAACGTGGTCTTTTCCAAATGTTCGCATTTAAAGTTTCTTGTATGGATTTCTTATTTATCTTTGTTCTGATTAAATGTTTTGAAGAAATAAAGATGACTTTAAAGAAGTATATTTTACTTTAAATTAAAATATAGACAATTGTCGGGTGACTTCACAGAGAACTCAAAGGATATAATAATGAAGTCACAGAAAGCTGGCGAAAAACAAGGTTCTAGAAAAGTGGGCTATGGTGGGGAGTTTTCAGTACCCTACATAAAGTTGGAACAGGCTTCCGATATTGAACTGTGAATCCGTAGGAGCCCCTAGAGAATTCTCTGTGGGACAGAGACATCAAGAGGAGCTTTGAGCACAGGGGTCAGAGAGGTGCCCTATGAGGAGGCAAACGTATTTTAGAAAAGTGGGAGAAAGGTTTTGAAAACATAAATTAGTAAGAGAAAAAACAGGTGCAGAAAACAATGCAAAAGAAAACAGTGAAAAAGAAAAATGGAAAGGTGAAAAGTTTTGCTAAAAAAAATTTAATTCAATTTTGCTGTAGGCAGAGGTCCAAAGCAACTCCTACATTTGTCAAAAATCATGAGATTATATGACATGCTCCCTTATCAATTTCCCTTGTCCTGTTTTTCTTATTACTTCCTTTACCTCTCCTCTCTCATGAATTTCTGGCATTTGGTCAATACCATTTGGAAATCGCTGCTGCTGCTGAATTTCATTTAGAGAAAGTGACAACACACATCTGTGACTCTGACATTTAACCCACTAAATATAAAAGTAAAAGAGCATATTAACAAATGCCAGCACCAATCTAGGAAGCAAGAGAAGATTGGATCAAGGTATATTGAGAATATCTGAAAAACAAATGTACTTTATAAGCCTGCAAATACTGAGGCCCTACAGGAAATTATATTTTATTCATATGCTAATTTAATCACTTTTAAGCAAATAGTGATAAACTCTGTATGACTTTTATAAATTTATAATTTTGGAAATTAATTCTTTGAGCTTGTATGCCACTATACCTTCTCTGATTTGTCAAATTATTTTACATTCCATTACAATCATGCATTACTGGGTGGGTTCAATGAGTAATTTATTTATATTGATTTATGTCAGAGACTAAATGGTATTATTGTGATGTCTTTGGTGAAATAAAGCATTGCAAATCAACAAAGTTAATTCTGTTCCTGAGGTCTTAAATATTTGTTTGACGTGGAGAAAATGTGCATGTAATTCAAATATCTCACCTTTATAACATAGAAGGGAAATGAATCATTACCACTGTCTCACCCATTGAGCTTCGGGAGCACTTGCTGGGTAACTTCATTTATCTCTAGCTAATTTAAACTTTCTTTGGCCCAGACTCCTGGAATAATGGAACTTAGTGCTTTATAATAAAATGGAATTTTAAAAGGAATTTTTCTTCATAGGAGAGATGTGACTTATGATGAAAGAGGTGTTTATTAAGAGCCCCTTCTGAACTATCTCTCAGCTGTGCAGAGCACCATATATCTTAATTAAAATAGAGTCTAGGAAGTGTATTTGTTTCTAATTCCAAGCTAATGTAACCAATGTAAAGCCAACTACAGCAGCCAATACCTGTTTCTAAGCTAAGGACATTGTACCTTCTCTTAAATTTTAGCTATTTAATGTTAAAATAGCTTAGGAGGTAAAAGCAGGGATGTATGGGGAATAGCTCTTATTGTCATATTTCCTGTTAACATTTCAGGTAGAAAGAAAATCCTAATAACTATTTACTCAACTTTTTCCTATCACTTAGCAACTTATAATTAATATGTTATTACATTAGTCTGATTTAATCCTTCTGGAAATTCAGTTAGCCTATTTGTTAATCTTGCCAGGCATGGCAGGAAGAAATGACACAAAAGTTTATTTCAAGATAACGTAATGAATTTACTATTTATAGCAAGTAGATGCAGAGTCGAGTAGAACTAAAAAAGGATGGTGAAACTCCCAGGAACAAGTCATAGCTATGTTGTTGAGAAGGCTAGAAGGCTCATTCCAATGTAACCCTGATGCTTGGGGGCTAGCAATCTGAATCTGTGCAGTAACCTAATGCACATTCTTGATAACCTATAATTAAGTCACTGCCTCTTTCTCCACAATCTGGTCTTGCTAGACCTGTTACCTAAATGCTCACATTTTACAGAGGCTATAAACCGTGAACCCCCGGAGGGCATTATCGGGCCCTTAGATTTGATCTCAAGACCCTCATCCCAACCCACAGGACTTTTTGCAAAACCCATGAAAGGTCTGGAAGTCCCCATCCATATTTGGGGGACAAAGAAACCAAAAGGGGATAAAAGAAGGGCTTCCACCATATTGGTTTGCTCAGACTCTGGAGGCAACTCCTCTGAGACTGCTGGTGTAATAAAGCTGTGTAACTCCATTTCTCAAAGCTTCACTTGGGTTTCTTTGATCTTCTATATACGTTGTCAGTGTGTGCAATAGGTCCTTTTGTGGTGACATGAGGAAAGGATTCCAACCTTCCAACCGCATACCCGTGAAGAAGTTTACTAGTAGATGTGAAGACAAGACTTTACTGTGAATTAAGGGGAATATACCCTCAGGGACCTAAATGGTGGGTAGGCTCTAACAGCTGTGGGCAACCTATGGCCCACAGGCTGGATCCGGCCCGTTTGAAATGAATAAAACTAAAAAAACAAAAGACCGTACCCTTTTAGGTAATGATGTTTACTTTGAATTTATATTAGTTCACACAAACACTCCATCCATGCTTTTGTCCCGGCCCTCCGGTCCAGCTTAAGAACCCATTGTGGCCCTCGAGTCAAAAAGTTTGCCCACCCCTGCTAGAAGCACTGCCCCAAGGCTTCTGTTAGTCCTCCATCTATCTTCTTGGTTTAGGCAAAGGACAAAGAACCATTTAAATTATTCAACTCAAACTGCTAACTTTTTGAGAGTTTGGATTGGGCCCTTCTCCCAATAAATTCTACTGGGGTTCCATGCCCTCTATCCAATCGAATTGCCTTTCTAATTGTTCCCACGCTAGGCCCTGCCCCTCTAGTTCATCACCCTGACTCCCGTTGCGCAGGTCCAGAAGTTTCATTATATTCTAGTTGGTGTTGTGCATGCACCATAGAGGAATTTCCTCTCTCCCACCTCTGGTACCTGGCTGCTAGCATTTCTATGGAGGTTTCCTGTCCTGTTCTGGGGCCAGTGGCAGCCCCCTAGTGTGTTAATAAGTCTGTTTACCAGTAGCTAGGTGGGAATTCTGTTCTATTGTTTCTCAGTTTATGAAAATTATTTAATTCCCTTTTTCTTTCTTTCTTATATTACTAACTTTAACTGGCTATGCTGACAGATAAAAGCTCTTACCATACCTAGCTTTACAGGGAAGAAACTGTCATTATCAGACCTCTGTGGATGAAAAGGGGCCACATACTAAACCAGACATGCTCAGGGGAGGGCTGCATGGCGGCCTTGCAAATTCAGAGACTTGAAGTAACCACAAAGGATGGTCTGAAATGAAATCTTTTTTTTTTTTTTTTTTAACTAAAAGCAGTTTATGGTGTGTAGTCATGCCTCAGGACCAGCTACATTGACTAATGACCCCCTGTCCTAGCAAAGACTAATCAGTGATGACCAGAACCCTGAGACAGCACACCTGGAAAGCTGATGCATATTCTCTTAAGACCCTCCCCTGAGACCTCCCCTAAGTTTTCCACCTGCAAGAGACAGGTAAATACACTCAGCTCATGTCAAAGGACCCAGGGTGCACTCTTGCTCCAAAGAGCAAGCCCCTCCCTTTCCCCCACTGGGACATATCCCCCAACCCCTAAGGGATCCCAGGCGACTTGCAACCAGGAGAGCAATGAGCAGCGGCAGCTTGTCCTGGGCTAAGCCCTGAACCTGTCTCCAAGGCCCCCTTTTCTCTGACTTCCCGGTGAGCCAAAGCAGCCCAGCCCAGCCTAGGCTCTCCTGTTGCTTCTTCTACACCCTTCCTTGTTTCACTCTCCTAAGCATATATTTGCTGCAGTTAATACATTCTTGCTTGCTTTACTTTCATTTCATTGACCTTAAAATCTTTTCTGCATCAACGAGAAGAACCGAGGTTCCCAGCTGGTAACCCCAACTGCTATACACTATTCATCAGCTTTATGCTGATGTACCAAAATGAAATTTATCCTCTCAATCTGTCTGTACCTGGGTACGGTTAGCAAATGGCACTTAATTGGATTTCTATTATCCGTCTCCCTCTGTAGGGTGATTTAAGCTATTTACCCTCTGGTTGGGGAAAAGAAGTGCAAACCATTTACTCTGAAGTGTCCTTGGTTTAGGGAAGATAGGATTTAGCTTTATGCTGATGTACCAAAATGAAATTTATCCTCTCAATCTGTCTGTACCTGGGTACGGTTAGCAAATGGCACTTAATTGGATTTCTATTATCCGTCTCCCTCTGTAGGGTGATTTAAGCTATTTACCCTCTGGTTGGGGAAAAGAAGTGCAAACCATTTACTCTGAAGTGTCCTTGGTTTAGGGAAGATAGGATTTACTAGGTAGACTACTGTTTAACTGTCTCAGTTTCCCTATTCCCTATTCCTGGAATTTTCCTAGCTTCTTACTATTCTGTAAGAATGTTAAACACACAGTCTATATCTAAATATTAAATATTTAATTTGAGGAAAGCTTATACACATTGAAACTATTTTAATTACAATTTATTTTTCAAGGTTAAATGATTGCATAGAGAATTTAAGAAATATGTAATTCATAGTTCAAACAATTTGAGAATTTATTATGTTTATTTTAATTTTAATAACAGCTGTCTAACAGAAAAATAAAATGAATAGACTCATTGCTGAAACCAAAATGTAGTGTTGAGTCTGACTTTGTTGTCTCACAGATATCCAAGAATGAAGTTGTGGACAAAAACAGTTAGTGGAAGCAGAGTTTATTGAAAGCATCCACGGGAATGAAAGTTTAATAGTCCATGTGTAGAGTCCCACATGGCCACAAGCCACATGGGCGAAGAGAATGTGCTCCCTCACTATAGGAACGTCAGTTCCTGATTGGTCCTTTCAAATAATTTTGCCTTAGCAACATCCTTGGGATTGGTTTATATGCTTTCTGCAAGCTGCCTGTGTTCGCAGTATCCATACATTTTAAAGTTCATGCCTCTCACACTTCCTTCCCTGACCAGTTGGGGTGTCTTAGTAACTCTCTAGTTGGATTCTTGGCTTTTATTTCACTGTCCCCTTGGTCCCCATTTCCAACTACTTAGTTTCCTCCTGTCCCCTCATTGCTATTTGACAAGCTATCTGAGATTCCATTCCTATAAAATGAGTCGACAATGGTATATATCCCTAAATTGACTATAAGAACTCTATGTGTTTATTAAAGAAAAAGATTTAGAAAAAAAAGGATAAAATTGAAATTATCTAATATTTAAAGACACTATTAGAAATTTACTGTAGGCAATATGTTAGATCAAATGCACTGTGGGGAGAAGCAAAGGGGGAGGAACAAATGCACTGAGTGAGCCTCTTACTGCAAAATGATTAGATGCTGCTGAAACATACTAACTTCATAAATTAGATTAATCTGTATCTGAGAAAATTGAGCAGTAAGCACATAAGATGATGTGGTTGCCTTGAAGGATGCAGAATTTAGAAAGAATGATTAAAGGGAAGCCAGTAAACACACACACTTTATATAACCACCCACCCAGGTTTTGTCCTATACTTCCCTCTTATTTTGGGTCATCTGATAGTGGGCAAGGGCACATAAGAATAGAGCCACAGTTGTTTAATGGTTATTCACCTGACTAACTATAGATAAGAGGTTTTCTTACAGACTCTGGGGAACTGGAGGATGTGCTGCAAGAAGAAAAACAGCTGTAAAAAGTGAGACACCTTGGGCCCGGATGGGTCCACTGCTCAGAAAAGAAAATGAATTTTGAGAACAGACAAAGGACAGGACAGGCTTTGATTTGGTTGCTGTGCCTGGACCCTGACCCTCTCCGGGACTTTGCCTCAGGAACGTTGACTATTCTCCAGTCCCAGGAACTGGAGGAGCTGGGTCTTAACACCATTGAAAATTAACTGTCTTGTTACTAAATTTCAAGATCCTGGAAGGAGACACATGGATCACAGACCCTGCAGCCACCTCTCCCTCCTTCCCCCTTGCATGCGGCCTCTCTTCCTTATCCCTCTATACTCAGCTGGTAGTAGGAGGTGGGAGAGCAGGTTTTCGTGGATGGCCTGCTGCTCTCCCATATGCAGGCATTATTGGAATAAACGCTCATATATGACTCCACCCTGACTCTGCTTAATTGACTCACGTAGTGACAGGCAGCCTGGTTAGTTCTCTGGTTTTATAACTAGTCATTTCTCTTAAGGTAAAACACTAATGGTTTTCCTTAACCAAAACACACCCTAGCCCTGGTTGGGATGGCTCAGTAGTTAGAGTGTCAGCCTGTGTACTGGAGTTTCAGGTTCAATTTCCAGTGAAGGCACATATCCCCTTCCCTTCTTCCTTCCACTCTCTCTAAAAAGCAATGAAACAACAATAATAATAATACTCACTCTTTGGGTGAGGATTAAAAAAAAAACAAAACACCCTCTCGCCATTAACATTTCTGTTCATATATACTGGTTATAACTTTTATCCACAGTAACTTCTCTTTCACAGAGAACACTGAGAGATGAATCAGTGTGAACTGTCATACATCAGCATTACAAAGCAGACGGAAAGAGCTTATAAATATACTAGGGGCCCAGTGCATGAACTCGTGCACCTTGAAAGGACCTGTCGGCCGCGACGCTACAGTGGGCACAGGGGTGAGTCTCAGCCCATCCTCCACATCCCTTGTCTGCTGGCAGCCCTACTCCCACTGCCACCGCTCCCACATGCTGAGGCACAGAGCAATTGGGGCCGGTGCCAGCAGCAGGTGCGAGTGATGGCTGCTGCCCCAATAGCCCCTCAGGAGCAGGGGAGGTGGAGAAGCCCTAAGGGGCGATCAGGGCCTGCAGCTGCCGCTCACACCAGCTGATGGCGCTGAGTGATTGGGACCAGTGCCGGGCACTGGCAGAGGGTGCAAGCAGCGGTTCTGGTGCTGGCTGTGGGTACAAATGGGACCAGCGCTGGCAGCAAGTGTGAGCGCTGGGCGGGACTGTGGCACACAGGAGCAAAGAATTTTCAGTAACCACCGGAGGTTTGCCCTGATGACAGCGACCAGCGCCCTGCCTTGGTCTGGTGCCCCTGCTCACCTGCTCCACCATCCCACAGCAGCCAATGCCTCCCATGTTCTGCACACGCCCCCTGGTGGTCAGTGAACATCATAGCGACCGGTTGTTTGGTTGTTCCGGTTGTTCCACCATTTGGTCTATTTGCATATTAGCCTTTTATTATATAGGATACTTTTATTACTTTTCCAAAAATAAGCCTATGCCTTCTTTGTGTGTGTGTGTGTGTGTGTGTGTTTAAAGAGAATCATATTAATGTATGCTGTCACCCTGGTACAAATGAATCTCAAAGGAAATATTAGAATTAATTTTTTCAAGTTTACAGCCGAGATGTTCACAGCATATCTAATAGCCTATCTTGGGAATAATTACTGAAATGGGAAGCATCCAAGGGAAGCCATCGCCTGCTGCTGTGGATCAGGACCACAGGTGGTGCTCATCAGCGGGATGGGCTGGAGGAGAGCAGAGGCTGAGCCGGGACTGCTGGCACTGGATGCGTGGAACCTTTGCTGAGGGATGCTTCCAACCTCAACTGGCTCCTCCACAGTGACCTACAATGCTTTTCAAACAAAACAAAGTAATATGCATATAAAACAAGACGCCGATTTAGCATCATATCTTTAAGGTGTGAGAGTGGAATGCCTTCGTTGTAGAAGAAACCCACTTTAGGGCAAGTTTCAGAGTAAACATACACAATATTCAATGAAGGTTAACAATGAATATTGCAATTCACTTCGGTTTATTATTACATGCAATTAAAATCATTATTAACAAATGGCATGATTAGTTACTTTCTGGTATGCATTTATAAACATTTTAGATGCCCAGTGAGTATATGTATAGCGCTATTAACTCCAGTATTGTTGTGATTTATTTAGCTAGTTGGGGAATATTAGAATATATCATCTGTAAATTGCCTTAGTGTGATCAGTGGCTCAAAATAAATAGCCATACGGATGCTATTCTTCTTTAAAACATTAGGACACCTGAATATAATCTGCACAATTTTAGTTTATTAGAGATAGACAACAGAAAAAGTGAAAATTTGAATAGTGTCAAATTATTTCAGTGATTGTTCCTAAATGGATTTTTAAAAATAATTTTATGACTTCAAATATCTTTGAGAGAAAATATTGTAGACAGATATAAGACCAGTCTGCTAATCCAAATTAAACTAAATTTAAAGTGCCAACTACATTATCCCTATGATTGCTGATAGTTTATTTTAAATATAAATTTCAATTTAAGAAAAAAGTGAATGCACACAGTTTATATATTTCATTATAGGAGAACTGAAAAAATATATTGGAGTGCTAGCAGAATGAAAAATGAACAAACAAAACAGAATGGAAAGTTCAACTGAGATAAGATAGATGTTCACTCCCATGTGCCTCTAACTGTCATAACCAAACGTGTCAAATGCATGCAAAACTAATTATATTTTATTCTCACGTCTAAGATTATTTTGGATGGCTTTCCAAAGACAAACCAAGTACAGTGAGAAAGGAAACTCTCTCCAAATATGATGTAAAATAAAAGAAAAAATGAGACAGGTCCCTCCTGGGGAGCCGGCACCTCGCCCCGCTCTGAGTCTCCCTGCAGTTCCTGGGTCGCTGCTCCCCAGAGCCCGAGCCTCCCGGAGCTTAAGGCTCCCACCCCAAGCCCCAGTCGGGAAAGGGAGCAATGGGCAGGCTCGCCCCGCCCCAGCCCTGTCCTGCGGGAAAGGACCGGGAAGATGAACAAAGCAAAGAAGAACACTCCACACTCCGAATGAGGCCGTCCTTCAGCAAGAAGAGATTAAGACCCTAGTTGTCAGAGATTGCCCCGCACCTCAAACCTGGGAGCTCAGTCAGCTTTCACACCACTTAAACTGGGCTATCGGGAGTCTTATAAAGCACACATCTAAGCAGCCCTGAGGTTTTCCCATTTTTTTAAAATATTTTTTTATTGATTTCAGAGAGGATGGGCAAAGGAGAGATAGAAACATCACTGATGAGAGAATCATTGTTCGGCTGCCTCCTGCACGCCTCCTACTAGGGATTGAGCCCACAACCTGGGCACCTGCCTGACCAGGAATGGAACCTTAACTTCTTGGTTCATAGGTACATGCTCAACCACTGAGCCACACCGGCTGGGCCAAGGTTGCAGTTTTGATCCCTGGTCAGGACACATACAAGAATCAACCAATTGCCCTAACTGGTTTTGCTCAGTGGATAGAGCATAGGACTGCAGACTGAAGGGTCCCAGGTTCCATTCTGGTCAAGGGCATGTACCTTGGTTGCAGGCACATCCCCAGTGGGGGGTGTGCAGGAGGCAGCTGATTGATATTTCTCTCTCATTGATGTTTCTCTCTATTCCTCTCCCTTCCTCTCTGAGAAAAATTAATAAAATATATTTTTTAAAAAGAGAATCAACCAATGATGCATAAAGAAGTAGAACAACAAAGCAATCTCTCCCCCTCACCCTCTCTAAAAATCAATAATTAAAACAAAGTAAAATAAAAAAATAAAAATCAATAATTAAAAAAATCTTTTTCAACTTCATGCACACACAATAGGGTTGTGATCTGGGGTGGGCTAGAAGGGGTCAACGGGGGAAAGGAGTTCATATGTAATACTTTCAGTGTGGTGGGTAGGGTTTGGAGTTGGGTGGGGCCTTCCTCACTCCTTTTGCCACGTGAGAACATAGGAAAAATATTGCCATCCATGAACCAAAGAACAGGCTCTCACCAGACCCCCATCTGCCGGCGCCTTGAAGGGCCCGCGCTTCAAACCTGTGAGCAACAACTACTCACCGCGGAGGCCCCCAGTCTCTGGCATTCCCGGTGGAGAGGACCCAACAAAGACAAATGACACCCACAGAACTCACACAGCTGCTGCTAGCGATGCAGCCAAAGGTACGGAGGGAGGAAAGACACCCGGGTGCTCTTCCCGTCTTCACCCCCACCTCCTCACACCTCCCTGCCGCCGAGCCAATGCTGCCAGGCGCCAGCTGAGATGGGAGGAGCGCTTCATCCTGAGACCTGGCAGAGCAGGGCAGAGCGATGCCGCAGCAGAGGCATGAAGAACACACAGA
>NW_006284640.1:77488-82047 GCF_000327345.1 Myotis davidii | reverse complement strand
GGGTGGAAGGGTGGAAGAAATTTAAAACAGGGCAGGAAGGAAAATCCTTTCTGAGCAACAGGCATTGAGGTGCGGTTCTTTCAAGGTTTCACAGACTTTACTTAACCGTACTGTTAGTGTTGGATTGGCTCAAAGTTCTGTTCTCAGGCTGCTATAGGTGAACCAAATTTTAACTTGTTTCCTTACATCAATTCCTTCCTCATAGAATTACTAGTCAATTTCTTTCTTTTTTGCTTTGCTTAACTTATTTAATTAGCTCTCTAAACATTTAATATTCCATCTGTTTCTACTTGACAGGGAGGCAATGAGAAAGAACAAAATTACAAGTATAGGCAGTAAAACATGTGAATCTTCAAAACAGCATTTTGAGTAAAAGAAGTAAAACCCAAAGAAGCACCTTGCTCTGTATTACATTGGGGGCTTTGATATTTCTTTGTTATTTTTTTAGGTAAGTAAAATGTAAGATAAATGTAAGATTCTTGGAATCAAGCTTTGATAAGAATAATTTTGCCTGTGGAATCAGAACATGTGAAGTGCATTAACAACAATCCACATAGCCATCTCCCTATAAGAAATGCCCTTATGCTTAAAATTTTTTTTTTATCTTGCTTCCTATTACAACTTATCCCACATATACCTTCTTCCTCGCAATCAACACATTGTAATCCATGTCCTTGAATTCTTCCTCTTTTTTCGTCTCTCTAGGGCCCCAAAAAGCTGCCACAAACAGCATTGTCTACCTGCCCAGTATGAATGAGTTTATTCTCCCTGTTGCTTGCTAACCTTTGATTACTTCCTATGTGAACTAAATTATGTACTCGCCACATACATCACTCTCAGAGATCTCACTACTGTAAAAATAACTAGACTACCCCACAGAGTTGAGCTGAAGCTTACACCATGAAAACTAACTGTAACCTTACAAGACACAGGTTACTGGCCACCTTCTTTTCTTTTTAACTACATATTCAAGCCCTGCCGAGACAAGGCCACCAAAAATTAGGTTGCCTCCCAAAAAAAAAATGGGAGAGAGAGAGGATGCCCAGCGCTTCCGCAACGCACGGCGGGAGTAAAAGCAACTTCTATTACACTGATGGTGGCTACTTTTCGCCAAGATTCAGCGTCCGAATAAAAATTTTGAAACGACGCTATCAGTATAAGCCTAATTTTCAGAAAATATAAGTGCAAAGAAATTTTTAATTTTTACGTTTTAAGCTTAGACTTGGTGCAATGCACTGTGGGTATGTAAATAAGGCGCCTACCGCTCGTTGGATTCCGGAAATACCTTGGTATTCACATGGTGCCTTGTGTCACAGTTAGGAGGCGAGGCGGAGAATTGGCTGCCTGGGATCTAAACGGCGTCTTGATAAGATCTGAGTTTTATATATTTTATGTGTTCATACATCTGAGTTTGATTTCTGTGAAATACTTTCGCTGTTGAATTGGAAATGAAAAAATAAGCAAGTGGTTTTCGGACACACTCTGGACGGTGGTTCCTTCCTTCTGTGGGAAGCGGGGGTGGGGGGCGGGGGGGATGTGACTGGGAAGGGGCACCCAGGGTTTTAAATTTTGACCATTTCCTTTTTCTTAAGCTGCATGGTAGGCGCACGGGTGTTTGGTTTGTTGTTTTTTAAAAAGTGTATATGCACTCTTGCATATTTTGCATCTTTGTCTGCTGTTGGAGAAAAATCCCTGGCAGTGTCCTGTTTAAAGCTGGAGCTTGCACCCTGGCTTTCAGGTTTCCTGACCCTCCTGACGCTGTTGCTACGGAAGAAATCTTGCATCTGAGGTTCAGTCCTCCCATCTCCTCACCCTGTGCCTTTGCCACGCGCTGTTCTCTCCCCTGTGGCGCTCAGGGCCAGAGCCCAGCAGCCTGCACGGACCTCCCTCCCCATCCATCCATCCATCCATCCATCCATCCATCCATCCATCCATCCATCCAGACCCTGCTGGTCACAGCACGACCCCGCGAGAGGAAACGCAGCTCTGCTTGGTGTGAGTTTTCTGGCTGCTGCTGCAAACATGCCGCTTCCCAACTTTGACACCGCTGAGCCAGCACATCTGTTTTTCCTTTTGCTGATGCTTTTGCTAACAAGGCGATCAAATTTGACATATGTTTGATTTAAAGTCTTGGAATACTGCACAATTGGAAAACGTCTTTTGGACGTGGTTCACTTGCCATACAATTCACCCACTCAAAGTGTATACTTTAGTGATTTTTAGTATATTCAGAGTTGTGCACTCATTACCACAGTCTGGTTTTATAACATTTTTGTCACCCCGAAAGGGACTCTGAACTCATTAGCAGTTACTCCCCACACTTCCACACCTCAGAAAATGTAAGTGGAAAACATTTTACGTTTTTACGTTTTAAGCGTGGCCTTGGTGCAATTCACTGTGGGTATGTAAATACGGCACATCACCTTTCTAATCTACCTTTTGTCTCTAAAGTTCCTGTTCTGGACGTTTCACATGCAGCTATTTCTCCGTATCTGCACATTTGTTCTAGGCCCTCCATCAATACCAAAGTCCACAGATGCTCAAGTCCCTTCCATAAAATAGCACAGTTTTTGTATGCACATCTTCCTGTGTACCAATAATAAAAAGTAAGAAAAAAGTCAAGAGTTACAGATTTTCACATTCTCTAGTGCTTTAAGAATGGTTAGGTGACAGAATATTAGGGATTTCTTTTGTTGACAGTATTACAGATGTCCCCCATTTCCCAACCACTGAGCCAGGCCAGCAGGGCGAGATCCTTCTTTTTTTAGAGTCACATAATATTCCATTATGTAAATGTACCATAGCTTTTTTATTTTTAATTCTTTATTGTTTAAAGTATTACATATGTCTCCTTTTTCCCCCATTGACCTCTCCCTGGCCAGTCCCACCCCACAGCACATGCCTTCACCCCCTCTACTGTCTGTGAACTGTGTCCAGGGGTTATGCTTATATGCATACATACAAGTCCTTTGCTTACTTTCTTAACTCCCCTCCCTACCGCCTCCCCTCTGAGATTTTCCTGCTTTTTTTTCTGTGTGCTATGCTTCTATGTCTCTGGATCTATTTTGATCCATCAGTTTATGTTGTTCATTAGATTCCACATATGAGTGAGATCATGTGATACTTGTCTTTCTCAGACTGGCTTATTTTGCTTAGCTTAACAATCTTCAGGTTTCTCCATGCTGTCTCAAATGGTAAGAGTTCCTTCTTTTTTACAGGTGCATAGTATTCCATGCTATAGATGTACTACAGCTTTTTTATCCCCTCATCTGCCGATGGGCACTTAGGCTGTTTCCACATCTTAGCTATTGTAAATCCTGCTGCTCTGAACATGATTTGAATTGGTGTTTCCAGATTCTTAGGATATAGTCCTTGAACTGGGATTGCTGAATCAAATGGCAGGTTTTTTTTTTGGTTTTTTTTTGAGGAAACTCCACACTATTTCCTACAGTGGCTGCACCAGTCTACATTTCCACCAGCAGAGTACTAGGGTTCCTTTTTCTCCACGTCCTCACCAGTATTTGTTGTTTGTTTATTTATTGATGGTAGCCAAATGGCACTAATTGGATTTCTGCTGTCTCTCTGAGTAGGGTGATTTAAGCTATTTACCCTCTGGTTGGGGAGGAGGAGTGCAAACCTTTTACTTAAGTGTCTTTGGTTTAGGGAAGATAGGATTTACTAACTTCAAACTGTTGTTTAAATATCTGTCTCAATAGTTTCCCTATTTCACTTATCCTGGCTTATTGGCCTGCCTCATTGTGGGCGATTTTTGTTCCATTGGTCTAAATGCCCATTTTTGTGCCAGTATGAGGCTATTTTTATTACAATGGCTTTGTCACATAGTTTGATATCAGCTATTGTGATTTGTCCAACTTTGTTATTCTTTCTCATGATTGCTGAGGGTATTCGGGTCTATTTTAATTCTATGAACCACACGCTAACCTGATAAGTTCAGAGAAGGCCTGCACAGTGGCCTTGCAAACTCTGAGACCTAAAGTATCCACAGAGGAAGTTGTAAAATGCAAACTTTTTAACGAAAAGCAGTTTATGGTAGGTAATCATGTCCTAGGCTAGAATCTTCCCTGAAAAATGTTAGTCTGTATCTTAACTGAGCCTGACTATTGTCTTTTGCATCTACAATAATATACCTTTGGAATGGCAGGGAAAATTTCCTTTTTCTGGGCCCCTCTGGGCACAACCAATGCTCAACCAGAGCAGAGACAACAAATCTTCTCATTATTATTTCTATCATGTTAATTGTTGGATGCCTTTTATTAACTATCTTATAGTTACTGCCTATGTAAAAGATGGATCATTTTACTTTTTATCTCATCCTGGAGATGTCCCTCCTTTGCTTTCTCCCACCTCCCTAATCTATCACCAATGAATTTCATGTAACCTACTTATGTCTTCTCTTTTGATTGTAAAGTATAAAAGGTGCAAAACTGCTGTCCTCTGGAGCATTTTCTCAATCCCTTGAGATTTTGCTTCCCAGTAAGTGTCGACAGTTTGTCTAAAATAAAGTCATGAAAATTCTCCATAGGTTTGAATACGTTGAC
>NW_006284640.1:73582-77374 GCF_000327345.1 Myotis davidii | reverse complement strand
ATATATTTTAAAAAAAATATATGTTTTTATTGATTTCAGAGAGGAAGAGAGAGGGAGAGAGATAGAAATATCAATGAGGAGAGTCATTGATCAGCTGCCTCCTGCATGTGCCCAACTGGGGATTAAGCCCACAACTTGGGCATGTACCCTGACTGAGAATTGAACCATGACCTCCTGGTTTATAGGTTGATGCTCAACCACTGAGCAACACTGGCTGGGGGGTATTTTACTAAGGATTGTGTTGAATCTACAAATTGCTTTGGGTAGTATGAACATTTTTATTATGTTAATTCTTCCAATCCATCAACACTGTATATGCTTCCACTTTTTTTGTATCTTCCTCTATTTCTTTTTTCAATTTGGATACCTTTAATTTTCCTTCTTATCTTCTGTGGCTAGGACTTTTAGAACTATCTACACTAATAAAAGACAAACATGCAAATTGACCGTACCTTCGCTACGCCTTAAGCCACGCACACAGCCAATCAGAGCAACTATATGCAAATTAACTCAACCAAGATGGCGGCCAGCAGCCAAGGAGCTGCAGCATGCAGGAGACTTGGTTGCTCCAATGATGGAGGAAGTCAAGCTTCCCCGCCTGCCACGGCCGGCTCTGAGTTCCACTCAAAGCAACAACGTTTCAATTATAGAAGGTAAATAAACCCCAGACACCTGCTTTCAGCCAGCCGTGGCCATGGAGCCAGAGCGAGCAGGAGGTTTCCCTCCCACCTGCCCTGGCCAGCTCTGAGATCCTCTCAAGGCTTCAAAGTTTCAATTATAGAAGGTAAATAAATCCCAGAATAAAAATAAAGGTGCAAAACTGCTGTCCTCTGGATCACATTTCTTCTAATTAATTTCCTTTCAATGTGCACAAATTCATGCACTGGGCCACTAGTGTTGAATACGAGTGGTGTAAGCAGACATCGCTGTCTTATTCCTATTCTTAAGGGAAAACCTTTTAGTTTTTGTACATTAAGTATGATGTTGGCTGTAGGTTTGTCATGCATGGCCTTTATTATGCTGAGGAAAGAAGAGCAAGAGAGAACTGATGACCTCTTGGTTCCTGGGTGGATGCTCAATCACCGAGCTACACAGGCTGGGTTATTCCCACTTTGGTGAGAGTTTTTATCATAATTGGGTGCTGGATTTTGTCAAATAATTTTTCTCTGCCTATTGATATGATCATGTGATTTTTATCCTTTATTTTGTTTATGTCATGTATCACATTTATTGACTCACAAATATTATACAATCCTTGCATCCCAGAAATAAATCTCACTGGGTCATGATGTATGATCTTTTTAATGTATTCCTGGATCATATGTGGTAGTATTTTGTTAAGGATCTTAGCATCTATGTTCAGCATGGATATTGACGTATAATTTTCTTCCTTGTAGTGTCTTTATCAGGTTTTGGAATTAGGATAGTACTGGCCTCATAAAAAGAACTTGAAAGTCTTTCTTCCTCTTAATTTTTTTAGAATAGTTTGAGGAGCATAGGTGTTAATTCTTCTTTGAATGTTTGGTAAAACTCCCCTGTGAAGCTATCCAGTGCAGGACTTTACTGGCTGGGAGTTTTTTTGTTTGTTTGTTTTTTATTACTACTTCAATTTCACTAGTTGTTATCAACCTATTTAGGTTTTCTGATTCTTGGCAGATTGTATATTTCTAGGAATTTGTTCATTTCATCCAGGTTGTCCAATTTGTGGCATATAGTTATTCATAGTATCTTCTTACAATCCTTGTATTTCTGTAATGTTATTTGTTACTTCACCTCTTTCATTTCTGACCAACTCTCTATGTTTCTCAATGAGTCTGGCTAAAGGTTCATTAATCTTATTTATTTTTTCAAATAACCAGTTCTTGAAAGGATTTTTATCCATTATTTTGTTTATGTGATGTACCTTTTTGTTTGTTTGTTTGTTTGTTTTTTAGTCTCTATGTTATTATTTCCACTCTGATCTTTATTATTTATTTTCTTCAACTTACTCTGGGCTTTTCTTATTGTTGTCTTTTCTACTCTTTTTAGTTATAGTGTTAGATTGTTTATTTGAGCTTTTTCTTGTTCTTGAGGTAAGCATGTAATGCTATGAACTTCCTTCTCAGGACTACTTTCACTGTGTCCCATAAATTTGGGGTTGTTGTGTTTCATTTTCATTTGTTTCCAGGAAGTTTTTATTATTTATTTTTATTTTTTATTGACTTCAGAGAGGAAGGGAGAGGAACAGAGAGATAGAAACATCAATGATGAGAGAGAATCATGGATTGGCTGCCTCCTGCATGCCCCACACTGGGGATCAAGCCTGCAACCTGGGCATGTGCCCTTGACCAGAATCGAACCTGGAACCCTTCAGTCCACAGACCGATGCTCTATCCACTGAACCAAACCAGCTAAGGATCCAGGAAGTTTTTTATTTCTTCCTTGATCTCATAGGTAATCTATTCATTGTTTCACAACTTGCTATTTAACTTCCATCTGATAGAATGTGTTTTAGTTTATTTATTGTAGTAGATTTTTAGTTTCAAGTCATTGTGATCCAAGAAGATGCTTGATATGATTCACGTCTTCTTGAATTCATTAAGACTTATTTTTTATCCTAGCATGTGGTACATCTTTGAAAATGTTTCATGTGTACTTGAGAAGAATGTATATTCTGCAACTTTGGCATAAGATCTTCTGTAAATATCAATTAAATCCATTTTATCCAGTGTTTTGTTTAAGGTTATTGTTTCCTTGTTGACTTTTTATTTGGAAGATCTATCCATTGATGTCAGTTAAAGTTCCTACTGTGACTGTATGGCTGTTGATCTCTCTCTTAAAGTCCTCTAAGAGTTTTGTTTGTCTTTTATACATTTAGGTGCTCCTATATCGAGTGCATATAGGTTTACAAGGGTTATATTTTCTTGTTGGACTGATCCCTTTAGTATTATGTAGTGACCTTTTTTGTTTCTTTTATGGCCTTTGCTTTGAAGTCTATTTTTTTCAAATTTTCAGTTCCCATCTTTTCTTCTTCTTTAATCCTCACTAAGGATATTTTTACATTGATTTTTAGAGAGAATGGAAGGAAGGGAGAGAGACACACAGAGAGAGAGAAACATCAATGTGAGAGAAACACATCAATTAGTTGCCTCCTGCATGCATCCCAACCTGGGGCCGCAGATTGAGTCTGCAACTGAGCTACGTGCCCTTGACCAGAATTGAACCTGCTACCCTTTGGTCTATGGGCCAACGCTTTATCCTCTGAGACAAACTGGCTAGGGCTGAAGGGTTTTGGGTTTTTTTTTGTTTTGTTTTCAGATATGAGTATTGTTACCCCAGCTCTTTTTGTTTACATTTGCATAGACAATTTTTTTTCCATCCCTTCATTTTCAGTCTGCGTGAGTCTTTTGTTCTTAGTTGGGTCGCTTATACACAGCATATATATGGGTCATGTTTTCTTTCTTTTTTAAAAAAATTAAATCTTTATTGTTCAGATTATTACATTTGTTCCTCTTTTTTCCCCTCATAGCTCCCCTCCTCCCAGTTCCCACCCCACCTTCTGCCCTCACTCCCCACCCACTGTCCTCATCCATAGGTGCATGATTTTTGTCCAGTCTCTTCCGCATCTCCCACACCCCTTTCCCCCCAAGAATAGTCCATTCCCTTTCTATGCCCCTGATTCTATTATAATCACCAGTTCATTCTGTTCATCAGATTATGTATTCACTTGATTTTTAGATTCACTTGTTGATAGATGTGTATTTGTTGTTCATAATTTGTATCTTTACCTTTTGCTTCCTCTTCCTCTTCTTA
>NW_006284640.1:62498-72658 GCF_000327345.1 Myotis davidii | reverse complement strand
TGCAGCTTCCAGCCCGCTCCGCGCGTACCTCCACACCTTTGTATTTGCCGCACTGCGCCTCCTCTGAGTCTCGTATGCTGTTCTGTTTCCTTCTAGTTGTAGAATTTCCCCTCAGCCAGCCTTCCTGTGGTTCTGGGTGATGTCCGTTCTGTCTTTTAGTTGTATTTTTGAAGTGGTTGTGGAGGCAGCAATCTCTGGTGTTTACCTATGCCGCCATTTTGGTTTCTCCCTGGTCATGTTTTCTTATTCATTCAGCTTCCCTGTGTCTTTTGTTAGAGCATATAATCCATTTACATTAAGGCTATTATTGATAGGTACTTAGGTATTGTCATTTTCTTTATACCTATATTCTTCTCTCCCTTCTTCTTCTTTTTCTTTTTCTTCATCACTGATTTTAAAATAGAGATTTAGGGCCAAACTCTAATCTTGGAAAACAAGCAAACAAAAATATCCCCATAAAAATTTGAAGCCACAATAAAATCAAAGAAATATTGAAAATAATTGAAAACTGCTTCTTCCAAGACTCTTAAATAAGTTGTAGACATGCTATTTATCTCATTCTGAAGATAAGATTGTAAATGAAAATGTCAAAGAACAGTTCCCTATAAAAATGACATTCCTAAGCTTTAGGTTTGAAATACTTCTAAAATTCACTATAGTATAGGAGCACCCTTTGAGATAGTTACAAAAGAATTCACTAGAGTCAAAGAACATTGCCACCATAATTTTTCTATTTCAATATAAAGATAAGTAATAGAGCATTATCAGTAATTTCTATTAAACCTAATAGTTTTGAATTCTCTCCCATTAGAGAGAGGTGAAGAATGTGGTAAGATACACATTTCTTTTCTTCAGCACTAAGACATTTTTATTTGTACTGCAGATTTAACCAATAACCACAGTTGACCTTTATCTCAATGTATAGCTCACTGTTCATCTATAGTAAAACGTACCATGTTGGTAATCATTTTCTTTTGAAATCTTTTTAGTTTGTCCAAAGGGCACTTCTCAAAGAGCAGGAACAAACACTCTAAGGAATACTTAGAGGCTGTATAGCCTGCCTTTTGTACTATTCAACCTTTCACTTACAAAGAGCTCTTTTTAACTCCAAGTTTCACACCAACTGTGTCAAAGAGAGTCTGAAACAATACCTTCTGCCAGTTATTTCCTTGCAATGGTTGAAGGGACTTCCCATTATGAGCTGCATGTTTGAAAATAGACCTGCAGAGAGAATGTCACTTTTGTAGGGCCCAAAAAACAACTTCCTGATAAATTGGAATTTATATCATTTGGATTATTTTATGCTCAAATGGATTAAGCCACATAATATATTGAGAGGGACAGAATATGTTATAATTTCAAAAGACATTTATTATTCCAAATGCATAGTTAAAAATATTTTTTCTTAAGTATTCCATGCAAATTTGTAAATTCATTTGCACTTCTGAGCCAGCACCTTGTACTTTTCTACTCCTCTACAAATTTGACATTTTTATCCCATTTATGTAAATATACATTTTGTCCTATCTATAAAATTAGTAAGGAAAAACCTGACTATTAAAAAAGAAAAGTATTGGATAATAGAATTCACTTTGGATTTATGGAAATTTACTATCTATTTTTTTATCTTCAATTGATGAAGCACAGTGAAAAAACAAAAAGGTGAAAATATAAAACTCATCCCTCAAATATGTTTCTATTCATGTTTCTTTAGAATGGCACCAATTTACTTGTTTTAATTAACTCGTCAGACTAAGGAGATTCTGTCTTAGCTATGATTGAGGATTCTGTTTTGTATATAACCAAAACATAACTGGGATAAAATTTCAGTTGGTGGCAGAATAATATATACAAACAATTCAAGTCAGAATGAATAAAGCAAGTTTGAGGAGCGGTGTCCTGGGGCCAGTTTAGATGCAGCACAAAGTTATTCTGGACATGGGCAGATCAGAAAGTGGTCTGTGTGACTTTTATGACTTGAATGTGCTGCCTCTCAACTTCCCTGTCTGTTAGCTTCATCAAGTCCAAAGTGAGGCACTCCATTTCCTGGGGAAGATTGAAGTGTTCAGTGGTGACCACTTTGTCATTGTGGTTGGCCTCCTTCAACTCCATCCCCCTACTTGTCTTCTTTCTTAAATATAAACCTATGACTACCTCTTATCCAACTTACGCTCTCAAATCCCAGCAATGTGATATCAACACAAAATTTGGCACCACTTTTCCAAATGCAGCAGACATCATTTGGCCATATTCTGGAAACCAAGGGCATCCCACTGGTGAATTCCCATTTCATCTGCATATAAAAATCCGGAGCCTCAAGATTTTTTTTTTTTTTTGAGCAGCTCAGGAACTTCTTCAAGGCCCATGGAAGTGAAAGGAATTTTAGACACAGGAAAGGCAGTATCAGGGAAAGGGGATCCATGGGGGAAGAATACATATATTCACAGAGGATAGAGGAATGTTACAAGATAAGGGGAAGAGGAAGAGCGCATCATCGGATGAGCTTTGAACTTTGAAACTGATATTCTGCAGGAGAGTGACTAATTAGGAAAGCACGAGGACATAAATTAAGGAAGGGTCCAATTAGAAAGGGTCATGAAGAGACAAAGAGCTCCCAGCATTTATAAACCCCTACAAAGAAACTCAGAGAGCTGAACTAGATTTTTCCCATTAGAGAGAGCAGGTTTTTCCCTTTAGGGATCTCTCTGGGGACACCTCCTCAGGGGGAGTCTGTATACGCTTGCAGTAAACTTCTACATGGTTGCTTAAAAATCTTTTAGTCCATGAATTTTATTCTTCAAACCTCGTAGGACAAGAACCCACAAGGAGAGTCTGCTCGCCAAAGTCCACACATGTAACAGAAGTGTTATGGTAATCTCGATGTTGAAGAACTGTATACACCATCTCAGGGTCATCAGTGTTCACAACCTCCTGTAAAAGTATCCATTCCTCACAAGTTTCTTGATTTATGTCAGAGCAAGACTCTGGCAGATTCCAAATTTCCTAAAGAAATAGCAAGATGCAATAAAGTTCGATCTGATGGATCCAACAAGTTATTGCAGAGTCAGGGTGCTTTTATATATGAGAGCAGCAGCCTTTGTAGAGTGTGGTTTATGAAAATTTATGATACTTCTTTACAATTCACCAAAAAAATGGGTACTCTGTGCCAATCTACTCTTTTTATTTTTACCTTTATACAGAGTTTCTAGGACACATCGCTATTCCTCCTCTATCTCCACCTTATTCCATTCCTTTCATCTTCAGATAAAGTTAGAGGAGATGTATTTTGGATCAGGGTTAACTATTTCCCTCAAATTAAAATATACTAATGAGCTCGGCTGGTGTGTTTTGGTGGTTGAGTGTTGACCTATGAACCAGGAGATTACAGTTCAATTCCTGGTTAGGGCACGTGCCTGAGTGGCAGGCTCGCTCCCCAGTAGGGGGCGTGCAGGAGATGGCCGATCAATGGATGATTCACACTCATTATTGTTCTATTTCTCTCTCTCCCTTTCTCTCTGAAATCAATAAAATATATATTTTTTAAAACTTATGTAAAAAAAAAGACTGTTTGGCACTTGTTAACCTTCATTGAACAATTTCTCTAATCTAAATCACTGCATTATCTAATTTTCCTGCAAATTAACATATGCTATCAAGAGTTCTCTATCCTTTTAATTTACAAAATAAGAGATTAGTGTTTGTTTTTAAAATAGTGCCAGCAAGGAGAGTCTGCTCGCCAAAGTCCACACATGTAACAGAAGTGTTATGGTAATCTCGATGTTGAAGAACTGTATACACCATCTCAGGGTCATCAGTGTTCACAACCTCCTGTAAAAGTATCCATTCCTCACAAGTTTCTTGATTTATGTCAGAGCAAGACTCTGGCAGATTCCAAATTTCCTAAAGAAATAGCAAGATGCAATAAAGTTCGATCTGATGGATCCAACAAGTTATTGCAGAGTCAGGGTGCTTTTATATATGAGTAGCAGCAGCCTTTGTAGAGTGTGGTTTATGAAAATTTATGATACTTCTTTACAGTTCACCAAAAAAAATGGATACTCTGTGCCAATCTACTCTTTTTATTTTTGCCTTTATACAGTTTTTAGGACACATCAGTATTTCTCCTCTATCTCCACCTTATTCCATTCCTTCAGATAAAGTTAGAGATGTATTTTGGACCAGGGTTAACTATTTGCCTCAAATTAAAATATACTAATGAGCTCAGCTGGTGTGTTTTGGGGGTTGAGTGTTGACCTACGAACCAGGAGATTACGGTTCAATTCCTGGTTAGGGCACATGCCCGAGTGGCAGGCTCGATCCCCAGTAGGGGGCGTGCAGGAGATGGCCGATCTACTGGGGATCAAGCTCATAACCCAGGCATGTGTCTTTAAATGGAATCGAACCTGGGGCCCTTGAGTCCACAGGCCAACGCTCTATCCACTGAGCCAAATCGGCTATGGCTCATCATTGATGTCTCTCTTCTCTCTCTCTCCTTCTCCCTTCCTCTCTGAAATCAATACAAATATATTTTTAAAAAATAAAGGTGTACTAATGACCACAGGTGTTGCCTCAACCTTAAAAAACTACTAGTAATCATTTCAAAACATCTCACTTCACTTATTGAGGGATTTGATTTGAATTAAAGGCTTCCTTTGAGAGAAGGATCCTCCAGGCTAAATCTGAGACAGCTAATCCTGGCCCTGAAAGAACAGCTAGAAGAACTTGAGCTTTTTCTTGAAGTAGGCAGGCTGGCCAAAATGCCAGACAGATAGAACCAAACCTAGTGTGTTCCACGCCTTCTCTAGTGCAGGATTTCTATGTAGAGCCGCAGGAAGACCCACCCACTACATGCCCTGGGCTCATTTCAGAAGAGGGATGGAAATTGGAAAGGGAACTGCAAATGGAACCCAATAGCTCTGCATTCCAAGGGAAATTGATGATACTATTGCAGGAATGGCACCAGGTGTTAGAACCATCGGGTCAGACCAGACCTGGGTTCAGCTACCTTGGTATCTGAGTTCTGGCTAGGAAACAAATCAGAGCCAAGACCCAAACTATAAGAGGACACTTATTTGGTAAATCATGAAGGTAGAAAAAGAGTAATTTGTAGAAGACACGGGCTTAGGAAACGAGTTACAGAGGTAAAGGAAGGGCCCTTGAAGGTTGGGAGTGAGGAAGCTAATGGTAACACACCTGGGGGGAGGGAACAAGGATGGGGGAGAGAAAGGGAAGGTGGGGGGCATGTTCCCAGGAAGAAGAGTGCTCTGGGTCCTCTGTCCTGAGGGTTTTAAAGGTGGAGAGTTTGGGGAGTTCTAGGGGAAGATCTCAATAGAATATTCAGCAGCTTTCCAGGTGTGTCCTTCAGGGTCTGGTCTCCAGTAGTGACAGGCACCCTGGACCCATCAGTTGACTGATTGGTTGGCGCTAGGGCAGTGATCATTATCCAAAGCAGCTGGTTCTGAGGTCGGCCCTGGGGTCACTCGTCTGGTTTTGTTGCTTTGCTGGGGCTGGAGCTGAAAAACAACCGAGGCCTAGATGTTATTTTTAGGGAGGAAAGGTCAGGGGGCCCAAAATGCATGACCAGCAATATGCTAGGAGAGTAAATGTCACCCTGGGGGTGACATCCCACTCTACAATTGCCTATCGCTAGGTACCTGGGGCTTTCTGTCCTGATGATCCTTTTTTCTCTTCTCCCTGATGACCTTCTGTACCTGACCCATTGTCCTTGCTCTGTTCATGTCTATCTAACTGCCTACCACATTGCTTTTTAGAGTTCAAATCAACATCTTTCTGGGTAAATATATATTTTTAACAGAATCTTTTTATTATTTTTAAAATATATAAAAGCAATTACCATCAGTAGCAATACAAAGTTATAAATTTTGACCAGATTGTTCTTAGGATACCTTTTTTGGATACCTTTTGTAATTAACTATTTTGATAGTGGGGAAGGGCATGTAATAAGAATAGAGCCACAGGTGTTTAATGGTTATTCACCTGACTAACTATACTAAGAGGTTTTCTTACAGACGCTGGGGAACTAGAGGATGTGTTGCAAGAAGAGAAACAGCTGTAAAAAGTGAGACACCTTGGGCCCGGATGGGTCCACTGCTCAGAAAAGAAAATGAATTTTGAGAACAGAAAAAATGTTCTGTTATATGAGACTGCTGGCCCAGTGCATGAAATTCGTACATAGAGGGTTCCTCAGCCCAGTCTGCACCCTCTCACAATCTGGGACCCCTTGGGGGATGTCTGACTGCCAGTTTAGGCCTGATCCTGCAGGCATCAGTCCTAAACTGGCAGTTGGACATCCCCAGAATGGTCCCGGATTGGAGAGGGTGCAGGCCGGGCTGAGGAACTCCCCCATGCATGAATTTTGTGCACCAGGCCTCTAGTCCCTATATAATTAGCCAGCTAGTGGGAGTTGGGGGAGGAGATTTTCGTGGATGACCTGATGCTCTCATATGCAGGCATTATTGGGATAAATGCTCATATATGACTCAACCCTGTCTCTGCTTAATTGGCTCAAGTGGTGACACTTGTAATTAACTATTACAAGCAGCCCAGACAGGCAGCCCAGACCCATTAGTTGTCCGGTTTTACCTTCTGTAAATAATCATCACAGAAGACAGAACCCTGGGGAATACAGGCACCCTCACTCAGCCAGCTCATGTATGCATCCCACAGACTGCACTGAAGTAACCTGGTAAACAATATCCTCCTCGCTTTTGCGTCAGTTTCTTATGTGTTGGGCTTCTTTTGAGATGGGAAGAGAAACATAAACTACTGTTCTAGTTAAAGTCGGTATGAGATAGTTAGCATTGCCAGTAAAACATTTCTAGTCACAAAGAAATGGGCTTTTGATTCCATATAACCATTTGTCTTTTTTGTCATGGTCTGACCCAAATTCCTTCTCTGCACACCTGGCCAATATATGCATTTGTTTCAAGTACTCACTTTGGGAAGGGCTGCAGTTAGGCCACATTTTTTACCCACTAAGGTGAACCATTGGTAATCTCTCTCTCTCTCTCTCTCTCTCTCTCTCTCTCATCTTCCCTCTCTTCCTCTCTCTCTTTTTGTAAATATGGTTTTATTGGAACATCCATTCATATATGTATTATCTATACTCAATTTCCAGCTATAAAGGCAGAGTTGTGTAGTTGTGACAGAGACGATAGGTCCCACAAAGCCTCCAACATGTACTATCCGGCCCTTTACAAAAAAAGTTTGCCCTGAACTAGAGTACAACCTCAGCAAACGCTCATTGAATCTTGTGATTGCACTCTGCTGACATATGGTTGTTTAAATTCCTCCTATTGGGAATAAGTTCACCTCAAAAGCTAAGGAAGGTGACCCAGTTCCAGGGGTTAGGAGAAATAGGGACGTGCAATAGGTAGCACATTTTTGCAGTTACTCTTGTTACAGGATAGCAAGAAGCTAGCAAAACTCCAGGGCAGGAGGAATAGGGAGACTGAGACAAGAACATTAAACAAGGCCAAGCAGTGTGGGCGGCCTGCTGCAGGTTTGTAAATAACAAGCCATTACCTTCCCTGAGCCAAGGATACCTGAGAGCAAATGGTTCAAAGCCTCCCTAAGGAGAGAGAGTGCAGGGAAGGAGTAGGGGGAAGGGGAAAGGGAAAAAAAAAAGGGCGGTTTTATTTTTCACTCCCTACACAGAAAAGCCACCAGTCTCGGGCTTTGCAAGATAAAATTGCCACGTGCTGCTCACAAATTCGGGGAAAGGCCACAACAAAGTAAAAAGGGAACCTGGAAAATTAATCTGTATCAAGATATTTAGCAGAGGAATTTTAAAATCTATAGACAGAAAAGTATAAAAGGCAGAACCCCCACTCCACTCGCTCTTCAGATTAGCTGAGGGCACATCTGTGCTACATCAGCCAGAGGTATAGTGTAACAAGATATCTAACACAGGAACTTTATTTTATTTTTATCTTTATTGTTGTGAGTATTACATATGTCCCCCTTGTTTCCCTCGTTGTCCCCCTCCACCCAGTTTCCACCCTGCCCCAGGCCTGCACCACCCAATTGTCTGTGTCCATGAAAACAAACAAACAAACAACAAAAAACAACTATGGACAGGAGGGTATATAAGGCAGAATCCCTCCCACCCCACTGGTTCTTCAGATTAGCTGAGGGCACATCGGCACTTCCTAAGACAGATGTATAGATTTGCTTGCCTTGCTTCTTTAATAAATTTGCACATTTTTCTTTCCTAATAAATACTGTCTTAATAAATTGGCTTTATCACAACACAATCTTCTGAAGTCTCTCATTTAAATTTATTTATATGAGAAGACTAGAATCGAGGTTGAGGTTTGGCCCTCTCCCTTCAAGTCAGGGGGCTGTGAGAGGTGCCTGTAACATTCTCATAGCTCCTCACGTTTTCCTTTTTATTTGTTGGGGTTCTTTTTATAGTTGATTTGGTCTGATATCCAAAAAAATGTATGTGTTGAGTTATCTCTATGCTGCCCTGTCCTGTAGTCTGTAGGATATTTAGTAGCATCTCTGACCTCTCTTCACCCATCCCTAGTACCACCTGCTTGTACCCTGCCTGTAGCACCGGCCCTGCACAGTTGTGAAAACCAAAGCTATCTTCACACATAGACAAATGTCTTCAGAACAGAAGGACAAAATATCACCACCCCTTCCCCCTCCACTGAGAGCAGCTGGTTTAGATGACTTAAACAAAGCAGACACATGACAAAATCAAAACTAAGATCCATACCACCCGATTCCCGGTTCTGTAATCTCATCCTTGGAGAACTTGGACTCAGGGATAAGATTACTCATAGTAATCTCTTCTGTTTGCATTCCATTGTTCTGCTTCCTGAGGTCCCTGACTTTCTCCCAGGAAACCAATTAAAAAGGGACTGAGTATTTCGTCAACCTGTCTGAAGCATTTTTCATTCATGTGTTCACCCTCTTAAAATGCAAATAATGCTTCCTTAGAGGGCACTCATACAATAAAAAAAGAAAAAAAAAGACTTGAGTGCAAGGACTCAGGTCAGATTTTAACTCAACAGTTACTGTGTATTACACTCATTAATTAAGAATTGGCTACAATTCTGATTGTTAATTATTGACAAATTTTTATTCATTCTTAGTATGCACTCTACTTTGCAATAACATATGTATTGCTAAAGCTCTATAAATGTGCCACATGAACACATCAGAATTATTATACTGGGAATTTTGACTAAAATTTTTGTTTGAAAAGAACTCTGTGCTTGGCCAGTGTGGATCAGTTGGTTGATCATCCTTCCATGCACCAGGAGGTTGCTGGTTTGATTCCAAGTCAGGACAAATGCCGATTTCAGGCTCAATCCCCAGTAGGGGGCATGCAGGAGGCAGCCGTTCCATGTTTCTCTCTCATCATTGATATTTCTATCTCTCTCTCTCTCCCTCTTCTTTCCTCTCTATGAAATCAATAAAAAACATATTTAAAAAAGAGAAAAGATCAATATTGGAAGTCAATATAGACAGATACAGAAAATTTAATTACAACTAATTTATGAAATAACACCATTTTCATGGAGTTTATAGTAGTCAATACAGGCTTCATTTAAAGTACAAACATCGCCCAGCTGTCGTGGCTCAGTGGTTGAGTGTCCTCCTATGAACCAGAGGTCATGGTTCCATGCCAGATTGGGGCTCATGTCAGGGTTGTGGGCTTATCCCCAGGGTGGGGCTTGCAGGAGGCAGCCAATCAGTGATTCTCTCTCATCATTGATGTTTCTCTCTCTCTCTCCCTCTCCCTTCCTCTCTGAAATCAATTTTTTAAAAGAAGTGCAAAAATCCAAGGCCACGGTTTGTCAACAAAGATCATATAAGATTAAGATACTCTATGTCAACAACTCTCTAGCCACAGGAGAAAAACTAACAGAGGAAAATACGATAGAGTTCAACAACTGTTGTATAGGAAGTATATGGTTAAAGCATAGTTGCCAAGAAACGAACCCTATTTTGCTTGAGCATTCTCAAAGAACTTTTGAACAGGTACTCAGTAGTTTTTACTACTCATATATTAATCCAACATAGGTCAAATTGCAACAATATATTAGAAGTTGTTTTCTGACTAACCCCACTTGGATGTGGCACTACATTAAATAGATTATATTGAAAAATTTTTAAATTTTTTT
>NW_006284640.1:41248-62415 GCF_000327345.1 Myotis davidii | reverse complement strand
CAGTGGATAGAGCGTCAGCCTGCGGACTCAAGGGTCCCAGCTTCGATTCTAGTCAAGGGCACATCCCCAGTAGGAAGTGTGCAGGAGGCAGCTGATCGATATTTCTCTCTCATTGGTGTTTCTGACTATCTCTCTCCCTTCCTCGCTGTAAAAAATCAATAAAATATATTTAAAAATAAAGAAACATCAGTGATGAGAAAGAATCACGGATCAGCTGCTACCTGCACACACCACACTGGGGATTGAGCCATCAACCCGGGCATGTGCCCTGACTGGGAATCGAACCGAGACCTCCTGGTTCATAGGTCAACACTCAACCATGCTGGCCTAGTTATATTGAATTTTATTTCTAATCTATTAGGCTTAAATGAACCACCAGTGTCATATTTCAAAATCTTTACATAATAATCTGCAAACATATTTATATATTTTAATTGTGAATAAATTATTCTGTAGGAAAATAATAGAAATCCCATGTGTGTGTGATAGTAATTATATTTTTGCATTGTAATTTATTAATTTATTTTTATCCATATATTTATAAATTTATTTTAATATATTTATTAGGCAGCTACAATACTACAAGCACTCTCTCTCTGAAAGCTGAGAGCAATCAATGTATTAAAAATGTGCCCTCATTGAAACTGACAATGAAAATTGTGCCTCAAAAATATCCATCTCTTGTTCTAACAATGTCTTGGCTTCAGATAAATTATCAGTGAATATGCTGTTCTGAGTGATCTGTCCAAAGAGGCTGAGACCAAATTTATTTAATTTGCTCATGCAGTATTAAATTAAGGCAATTACCAACAGGGCATCAAGAAACAGGATGAGGCCACCCTGCAGTACTGACTTCAATTACCTCTCATGTAGGGTTGCTAAATTTGGCAAATAAAAATACAGATTATCCAGCTATTTTGAATTTCACATAGTTTTTTTGTGTTTTTTTTTATTATTATTTTTGAATATAACTATGTCCTACATACAGGGTGAACAGATGTAGGTTTACAGTTGTTCATATGGAAAATAATACAATGATTAATGATAATTCTGGAATAAACTCTGTTTTGTGTACTCACAACTGTGAACCTACTTTTGCCCATTTCTGTATTATTTAGGAACATGTGAAAAAAAAAAAGTATTTGTTGCTTATCTGATATCAGGTTTAAGCGAATGTCCTGTATTTTATCTGGGAAGATTAGTCACTAAACACTTGACCTTGTTGTTAGAGTAGGTAGTTAGATAGATAGGAGCAGGGCAGAGGAAGGACAAACTGACCAAAGACCATGCTTAAATCAACAAGGAGAGGGGGCGATAAAAAGCTAAAATTTTGATAAAAACAGGGAGAAAGAAATTCAGTAAAAATGACTTCCGGCACCAAAAGGGCAAATCTTATAAGACACCTGCAGGTACACAAATTCTAAGTAGCTCACCAGTTAAGCAGGCACATTAATTCTACTAAACCCACCAGCTACTAGTAAAAGACAAATGATACAAGGAAATTAAGACAAAACATGGGAGGGGCAAGAATAAGACCATAGCCAGGAACTAGACCCTCCTGCGGGCACTGGACCCTCACTTGAGATAGTTTGAGTGTCCCTAAGATATATTTTCACTTTGAATAAAACTTTACCAGTTGCTGCAATTCTCAGTCTCTTGTGTTGAAATCCTTCCTCCAGAGGCGAGAACCTGAGCTTGCTGATCCCCAGCACCATTGCCAGCATCACATACTGTCTGGGTCTACCACAACAATATGAGTAGCTTCCTTCTTAAGTTTGTTTTTTCAGTTTCCCTTGCCTGAAGCATTAATCCAGAAAGATAGATTAGCAATGCATACACTTTTCCTTGCCCCATGAAGAATTCTAGGGAAATTCTATCATCCATTACAACCATGAACAAAGAATTGAGTTTAACCTGAATGACTTCCATGGCCAAGATAAGATCATTAATCACTTCAGCCAAAGAGAAAGACATTTCTTAGCACACTTTTAAACAGAAATGACTACTGTAGTAGGAATAACTGCCAACTGGATGCTCATCTGAAAAAAAAAATCAATTGTCACTCTAGGAAGCTTTTAAATAGGAAATAGCACTGTTTTGGAGAGATATCCATATTCATCAGAGATTTTCTGTGATCTTTCTTTCTTTCTAATATATTTTTATTGATTTCAAAGAGAGAGACAGAAACATCAATGATGGGAGAGAATCATTGATCTGCTGCCTCCTGCACGCCCCTGACTGGGGATCGATCCCACTACCCCGGCTTGTGCTTTTGAGCAGAATCGTATCCAGTACCCTTCAGTCCGGAGGCTCTATACACTGAGCCAAACTAGCTAGGGCTACTTTGATGTTTCTTTAAACACTTAAGGTCTCATGACCACTCTTAAGGTGCAAGTCACCACGTTTTCAAGAAAGAGGGAAGTTAATGCCTGGTTTCCTTAGAAGAAGTAAAGACCCAGGAATACTCATACTAACTTTAGCATGACAGAGTCAGTCACAACTTTGAGAACTCCATAGTGTTACCTAATTATTTAGAGGTCACAGACTGGCAACACATCCAATGCAACCTTCCAGAAAGGTGGTAGGCCTTCGGTTCCCAGTTCAGTTTGAATAATTGAGTCTAATACTTGGTTTTAGAAAAAAATGTATGACGCATCTCATTTGTCCACATATTCAGCCAGGTGACATTTGTTTTCCCCATGAGATGACATCAAGAGTATTGATTGACAGGTGCTTAGGTAGAGGGGCAGGAAATGGGTTATCATTTCCTATTTCTGAAAGTTTTCTTGAGAAAGTGAGGGGAATGGCAATCAAATTATGATCAGAATTGTCTGGCAGGGGATGAATAACTTAGTGATCCTTTCCATTTACTTACTTACTTATTTATTTATTTATTTAATTAGTTAGTTAGTTATTTTTAAATCCTCACCTGAGATATTTTTCCACTGATTTTTAGATAGAGTGGGAGAGAGAAGGAAAGACAGAGCGAAATATTGATGTGTGAGAAACACATCGATTGCCTGCCTCCTGCACATGTCCTGACCAGGACCAGAGCGGGGGAGGAGCCTGCAACCCTTAACTGGATTTAATCCAGGACTCTTTGTCTGCAGGCTGATGCTCTATCCACTGAGCCAAACCGAAGAGGGCTGAACTTTTAAGTTTAAATTGCTTGGAACACGTTGGAAGAATTGCTCCAGGGTGTTTTTCTTAATGAGGAAAGAATAATACTGAAATACAATGCTCACTAATGGCCCTCTCTCCCCTGAATTTCCCAGGGATTAAATCACTGCCTCCCTATGACAAAGTTGTTCTCACTCTACAATCATAAAAATGATTTATCTTTCTCAATCACCTCCTACTTGCATTTTGTCCTTTGGTCTGGATGAATCAGTTGCATTTATTTAGATGGGCATTTTTGTAAAACCACAGATATCCATTTTGGCCAGTGTAGGAGGATGACATAGAAAAGAGTGCACTAAAAAATGATGGTATCTTTATGAGCTTAGGTCATGCCAATCCAACAAGAGAATCAAGAGACAGAACCAAAATTAGTTTGAGTCCCCTCAGTCCCATGTTGGCCAGGCTACCATCAGTAACCAGATATGGCAATTAAACCAGTTTGGAGTTGATGTTAAGGAAAAGATAGGTGCATCATGCCTTGGTTTGTCAAAGTAAAATCCCAAATTTTCAAAATTGGTTTAGATAACACATTACCACATTTGTTCTGATCATTACATATGAAGAGACCTGGACTTCTTTTTTTCTGTGGACATCCAAAGTAAATGATTAAACTGCCTCACTGAGATATTGGACCAGGAGCAGGTAAAGGAGTTCAGGTCAGAAATTATTTTAGTTGATTTGAGATTGTAAAGAGGATGAAAGCTTCCCTGAAACTCTTGACTATTGGTACATTGTTGAGTACTTTTTGCAACGAAAGACATACCCTCATCAGATTGAAAATGGTAATGATTGCCATTAGTTTCAAGGACTCTTATGATGTGCAGGAGTTGGCTATTCAGACAGGAACAGTAAGTAGTATTGTAAGCTAAAAGTGAGCCTACAGCTACAAGCCTCACAAAGGGGTTAAAGTTCTGATCAAGACTATTTGTCACAAGTAGACAGAGACCGCACTCTATGCAGTGTGGCCTCCTGTATTTGTCTATACACCTGGGTAGATAAAAAAGGTAATTCACAGGAATGTGAAAAACTTACGCAATGTTATCTAAGTAATTGTTAAAGTCAACCCACCGCACTAGAAAATACTTCCCCAGTTCTAATGTAACATTAGATGAAAACAGTATAAAAGCTTAAGCAACCGGTCAACCAGCTGGTAGCTATGATGTGCATTGACCACCATGGGGCAGACACTCAATGCAGGAGCAGAAACCAGAAGCCAGTGTATGGAAACATGGAACAAACTGATGAATCTGAGAGGGGAGCGGGGAGGAGAGAGGGTGGGAAGAGATTAACCAAAGATCTTATATGCATACTAGAGACCCAGTGGGTGCACGAATCTCTTGGCCTGGCCTACACCCTCTTGCAATCCAGGACCCCTTGGGGGGGTGTCAGAGAGCTGGTTTCAGCCCAGTCCCCACAGGCCAGGCCAAGAGACCCCACCAGTGCATGAATCCATGCAACAGGCCTCTAGTATTATCATATTAAACATGGAGTTCTCAAACAAGTAAATTTGGGGCAGAGTTCCAATTCTTCAGTGCAGTGTCAGGTCCTTCGTCAAAAGTATGAGTCTTTTTTGTTTTTGCTCAGATTATGGTAGAGGATCTCAGACAATGGTGGATTCAAGCAGCAATGGTAGCCATCTGAGTAATACATATAGGTTTCATCTGTAGCTTGACTCTTCCAGCCAGGTCATCAGAGATGGGCTCTTATTTGGGAATGTATAAACCTGACACAGATGGTTATATTGGCAGCCACAATTGGTTTTGAAGTTTGTGTTCCCAAACACAAGTGACTTTTAATCTGCTAGGCAATCTGTAGCTTTCCAAGTGGCAGACCAAAAAGTTAAGGAAATATATGTAGTCCAAAAGTCAGTAAAAATTAAAGAGTTGTCTCAAGGGGCTAATTTTTAGAGCTATAAGAATGGCCTTGATTTCTGCCCACTGCTGAGAGTAATCACATACATTTTATATTCCACAGAACTGGCCTTGGGATTGACTATCTAGAGCAGCTTAGTGGACAAAATCTGGTTGCAAGGTAGACAAACATTAGATCCAGGAATTTAGGGATCTTCTAAGAATCAGGGAATCCTTTGATTCAACAGCTTTGTTTTCTATAGTATAAAGTATCCCCTAGAGAGATAGCCAGTTTTTTTGTGTGTGAAGCCAGTGCTACTGGGCTGCTCACTGTTCAATCAAGTCAACCTCCAATCATTTCTGTCTATGCAGAACTTTATATGAGGCAGCATTCATTACTGACATGATTGTTTCTGTTTCTTGACCACTGTTTGGGGAATTTCTCGACCAACCATTGTAACATGTTGCTTTCTGGCTGGGAGTTTGTGGGATTGGCACCTGATGGTTGATTGGGGCTTGGCTCATACAGCCATAATTTCTTTGAGGACTTCATTTTGCTCTGGGCATTTGCTGTGCATGGTCATGGCAACCTCTCTTACATTTTCATCTGGATTTACTACACAGGAAGGTAAGTTTTTCAAGGTGAAGAACTGGCTGTGAGAATTATCTAGATCCTATTGGGTCAGTGTCTCATTCTCTTGGGTCACCTTTTTTTCTTAAATACAGACTCAGTGAGAGGGTCAACTTGAATGCCAGCAAACAGGGCAGGGGTCCAGTGGGAAACAAAGGCAGGTGGAGCATAGGCAGAGGCAGACAAGGCAGTCTGAGCAGCCGAACCACAGGAACCAACCAAGCAGAAATAATAAAATGTTTCTGGACTCAAAGCGGGGGGCATGGGGGAGGGCCTGCAGCAACAAGGTGTACTAACACATAGAAACAGGGAAAGTTCAGCACAGGAACAGAAACAGAACACATAGAAACAAGGAAAGCTCAGGTCCGTGGCTGGGCAAGAACAACTGAGAGAATCAGTCAGGTGAGGACACAGTGGACATAGAGCAGGCTTGCGGCAAATGTATACCCCTGGACCACAAGGCTCGGGGGGGGGGGGCATTATTGCCCTTCCTCCAGTGAGGGGAGTCTGAATCTGCTTGTAATACATTTTCCACACTTTGGCTTAAATCTTCTGTTCCACGGAGCTCATTATTCAGCCGCACAAGACACGACCCCCGGAAAATACCTGGGCTCACCGTTCTGGCTTCATCTGTGGCTTCACACAGGGTTTTTCTGCCTCAGGAAACTGTCCCCGAGAGGGCCAGAGGTCACGTATCGAAGCAAGTACCCATTAAAAATAACCTGAGAACTTTTCCATTCATCTCAGAATGGATCCAAAGTTGGAATGTTAGACTGTTAAAGGCTTTGAGCTAGAAAATGGCCCTGATGCTGCCATTTTTTGTTCACAAGTACGATGTGCTCTTCCCCCTCACCCCTCAAGCAAACCAGCATATCTTTTTAACTGTCATCTAAAAAGGTATGCCTATGAATAGTAGATATAACAACGGGGAGATCTTGGTGCTGACTGCCAGATTGGTGAAGAAGTCCCTACCACGCAAAGAAGAGTGAGCAGCAAGCTATTTTTCGTCTTCCTTCCTTCCTTCCTTCCTTCCTTCCTTCCTTCCTTCCTTCCTTCCTTCCTTCCTTCCTTCCTTCTTTTGTTTTTCTTTCTTTCTTTCTTTTTTCAGTCAGTTTTCTCTCTCCTGGTTCATAGGTCAACCACTGAGCCATGCCGGCCGGGCAGTTTTCTGATCCTAATGTTATAGGACAATGAACAGCTAGTAAGATTTCAGGACACGTGTAATAGGGAAACTGAGGCAGGAAAATGAAACAAAGCCAAAAAGCTTTGCAGGCTGCTTGTAGCAGGGCCTTATCTTGAGAACAAAGGATTAAAACCTCTCCTTCTCACAAAAGAATGCAGGAGAGGAGGGAGAAGGAAAGGGGAGAGTCTCATCTCATGGCACTGTTTAAACATGAAGCCAGTGCTTCCCATGAATTGTGGAAAAGCCATCACAAAGAAAAGGGAAGACCTTCAGAGGTCATCTGTGCCAGGATATTTAGCAGATGAATTCAGAAAACCTTATAGACAGGAGGGTATATAAGGCAGAAATCCCCCATGCCACTTACTCTTCAGATTAGCTGAGAGCCGGTCGCACCTCATAAGCCAGATGTATAGAGGTGCTTGTCTTGTTTCTTTAATAAATGTGCCTGCTTTAATTTTTTTTAAAATGAATTTATTTTCTTTAACTTTTTAATAAATTGGCTTTATCACAGTGCAATTTTCTAAAGTCTCTCACTTAAATTTATTTATATGATAAGACAGCCCTTTCCCTCTGACGCAGGGGTCTGTCCAATAATACCTCCTATGGTGACTGTGATCGGTGCCTGTCACACTAATTCCTAACAATTCTCTTGTAACCACCTCCCCAGTAGATTCTCATGTATAGCCTCCAACGTAAGGCACCATTTATTGCCCTGCGCACAAAGAGTTCAATATGCCCACTCACTTCCCGTGGACTTCCCTCAGAGCCTATTAATTGACTCACAGGCCCTGATCCTTCCTTTTCCACAAAGCCATACCTTTTAAGCATTTCAGCCTTCCTCAAACACTAGCCATAATTAGGAAGAGTTTGAGATTTTTGCCCTACTGAAAAGCTAACAAGTTAGCCTGCCATCGATTAATGGATACTGGCAGAAGGAACCTAACTCCTGGGTTAGAGACAGAGGACTTGGCCATTCATAAGCACTACTGTATTTGAAGCAGTTCCTCTTGCCTCCCTAGTCCCATGAAATTACATGGTTTGCCCAGATGTATGCTGTATAAGGAAGGGATTGCTTTGCAGGAGAGGCACGCTGAGCTCAGGAAACCTGAACATTCTGTCATGGAATTAAGCATGCTGGCCCTTTGCGACACAGGGAGACACTACATCAGTCATCCTAGGAGGTTTGCTCAACAGTTTTCCTCGAAAAGATCGTTAGGAAACAAGGCTGCAAGTTGTGTAGAAACAAAGGCTCTTGGATTTTGAAGAAACATGAGAGACTCATGGAGAATTATTTCCCAACATATGATTCCTGTGTTGATGTGCATGCTGTAGTATAAACAACTTGTCAAAATGTTTATTGCTTCATAAAGATGTCTATGTCGGCATTATATAAACCTGTATATATTCATTATTTTCAGAATGCTTGCATATATGGAAGTCTTAAACTGAGTCTCCTGTTGTAAGAATTAAAGTGTAAAACAATTATAGTTGGCTCTTAAGCAATGATGGGAAAAAATAGAAAACTGATAAAAAAGATATAGACATGAGTTTGGAGCATGGTATTACCATGATGGCTACCCCTTTAAAATGAAACACACACACACACACACACTCAGCAGATCACACACACACACACACACACAAACACACAGCAGATCACTAGTAGAAAAGTCCTATCAGTATTTCTTTGTAATTTCTGTGGTTCATTAGAACTTCCCTATTATTATTTCATGGTGTTGAACATTGCATAGCCATTTACAGTTGTCACCTTCAGAATTTCAATGATGTGAGATTTCACACTAGCCTTGCAGAGCATGTTATTTTGCCTCAGTTTTCATTCAAATCAGTTTTATATTTAAAGCAAACATACATATTAGAAATAAAGCTCTGAGAAAATTTTGGAAATGAAAAGGTAAAATATGCTGGTAAAATATTTAGATATGGTTTCTGTATATAGGATGAGAGCTGCTAACTTTTTGAAAATAAATAGCCCAGCTGGTGTGGCTCAGTGGGTGAGTGTCGAACTCTGAACCAGGAGGTCACAGTTGGGTTCTGTCTCTGACCAGTTGGGACACAGGCCTGTGTTTCAGGCTCCATCCCAGGTGTGGGGCATGCAGGAGGCAGTGGATTGATGATTCCCTCTCATCATTGATGTTTCTATATCTCTCCCCCTCTTCCTTCCTCTCTCTGAAATCAATAAAAACATTAAAAATATATTTAAAAAAATAACGATATTTTAAAGAAGATAAAATAAGTAGCAGCTAATATTCATTGATAACTGAAGGGCCCTTGGGGCTTTGAAGTGTAGAAGGTAAAGGTGACAGATGTGCCTGGGGGGTGAGGAGAGGGATGGGGAAGGGAAAGGTGCAGAGGCGTGCTCCTGGAAGGGAGAGTTCTTCACTGTCATAAGGGTTTTAAGGATGGAGATTTTAGAGGAGGCCCCAGGGGAAGATCTCAATAGAATATTCAGCAGCTTTCCAGGTGTGTCCTTCAGGGTCCATTGCTTGTCCGGTTTTGCTCCTTTTCTGGACATTTGTCTGGTTTTTCTGCTTTTCTGGGCTTGGAGCTGAAATATAACTGAGGCCTAGCTGTCATCTCTAGGGAGAGAAGGTCATGAGAACGCGTGACCAGCCATATGCTAGAGAAGGAAAAGTTAACCAGGGTGCCAGGTCCCCTCCTCCAACTGTCCTTTGCTAGGCACCCAGGGCTTTTCGCCCCGTGACCTTCTGCACCTGGTCCACGGTCCTTGCTCTGCTCATGTCTGCCTAACTGCCTTCCACAGCAACCACTTATCACATGCAGTTTTGTCTGACTCCAAACCATATGCTATAATGCTTCACTCTAGACATCAAATTCATAAAAAGCTACATTATTTTAGTAAATGTTGAGTATTCTGATTTATCAATATTTTTGCTTAAATAAGTTTTATTTCATTCAATAATTGAGTAATCAATTTTTCCAAACATGATTTTCATGCTATCTTAATCTAAAATGTATTTTTATTTTATTAAATAGAAGACAAGTCATGAAACCTGTTTTAAAAACGGTAATTTTCAGGGATATTAAACAGGTTACAAGATCAGTTTTCATTTCAGTATGGTGAGTCTCAGAAGGAGTCTGTAATGAACCTAAATCTGTTACTCCAGGTCTCTGTGCCTCGCAGATTAAGTGATCAGCTCAGAGACCCTGAGTTTCAAGCATGTCTCAAGAGTCCATCTCCTTTTCGCAGGAGTAAAAGGAGGAGGCAGAATGGAAACATAGATGCCAGGCGAACCGTCCTTTACTTTGATGAAGCGTCCTTAGAGAAACGCTGAACAGATACTCCAATAGTATCTATTAGGATAATAGAATCCAATGTAGGGCAATTATGGGAAGAAGTAGAAAAGCAAAAATGTGTCTGATCAGAAGTATTCTATGAAATTTAACAAATATGTATTTTGAAGTAAGAGTTTCAATTGTTATCTCTCAGCTATTGCAGGAAGACAGATTGTTTTCAAAGTGGTTCTGTTTTAGTAAAATAAATATGTCTGCAAGCTATAGTCGAAGACCACTATAGGTGATTAAATGACTGTACATCCATGATCTTAGGATGCCCTCATGCTGCCACTGAATCAATTGCAATGTCTACATTCCTATTTCAGAAGAGAATTCCCCAATTTATTTAACATAGAGCCAACAGACTTAAATGGAATTGTGTTTTTTTGGGGGGGATGATGTATTTTATCTTAAATTTTCAAATTTCAATAAATGTATCAGTATCTGTTTATGTCTACAAAAACCTGCAACAAACATTGTTTTCCTTTAAGTTGAGCAAAATATTAAGTATTATTATACAGTATACTCTTATACTCTTTGTAATAGGCAACCAAATTGAATATTGATTCTAGAACCATACTATCTAGGTTCAAATGATTTTTCCTCTTTTTATTTTTTTGGCAGTGTGTTCCTTTGGACAATATATTTTATCTCTTTGTGCCAGAGATTTTTCATCTATAAACTAGGATGATAATCATGCCTATCTTAAAGATATTTTAGGTATTGATTTTGTTCCTATAAAAAGTTTATTGTAAAGTAACAATTTTATTTTCTGAAGAACTTTGCCTAGTCTTTAGTTCTTAGAAATTGAATCAATTTACTCCAACTTTGTGGATATAGTATATTTTTTCTTTATATTTAATCATAATGATTGAAATTATAATGCACAATTTTGTAGGTTACTTGGGGAAAATTGCATTTATTTGGATTAATGATTATTTCATTCATTAATTCATTGATTTAATCTCCCAGAGGGCATGGCACATGATTAAATTCATTTGTAAGATTTTAAGAAATTCTTGAAATTGACTTTAGTTGGAACTTAAGGAGTAAATGAGTGATTTGAAAGAGTTAAAGCAGTTTAAAAGCTTATCTAAAATAATCAAAGTTTTGTAAGTATTTTCCCAAAAATATCTCTTAATTTATAATTGAAAATAGATAAAGTAATTCAGATGGGAAAGACTTGAATTCTTTGAATATTTGGCTGGAAATCCAGGGAACACAATTAAAACAAGTAATAGAACTTGGTCTTTAAATCTCACTTAAATTTCATTACTTAATATTGACATACTAGCTTAAAGAGATCTGAGATAGTTTGTTTTTTTCCATGCTATAGGTCCAGTCTCTCTAATGTGACATAGTACATAGCAGGCATAGTACATAGTACATGATATATACTCTAAATATCTATCAAATAAACTGATTAAATTTTGTTCTTGACATTTCTAAGAATTTATCTGTAAATAAGTAGACACTGCAGCAGAAAGTCAATTTGTAATAAAAAAAAATCAAGTATCTATTTTCAGTAGTCCTTACATTTCTTTCCTTAAAGTCAACATTTTAAAAATAGGAATTAAGGATAAAACAAATCATCAGTGGACTTATGTTTCAAAGTCTTAAATATATATTTATACACACATGCACATCATGTGTGTTTAATTACATTTGTAAGAAAATAAAATATATTAAAATTGCCATAGACTTCAAAAATATCTTTATGCACCATTATCAGTGGACCTGCTATACGGCCCGATTTTTAAAATGTTGTTTTATTTTTTTTATTGATTTTTTTTTTGAGAGACGGGGAGAGGGAGAAAGGCAAATATTGCTGTGAGAACAGAACATCCATGGCTGTCTCCTGCATGTCCCCTAGTGGGGTCTGAGCAGCAACATTTTGGTGTGCGGGAAGCCGCCCCACCAACTGAGCCCCACTGGCCAGGGAGAGGTGACCCACATTTTAAAGGAGCTTTCACTTACTGTGGGACCTACTCAATTTTGTGAGGCTTTCAAGTAAGGCATTACGTGCATCAGAGAGCTATTGTAATATATGGCTTCTGTTTTTTTGTTTGTTTGTTTGTTTTTTAAAGTCTAAACATACAGCAAAGAGATCCACCCATGGGCATAAAGTGAAAAAAAAAAAAAAAAAGAAATCACTGCAGCCCTGTGTTTTGTGCTGGTCTCCACCTCTCCATAGCTAGTGTTGTGCCTGCACTAGCCCTTGTGGTTCTTGACTGCAAGGCACCCTTTAGTAACAGCCATCAAGAAACTTTGAAAAGATACAGGTTTATTACTTATAAGACCTGGAGAAGTTCCACAGCACACCTGAGGCCATACAGTAAGGTCCTGAGTCCAGAGAGAATGTACACGCGGTACTGGGGTTTTGTTTTTAGTGGGGTCAAGGGTGGAGGCCAGGGCTCCTCAGCTTCATTCTTTATTGGTGGATTTAAAATGTAAGAGCGAGAATATAAAGAGCATCAATAATTGCGGCAAAAGTCTGAAAATGAAGATGTTTGGCAATTAATCTATTCAAAGCTACCACATGCACTGGTCACTATATGCAAATTTAAATGACAGGAACAATTATTCACACTTGCCTGGTTAGGAAAATTTTAACATCCTGGCAATTTTCTATTTGATAATGAGGGTGTAAAACAGTACAAACTTGCCCAGTCAGTGTGGCTCAGTGGTTGAGCATCAACCTATGAACCAGGAGGTCACCATTCGATTCCCAGTCCCAGTCAGGGTACATGCCCAGGTTCCAGACTTGATACCCAGTAGAGGGTGTGCAGGAGGCAGCTGATCAATGATTCTCTCTTGTCATTGATGTTTCCATCTCTCTCTTCCTTTCTGAAATCAATATAAATATATTAAAAATAAAAAGTAAAATAAAACAGCATGAACTTTTTTTGCGCTGTTGAAGAAATTTAGTAATATCTATTAATGAAAGTTGGTGTATTAAACATAATTTCATTACTAAGCAAATGTCCAAGAGGAATTCATCCATGTCTCCATGTCCTTATGTAAGCAAAGATTTTTATAAACTATAATTTACAAAAGCAAAATTAAAAAAAGGAAAATATGGAAGCCAAATTTTACTCTTGAGGATATTTACAAATGTGGTAAGAACATAATGAGATGCTTGTATATTGCCAAAGTAAACGCAGGATAGAATTCGCTCTGGGTAGTAGGTACCAAAGATGAGGAAGTGATTGGAGAGTGGTGGTACTCACAGAAAATGCCAGTTCTATTGTTATAACTATTTTTCTTCAACTGGATGTTTGGTACATAGTTATTTGTTGTGTTATTAATAGCTTCATGTAGTCTCTCATTCTGCAGCACATTTTAATGAAAAAAAAAAACACCCATGAAATTTCCTTAAAGAAAAGGTTTCTTACAAAACAACTAAATTTAAATAAATAAGGCAAGGTCATTAAAATTATTACATTCACACTATTTCTGAACTGTTTATAAATTATTTTTATTTCATGAAAATAATGGAAATTGAATAATTTAACAAAATAGCATGTAGGAATTACAATTGCTATAGAAGACTAAACTCATAAACTTTCTGAAATGAAGTACTTCTTACAAACATAATTAATAAACAAAATAATTTTTTTATTCTTTAACTCTTGTTCATTAATCATGTCAAGATAGCAAGCATTGTCCTGCCGGTGTGGCTCAGTGGTTGAGCATCAACCTATGAACCAAGAGGTCACGGTTAGATTCCCAGTCAGGAAGCAGCCACTCAATGATTCTCTCTCATCATTGATACTTCTCTTTCTTTTTCCCTCTCCCTTCCTCTCTGAAATCATTAGGAATATATTTTAAAAAGATAGCAAGCATTATTCTGCTTGAACTTTACTTAATTGGTTTTAAATAAGCATTCACCCCATGCATTTTATTCCATGATATTCGCTACATAATTTTCTTGTCAGGAGTTTTGTCCATTCTCAGCATTCTGTGGTATAAAAACCTCATCACGTTTTAGAATTAAATGATTCTAATAATACACAGATGACAAATTAATGTAGCATCTGTCCATCTTTATGGCAGCCATTAAGTGACAGTTTAATTGTTGGTTAGTTTTATTACTCATTAACAATAATTTCTGAAAGATTTTTACAATCAAGACTAGCATGAGCAGAATGTGCAAGAGATCATGTATGAGCTGTTATTTTCTCTCCATAATAACTAAATAATTTAAGTTTTCTCAAAACCTAAACCTAACCATTAATTTCTGTAAATGAAACTTATTTTAAGATTGACCATTGAAGTGATAATTTTCTAACGATTCATTGCTGAGCTTAAAGAAAATAACACTTTTCTATCTACTTACCTTGAGACAGAGAAATCAGGAAATAAATCTGTGATTGTACACGATGACATTTTTTTTTTCAAGAAGTAATTATACCAGCATTACTATTTTGATTTGTGAAGAGATATTGTATTTGTCCTTTCAAACTGCTTTAACAAAATACCACAGACTGGGTTGCTTATTAACAACAGAAATTTATTTCTCAACGTTCTGGAGGTGAAGTCCAAGATGAAGGCACCTGCATGCCCCTTCTGGTGAGCATCCTCTCCCTGGTCCGCAGCTTGAGCCTTCTTCCCCGTGGGAAAGAGATCTCCTGAGATTTCTTTCATAAGAAAACGAATCCCATTCATGACAGCTTGATTCCCATGGCCTACAAAGGCCCTACCTCCTAATACTATGGTATTCATCATTAAAATGTCAACATGTGAATTTGGGGAGGATACAAACATCCAAACCACAGCAGATATACAAATAAGGATTTTTAAAATGCAGACAAAGATAATCAATGAAAAAAAATTTAAGTCAATAATGAAATTCTGTTTGAGAGAATAGGTTATATATACATAGAGACTATATAGTCCTAGCTGATTTGGCTCAGTGGATAGAGCGTCGGCCTGCATACTGAAAGTTCCCAGGTTCAAGTCCGGCCAAAGGCACAGGCCTGGGTTGCACGCTGTATCCCCACTGTGGGGCATGTAGGAGGCAGCCAATCAATGATTCCCTCTCATCATTGATGTTTCTATCTCTCTCTCCCTCTCCCTTCCTCTCTGAAATAAATAAAAATATATTTTAAAAAAGACTATATAGCATTCATTTGGGGATAATTGTTCTTGGCATAACTAATGTGATTCACTTATTTTAAATTTTAAATTATTAGAATAAAATGTTTTTTTTCTAAAAGTAATTGCCAAAACCTTACAGCAATGGCATAATAAATATGTATGCTGAAGAATGAACATGAACCATGAGACCAGTTGCATAAAAATAAAAACTTACAGTAATAATATAGTTTGATAAATAAAAAAGGATTCTGAGCACTGCACTTGGCCCTCCCGAAGGCCACAGACTGCCAGCTCTTTTCCAGGTATCCCGCCGCGCCCCAGGGCAGCGCTTCTCAACCTGTGGGGCGCGAACAATGAAACTACATCCTGCATATCAGATATTTACATTACGACTCATAACAGTAGCAAAATACAGTTATGAAGTAGCAACGAAAATAACTTTATGGTTGGGGGTCACCACACCATGAGGAACTGTATTAAAGGGTCATGGGCATTAGGAAGGTTGAGAACCACTGCCCAAGGGAAATTCCCACCCAGGGACTTCTAGTCACGTGCTGCAGGCAATGTCCCAGGGAGTCCACACCCCGTGGCTTGTGACCAGCAAAGGGCGCAATACTCCAGTTGCGCCCCTTCCTCTGCCTGTGCTCTGCGCCTTTCTGCCCCACCCTGCCCCGCCCCTCCCGCCGGGGTCTGGCATTTCTGAAGTTGGTCCCAAGGTCGCATTCACATGGGAACTGAAATGGAATAGGTCCTTTTTCTCAGCCATTTTTCAGCAGAAAATCATCAACTGTGGAGAACTTGAAAGGAAATAATAAAGAAAAAAAAACCCTAAAAATCACTCCGGCCTCCAGGAGCTGTGGGCCGGGTTGAAAAGCTTGGGCTGTGCACGTGATGAGCTCTAGGAGAACCCAGACTCTGGGCTCCGGGGGGATTTGGAGAGGAAGGATCAGGCACAGCCTTCCTCTGAATCCCCCCGCCTGTCCTCCTCACCCCAACGTTCCCGCCTCCCGGGACCCCAGGCTGATGGAGGTCATCAGGTCCGAGGTGACATAAGGCCCCGTGTCCTGCGACCGTGAAATTCACAGGAACAAGGCCAGTCTTAGGTAAAATTAGGAATCTGAACAACCACCAATCCCATCCGCACCTGATGGATTTCCCCTTGTTAGTTTCTGCACACCAGGCGCCCAGGAGGCATCAAATGGAGGCAGAATTTCAGTTGAGAAGTCGCTTGAAGTCCATTACTGTCTTTGTTTTGCCCCCTAAGACCTTATTAGGAGGCTTTTATTTTTATTTTTTAAATATATTTTATTGATTTTTTACAGAGAGGAAGGGAGAGGGGAAGAGAGTTAGAAACATTGATGAGAGAGAAGCATCGATCAGCTGCTTCCTGCACACCCTCTACCCGGGATGTGCCTGCAACCAAGGTACATGCCCTTGACTGGAATTGAACCCGGGACCCTTCAGTCCGCAGGCTGACGCTCTATCCACTGAGCCAAAGCAGTCAGGGCTATTAGGAGGCTTTTAGATCATCACTCAAGATGCCAATAAGTGATAATACTTTTTAATACCACCTCCCCACCCCCCCCAGCCCTTATTAAATAATCTGGTGACTCCACCCCCCAAAAAAAAATTATACAGAAATAAAGAATATTTGCACAACACTTTATTGTACAAATAAATATAAAATCTAATATGGATAGCTGAATGTTGTTAAGGAACCACCTTGGATAGGTATCACACAGCATAAAACAAAACCAACCTAATAAAAGAAATGAGAAAAAAGTGTCCCTCTCTGCAGATGACATGATTTTGTATATAGAAAATGCTAAAGACTCCACCAAAAAACTACTGGAAACAACAAATAGAGTAAAGTTGCATGATACATAATGAAGGTACAGGCTCTGGCTTGGTAGTTCAGTTGGTTAGAGCATTGTCAGGATACAAGATTGTGGAATGGATCTCTGGTCAGGGCACATACAAGAAGCAACTAATGAATGCATACATTAGTGGAACAACAAATCGATTGATCTCTTTCTCTCAAATAAAAAAAAAATTAATGTCCAAAAATTCACGGCATTCCCATATACTAATAATGAAATTTCAGAAAAAGAAATTTAAAAAACTCCAAACTCTTTTGCAATTGCAATAAAAAGAATAAAATATGTAGGAATAAATGTAACAAAGGATGTGAAGGACCTATATACTGAAAACTACAAAACATTATTAAAAGAGATTGAAAAAGATGCCATGAAATGGAAATATAGTCTATGTTCATGGATTGGAAGATTCAACATAGTTAAAACGTCCATATTACCAAAGCAATATAGAGATTTAATGCAATCTCCATCAAAATCCCAATAATATTTTTAAAGAAATATAATAAAAAATCGTCATATTTGTATGGAACTACAAAAGACCCAGAATAGCCAAAGTAATCCCCAGAAAAAAAGACCAAAGCTATAAGTATCACACTTCCTGACTTCAAATTATATTACAGAACAACCAACAATAATCAAAACAGTATGCTATTGGCAGAAAAACAGACATGCAGACCAATGGAACAGGAGTGAGAACCCCAAAATAAACCCACATATACAGGAAAATAATGTTTGACAAAAAACCACAATGGAGAAAAGAAAACCTCTTCAATAAATGATGCTGGGGAAATTGGAAAGCCAGATGTCAAAGAATGAAACTAGTTTGTTCCCATGTACAAAAATTAATTCAAAAGGGATCAAACACCTAAATAGAAAATCTATAGTCTAATAGTAAACTACATATAAAAATACATAGGTACTAAACTTATGGACCTTGGTCTTAGAGAAGATTTTATGAATTTGACCCCAAAGGCCAGGGAAGTAAAGGCAAAAATAAATGAATGGGCTTATATTAAATTAAAAAGCTTCTGCACAGCAAAAGAAACTGCTAGCAATATAAAAAGACAACCAACTGATTGGGAGAAGATATTTGCAAACAACAGCTCTGATAAGGGATTAATATCCAAAATATATAAAGAACTCATACAATTCAACAAAGAAACAATCCATTTTAAAAATGGGCCATTTAAAAAAGAGGACCTGAAAAGATACTTCTCCCAAAAAGACATGCAAATGGTCAACAGATAAATGAAAAGATGCTCAACTTTACTAGCCATTAGGGAAAGGCAAATCAAAACTACAATGAGATGCCACTTCACACCTGGCTATTATCAACAAGAAAAGTAATAACAAGTTTGGAGAGGTTGTGGAGAAAAAAGAACCCTCCTTCATTGCTGTGGGCAATGTTAACTAGTGTAGCCTCTATGGAAAAGAGTATGGAAGTTCCTCAAAAAAATGAACAATAGAGATACCATATACCCATCAATCCTTCTCCTATGTATCCATCTGAAAAAAATTAAAAACATTTATTCGTAGTTATATGCAGATATGTTTATTTTATTGCTGCATTATTTGTGGTGGCCAAGACATGGAAACAACCGAAGTGTACTTCAATAGAAGATTGGATAAAAAAGATATGGTACATATACACAATGGAATACTACCCAGCTATAAAAAAAGATGAAATACATCCATTTGTAACATGGGTGGACCTTGAGAGTGTTATGCTAAGAGAAATAAGTCAGTCAGAAAAAGCTAAAAAGATAATTTCACTCATATGTGGAATATAAAACTGAAACTCATAGCCCAGCCTGTATGGTTCAGTGCTTGAGCATCGACCCATGAATTAGGATGTCACAATTGGATTACCAGTCAGGGCACATGCCTAGGTTTTTGGGCTTGATCCCCAGTAGAGGCATGTAGGAGGAAGCTGATCAATGATTCTCTCTCATCATTGATGTTTCTATCTCTCCCTCTCTCTGGAATCAATTAAAAAAACAAAACATATTAAAACTGAAATTCATAAACATAGACAGCTTGATTATCAGAGGGAAGGGGGGAAGGTAGTGAAGGGTAAAGGGAGTCAAATATATGGTGACAGATGATTTGACTTTGGGTGGTGGGCACACAATGCAATGTATAGATCATGTATTATGAAAATGTACACTTGAAATCCATATAATCTTTATATATATCCTATCTAATAAAAGACAAAAAGGGTAATTAACCGTACCTCTGCTACGCTTCCCATTGGCTAATCAGGGCGATATGCAAATTAACTGCCAATAAAGATGACAGTTAACCACCAACAAAGATGGTAGTTAATTTGCATATGTAGGCACAATGATGGGAGGCGAAAGGGGAAGGACGGAAGAAGCCGCCTGCCACTGACGGTGATTAGAAACACAGGTGGCAGGCAAGAGCCAGGTGGCAGGGCAAAGGCGGAGAACCGGGGCCGCCTTTGCCCAGTGTGAACTATGCAGCTGGGAAGAGGGTGTGGGGTCGCTGGGAGCAGGGTGGGAACTTCCTGGGTTTTGCATCAGGCAGCTGAGAGCGGGGCGCGAACTATGCAACCAGGAGAGAGGCACTGGGCGGCTCAGAACAGGGCGTGAACTTACCGGGGTGGGCGTCAGGCAGCCAGGAGTGGGGCCGGAACTTCTGCTGCTACACGGCAGAAGTTCCAGCCCTGTAGCTGCTTGCTCATTCACTTACTCACTCATTCATTCACTCATTCACTCACTCATTATTCACTCACTCAGCAAACCCTCTCAGGTCCCTGGCACCAGGCCAGGCACTGAAGGTGAAGCAGGATAAGACAGAGCTATGTCCTCAAGATGTTAGTAATTCAGTAGGGCGAAGCAGGCACATGAATGAGGCAGTTGTATGCACAGATGCAGTGTACTGGGTTCGCATGAGGCCTATAACTAATGCCTGCTTTGTTCTCTTGATAAAATGGGACCTCGGGAGCCAGGCCGCCCAAACTTGTAGGCCTGTGCCTAGGCCAGGAGTGGCCGGGGTCCCGGAACATAACAGAAGGAGCAGGTCAGGCTGAGGGGTCTGGCCCCAACCTAACCCCCCAGCCCCGAGTGCACAAATTTTTGTGCACCGGGCTACTAGTGTGTATATATATATATATTAAATAATATACATATAGTTGACTTTTTACAGAGAGGAAGGGAGAGGGATAGAGAGTTAGAAACATCAATGAGAGGGAAACATTGATCAGCTGTCTCCTGCACACCCCCTACTGGGGATGTGCCCACAACCAAGGTACATGCCCTTGACTAGAATCGAACCTGGGACCCTTCAGTCCACAGGCTGATGCGCGATCCACTGAGCCAAACCGGTTAGGGCCAGATAATCTTATTAACCAGTCACCCCAATAAATTTAATTAATTAAAAATTATTGATAAAAAAAAATAAAAGGAAGAGGAAAAACTACTAACACCAAAGATGATGAAGAAGGAGTAGAAAAGGACAATAACTCCTTGTTCTGTTTGGTAGTAAAGATAACTCCATGCCTCTAATTGAAAACATATTTATGATTAATGCAGGTAATAATATTACATTATTTATTCATTTATATTATTTTCTCATCATCTTTTATCCCCTCTCTGCCCTCTACCACCTCCACCCATCCCCCTCTACCTCACCAATCACCACACTGTTGTCCATGTACATGAGTTCTCTCTTTTATTCCTCAATCCCTCTATACCCTCACCCCCCCCAAACCCTCCAGAGCTGTCTGCCTGGTCTCTATTTATGAGTCTGTCTCTATTTTGCTTGGTAGTTTAGTTTGTTCACTAAATTTTACATATGAATGAAACTATATGGTCCTTGTCTTACTCTGACTGGATTATTTCACTTAGCATAATGCTTTCCAGTTCCGTCCATGCTGTTGCAAATGGTAAAACTTCCTTCTTTTTTATAGTGGCATAGAATTCCATTACGTAGATGTACCACAGTTTTTTAATCCACTCATCTGCTGATGGGCACTTGGGCTGTTTCTAGATCAAAGCTATTGTAAATTG
>NW_006284640.1:39562-41002 GCF_000327345.1 Myotis davidii | reverse complement strand
CTTACATTTAAGTCTTTTATTTATTTTGAGTTTATTTTTGTGTATGGTATAAGTTGGTGGTCTAGTTTCATTTTTGTGCATGTATCTGTCCAATTTTCCCAACACCATTTATTGAAGAGACTGTCTTGACTCCATTGCATGCTCTTGCCTCCTTTGTCAAATATTAATTGAGCATGATGGCTTGAGTCAATTTCTGGGCTCTCTGTTCAACAGGCATTGATCTATATGCCTGTTCTTGTACCAGTACCAGGTGACTTTGTAGTATAACTTGACATATGGTATTGTGATCCCTCCTACTTTGTTCTTTCTCAGGATTGCTGCAGCTATTTAGGTGTACAACAGTTTTTTTTTTATCCACTCATCTACTGATGGACACTTGATCTTTATCCAGGTAATATTAAATTTTGTGTGAGCAGAAAGCAATTATAATAAAAGCAGAAAAGTGCAAATGTTTATTATTATTATTTTTAAAATATATTTTTATTGATTTCAGAGGGGAAGGGAGAGGGAGAGACAGGTAGAATCATCAATGATAAGAGAGAATCACTGATCAGCTGCCTCCTGAATGTCTCTTACTGGGGATAAACCTGCAACCTGGGCATGGGCCCTGACTGGGAATCGCCATGACCTCCTTCAGTCCAGTTCAGAATACAAGGCACCATTCCCTGGCCAGGTGACAATCTATATATATAAGACCCTAATATACAAATAAACCAAATGGTGGAAGAACCAAACAACTGGTCACTGTGACGTGCGCTGACCACCAGGGGGGACATGTGAAACATGACAGGCATTGGCTGCTGTGGGATGGTGGAGCAGGTGAGTGGGGGCACCAAACCAAGGCGGGGCACCAGTTGCTGTCATCGGGGTGAGCCTTTGGTGGTTACTGAAAATTCTTTGTTTCCGCATGCCACAGTCTCACCTGGTGCTTGCACCTGCTGCTGGAGCCCAGTGCGAGCCCCAATCACTAGGCGCCATCAGTGGGTGCGAACCCCAATCACTCGGTGCCATCAGTGGGTGTGAGCCCCAATCACTCGGCGCCCTCAGTGGGTGCGAGCCCCAATCACTCGGTGCCATCAGTGGGTGCGAGCAGCAGCTGCCAACCCTAATAGCCCCTGAAGGCTTCTCCACTTCCCCCTGCACCTGAGGGGCAATCGGGGCTGTCAGCCGCTGCACAGGCCCACTGCTGGCACTGATCTGGCACTTGCACCCACTGCTGGCGACCAGCACTAGCCCCAATCACTCAGCGCCATCAGTGGGTGCGAGCAGCAGCTGCTGGCCCCTGATAGTTTCTCCGCCTCTCCCTGCTCCTAAGGGGCAATCAGGGCAGCAGCCACTGCTTGTACCTGCTGCTGGTGCCAACCCCAATCGCTCCATGCCATCAGCAGGTGCGAGCAGGGCCAGTGCTGTTAGTGCATGGCAGCTGTGGCGGCGGGAGGG